>NC_080425.1:22815167-23129125 GCF_029873635.1 Malania oleifera | reverse complement strand
TAGAAAAGGTTTAAGAGAGGCTAATAAAATTTAATAGTGTTTTAACCTCGGTAAATTTAACCAACCCGAGAGCACCAGTCGATCATACTTAAGGTTTAGTTGACCGAGTGTCTCAATTCGGTCGACTATGAGTATTTTGAACTGAAAAGATGGTCGACCAAGTGGAAGGCAATTTTCTGATCCATGTGGTTCAGTTGAATAAGCTTAGTTTGGTTGACCAAACTAGTCGAACTATGGTTGACCAAGATAATTTGAACTTAAAGGTTCGGTACACTAGGCGGTTTGAATTTCCCATGTGGGGGTTCGGTCGACTAGGGCGTTGCCTATAGGTTTCTGGTCGGTCGACCGAGGGGTTAACATGTTGACCCAGAGAGGTTCAGTAGACCAAACTTCCCTATGTATCATGGTTCGGTCGACAGAACATGCCAAATTGGGCATTTTCGGTCCTTTTCTCTTTAAAGTGCTGATCCTATTCACATGATAATTAACTTATTTTAATAGGGCACTCTTTTATGCATGCATAAGGGACCTAAGGTCAGTCTAGGTCTTTTTGAGCTTATCTATCTAATCATGCATATAATGCATTGATTGTTACAGACCATTTCCTATTTACTATTACAGACCCAAATAAAAAATGAATTGAAATACAACATAATATAGTCTTCGGGGTCTTCAAGTTCTACTTCATGTGTCATCAATTCGATTTGCTAATTATATACCTACACATAAACTAGATAGTCATCAAATACTTGAGTATCTGTCTTTATCAAAATCGGGTGTGACCTATGAGGTCAACACTTCATCTCAAATTCCTAACTCAATAAGGATTTTAAACCATTGACATCACGGATACTCTTTGCAACAATCAACATATCATTAGCATATAATTGTAAAAATATAAATGAACCATCAAATAGACTTCTAAAGTAAACACGGCAATCATACTCACAGAGGCAATATTTGATATTCATCATGTATGAATCAAAATGTTTGTTGGTCCTAATGTAACAACCTGAAAATTTTTAACTATTTAAAATAATAAGAAAGATAATAAAAGGAAAAGGGAAAATAGAAGAAAATAAAAAGAAATTTTAAAAGGGTAATAAGTAGGCGCTCGTCAAAGAACTTGATTGTCTCATCGATGAGCAATCTTCTGAGCCTCGTCGCCAAGTATGCATGTCTCGTGGACGAGGGTTTACTGAGGAAGGTTTCCTTGTTTCTGAATTTCGTCAACAAGCTCTCAAATTCATCCACGAACTGTGTTCTTGGGCTCGTCGACAAGTCCAGCTATCTCTTCGATGAGGCCATGTGGCAAGTTGCTTATAAATAGGCAAAATTCATAATTTTAACTAAGGAACTCATTTTTCCTTCTATTTCTCTCTCTAAAAGCAGCCTCTCTGCCTTCTCTCTTTGAATCCGGCCTGATTTTAGCCTGATTCGATGATCGAAAGCTACCACGAGACTCTTGGAAGATTCTCTAACACATAGGCAGAGTAGAATTTCTATTTGAGAAGTTTGGGAAACATCCCAAAATCAGGGTAAGTGAGTTATTTTGAAGTTTTCTTACCAAATATAATTATTTGGAGCTTAGGAAGTATTAAATGAGTGTTTTTCTGAGATTTGAGTAAGTTGGGATTTTTGGAATTGTAGCATCTGATGCTCGATTCTCCTTTCTCCTTTGGTTTGCCGTTTCATTTGTTCATTAGAAAGTTTCTGAATATTCTAGTTAGTAAGGCAACTTTGTCGTCATCATCATTCTCCTCTTCTTCTATGATCTCTTTCTGCTTTCCAGCTTTCAGAGCAATTCCGGTAGCTTTCTTGGGTGCCTCAGCTTTAGCTACAGCATTTCTCTACTTGATTTAATAGGTCATGAGAGATCCAATTAGTTCGTCAAGTGTGACCTTTGAGAGGTCCTTGGCTTCTTCAATTGTTGTGGACTTTGCGTGCCAAGATGTCGGTAAAGAACGAAGAACCTTCTGCACATTATCTTCCATAGAGTACTCTCCACCGAGAGCTTTTAGTCCATTAGTGATGTGTGTGAATCGTGTGAACATAGTTGTGATTGTTTCACCTTCTTCCATTTTGAACATTTCATATTCTTTTACAAGCATATAAATTTTAGATCTCTTTACCTGAGTAGTTCCCTCATATGTACCTGAAGTTTTTCCTACATTTCCTTGGCCGTGTTGCAACCACATATCCGGTTGTATTCTTCATCACTTACGGCACAGTATAGGAAATTCTTGGTTTTAAAGTTAAGCTGCGCCAACCTTGCATCTGCCTCGGGAAGTTTCCCAATGGGTATGTCGTCGTCGTCTTCATTTTTGAAGGTGTAGTCTCCTTCAGTGATGACATTCCACATACGGTAGTCATAGGCCTGGACGAAGATGGACATTCGATCCTTCCATGCTGGGTAGTTAATCCCACAAAACTTGGGAGGGCGGTCCACAGATTGACCTTGGGCAAACATATCTGCCATGTTGATCTTTTCGCCTGGATGTTACTCTGAATTTCAACGATTGGCGCTCTGATACCACTTTTTGGCCTAGTAGTATGTCTAGAGGGGGGGTGAATAGACTTTCTTCCGTGACGTGCTTACTTTCTACAAACACAAAAATCTTACCAAGAGCAAGTGCATAAAATTGTCGTGTAAAAGGAAATGTAGAAAATCACGATAATAATATAAATGAGATAAGAGAGAAGAAAAGCTTAACACATTGATATTTACGTGGTTCGGAACCCCACCTACGTCCATGCCTTGAGACCAACTCAAGGATTCCCAAAATCCACTAAATTCTCCTTCGAGCGGAGAAGCCAATACACACCAGCTCACAAAGAGCTTGAACAAGGTGCTCACTTAGAGACACCCAAAAATAGCTCACAAAGAGCCCTTGTTTACAAAAAGGTAGATGAAGATTAAATGTAAACTTGAATACTCCCTTGAGGTGGTTAAACCAATAAAATCCTTACTCAATGTCCTCTGTCAATAGAGTAAATGCAAGACTAAGAGTAGCAAGAAAAGGGCAAGTGAGTTTGTGAGTAAACCCTAGAGATGACAACACCAATGAATGATCTTCTTACAATATGATTTCTCTAGGTGGGAAGTAAATGCTATTTATTCTTATTTATACATTAAATGGGCGAGTGCAACGCTGGAGAGCTCTTGGGCATTTATTAATGTAAGACAAAATTCAAAATAGCCGTTCCCAGCATTTAATGTTCGCTGCTACCCGACGTTCGTCAACGAAGCCCTGTGTTCGTCTACGAGCTCTTCAGTAACTTTGTCAATGAAGCCCTGTGTTCATCAACGAGTTGCTAGTTCTGAATTCAAGTACCTCTCAGTATATTTTCATCGGCGAGAACCTGTGTTCGTCGACGAGTCCTTCATGTAATTCGTGGACAACGCCCTATGTTCATTGACAAGTTGTGGCTCTGAATTCAGATGCCCCTCGGTATCTTTTCATCGACGAGAACCCTGTGTTCGTCGACGAAGCTTGTGCTAAACTCATCGACGAAGCCCTGTGTTCATCGACGAGATCCCCCTTCTTAAATTTTGTCCTTTTAAGTTTCTAAGAAGGTTCTTGTCCGTTTAGGGGTTTCTTTATACACTTTTAAATGACGTTACTAGTATTTTGTTATATGTGTGTGATACACCCCTTTCTTGCTCTTAGTGTTGAGTTTCACTCTATGTACAAGATATTTGCAAGATGATATCTCTCTTATTTTACACACTCATTTTTCAGATGACTTTGTACATTTGTTGTATTGTTCATGAATGCTTTGAGAGACTTGTGCTTCTGTTCATGACATGAGTTGCTTTGACTATTTGTTGGTTCAGATTCCATTCTGTATACCTGAAACATATCTTAGAGAAACGTTAGTGACCTTAAGAGCAGCTAATGGGTTGATAACATCAAAACATAGTAGGAATGAAAGACCTTTAACTATTTGGTCTAACATCCCTGTTTATAACAATATTTCCCAAACATAATTATATAATATACGTACTTTCCTGAAATTTAATGCTGTAAAATAATAAATAATTTCATGAAAAATTCTAACTTAATTAATCCTCTCACCTAACTTACTCAGAAGCCCACAAAACACTCAATCTAACACCTGTAATGTTCCCAGCACAACACCCTAAAATTAACATTTCCCCAACAAAGCTTTAGTATTATCTTTCCCAACATATTTTCCTTAGTACAGAAACGCCAAATACCCAATAAAACTGAAATTAGCTAACTTACCCAAATTTTGGGATGGTTCCCAAGTTAGCCTAACCAACAATCCACTCCTGTAGAAATGAAGAGAAACTTCCTAGGAGTAGCGCGGTGGCTTTGGATCGTCGATCTGGCAAATTTTGAACTAGAGAGCTAGAAAGAATGTGAGGAGGGCAAAATTTCAGAGAGAAAACCTTACATGCAAATTCTTCTTGCCAAAAACCCGGGTTTAGCATATTTATAAAATGCAGACTCATCGACAAGTCACGTCATCTTATCGACAAGCTCAAGAAGAAGGTTTGTCGATGAGCACTTATTCCTTGTCAACGAATTTCAAGCCCTAAAACACTCTTCTTAGTAATTCCTTGTCGATGAGACACGTGTTCCCATCGACAATCCCAATAAGCTGCTTTGTTCGCTTTCGTTGATGAGATCCTGCTGTGAACCCTTTTAAAATTTTCATTTTTATCCCTATTTTATTATTTAATTTCTATAATTCTTCGGGTCTCTACACATTGTCTCTTCATCTTCATCACTAAAACTTTCATTTGAGGTTTTAAAAGCAATGGATTCCTTGGTTTTTTATTTTCCTCTAATTCTTTTGTTTATTGCCATCTCATATGTGAGTAGGGATCCTATAAATTCATCTAAGGAGGTATTCTTGAGATTTCTTCCTTCTGTAATTGTTGTGGCCTTAGGTTCCCAAATTGGTGGAAGTCCTCTAAGGATTTTTCGGATCATTTCATAAGTTGAGTAATTTTTCCCTAAGGCATTAAGGGAGTTTATTATATGGGAGAGCCTAGTGTACATACAAGTGATCGTTTCATTTGAGTTCACCCTAAAGGCCTTATATTCACTTGTGAGCATGTCGATCCTAATCAGTCATATGACAAGCAAACAGAACAGCACCAGTCGACTAGCCTAGACGAATGACCCCAAACAAAATATGTAGTGACCCAAAGAATAATAGTATTTTAATAATAATGAGGGAGAAAAAATAGAAACAAAAACATAAGGAGGTCATAGACTTCGTCGACGAAGGTCTTCAGGAATTCGTCGACGAATACAAGGATTCATTGACAAGAAAATACCAAGAGAAGGATTTGGGCTACTCTGAATTTCGTTGACGAATACAGGGTCTCGTTGACGAATTTACTGAAGGATTCGTCGATGAAGTGACGTGTCTTGTCAACAAATCTGGCCCTATAAATAACTAAAAACTGAATTTTTATCACATTTCAACACCTCTCTCTCTCTCTCTCTCTCTCTCTCTCTCTCTCTCTCTCTCTCTCTCTCTCTACGTCCCTCTCTCACTTCTCTCTTCGTTTTTGGGCTTATTCCTCGCCGAATCGAAGATATGAAGCCACCATGACGTTCCTAGCGAAGTTCTCTTCAAGTTTACTAGGATGGATCGTCAGTGGGATCAAATTGGATTTCATCCCAAATTTAGGATAAGGCCTTTTAGCCTATTTTTGGCCTTATGACATTTATAGGAAATGATGTAGGCAAAGAAATACTGATATTTTGTTCTGAAAGATGTGGTTTTCAGGGTGATGTGTAGGAGGCCCTGCGGATGTTAGGCTAGTAAACCATAGGGGCTTTTCAGTAGTCAAGTAAGGGAAACATGCTATGTTAGGTATTTTTAAAATGTTATACAGTTTATTAAATTACGAAAATTATGTATTAAAGTATCGTGTGGCTTGTGAATAAGAATATAGTACAAAGATATGTTTCACGATATTTCAGTATCTTGATTTTACGATATTTCAGTACCATGATTTTATGAATCTCAGTACCATGATTATACGAATATCAGTATTATGATTATGCAGTTAAAGTGTTATGATTATACAGTTCTCAAAATTACAGTACAGTCTATGCACCATCATGGTTATTACGATTATTTCAGAATCATGGTAAAGCAGATAGTTGTATATAGAAATACATTATATAGTATCAGACCATGTTCAACCATACAGCAGAGCACGGTACCATTGCTACAGATATTATGTTACATTATGAGTGCAACCACCTATTTAGACAATACGTGGTAGTAGGTTGATCACCTAGGCCCTTGACGAGGACAAACTCTCCATCAGATATGGGTTGAGGTGGGCAGATCAGACCAATGGAGCATAGTGATTTATTCCTGGTTGGCCAGCCAGGGTAAATCCCACCTACGAGCCACACAACCCCGTCATGAGGGGGTAAGTCATGACACACAGATATCCATAAGGAACATTTTCAGCTATTATTACGTATGTATAGATTTGTAGAAACAGGGAACATACTTACTTACACTAGAAGTATTTTGAACAATAATCTCCAATACTGTCATGTTAAGCAATAGGGACAAGGGTGGTCGATTTTATCACTTATACTTTATTTATATATTCAGTTATACATGTTTATTTGAAAACAGATTTTCATGATATAGTAGATCATTTGCCACACACTAGTAATAGCATATTTCGTCTTACTGAGCGTTCGCTCATCCCAATGTTGAATCATTTTTCAGGTGATCCAGGTAGGCGAGCAGATTAGGCTCGCAGATAAAGGTGCTTCAGTGGTGCCCTGTCAAAGAGTGAGTATGTTTTGGGAGTGTTTTTGTATATCCTAGCATGGTTTAGGGTATTTTGGGAAATAGTGATATGTGTATATTTTGGGAAACATGCAGCACTTTGGTATTGTATGGTATTGGTATTGTATATAGTTGTATATGGATATGTTTATTTGATTTATGCTTCTCGCAACGTAGGTTAATGATTGGGATTTTCCTAGTATAGTATCAGAGCATGTTATATGTTATAGTATAAAAAATTAAAAATAAAAACCCAGTAAGCAGGTCGTTACAGAATAGGCTCAGTTGACTGACCCAGTCGACTGCCTGCAGAAAATTCAAATTTAAAAAAGTAACAGGAAACTTTCAAAATTGTTTGCTTGGGCTCCAAACTTTGTATAAACTTGGGAAACACTCCAAGTAAACTTAGGCAACAAGAAATTACTTTTAGAAATTTATAAATACATGGAAAACCAAAGGATTTTTACATAAATCTACTTACAATCTAGCAATCAAAGTCTCTAATTCTAAAAGCTCTCTTGCTCACACATCCTTTCTGAAGTTCTACTGAATTCCTGTTGATACAATGACTCGGTTCTTGTGCTCTTACTAAGTTTCATTCAATCTAAAGAAGAACCTGATGATTAATTTCCTGAGCTTCAGATTCATTCTTTATTGATACTTAATTTGAAGTATGTTAGTGCTCTAACTTGTACTAATCAGCTCTATTGTGAGAGTGTCTTTGTACACAAGAATTTGTTCTTGTTTCTTGTTGTTTTGATGGCTCAGGTTGTTGAATTGTTGGTTTACCAAGCATGGGCTATCATTTGGAAAGAAGGGCTCTATCCTACTTGAAGGAGCGTGTAAACGATTTGTTCCGCCTGGTTTAGGGAGCGGTATAGTTAAATCCTTGGGTGGTTTACCCAAGGAGAGGACGTAGGCGGATATAGCCAAACCTCGTAAAATCTCAGTGTCTTTCTTTTCCCTATTCTCTTTAATTTTCTATATCTATAAATTGCGTGGATGTGTTGGAATTGGTGTATTCCCAAGAGGGGGGTGAATTGGGTATTTAAAAATTTCTCTTAGGTCAAATCCAAATCATCAGCAGTATATCACAACCTAGGGTTTTTCTAAAAAAAATTCCAATATCCACAATATAACACTAAGTAGATAATCAACACAATTTAAAATCGTCTCAATATTTCCCAAGCATTCACAATAATAGAAATGTAACATTCAAATGCGGAAATTAAAGTAATGCAGGGTAAGAGAGAACGACACATGATATGATATCAGGGTTCGGCCAATACTTGCCTAAGTCCTCGCCTCAAGCTCACAAGTAAGAGGATTCCACTGAACTTGCTCACTTACGGATGGAGTGGAACCGATTACAACACCTTACAGGATGGTGCATCTTGTTTTCCTAATCGTGTCTGAACCAATTTGAGACTATTCACTAGGCTAGTCTCCCTCTTCCGACCACACGTCGGGAATACAGCCAGTAATATCAAATTTGTGTACAAATACAGTGCTTCTAATACAAATAGATGATGTACAACAATTAAAGCACAATAAATACACTCACACATGATAAGGATTTATGCTCTAGTGAGATTGGTCAAACAATGTATCAACTCACAATAATATGTGCATCTATATGTATATGTGTGAGTGAGTGAGATCTTTGAATCAGAATGGTATGATCACAAAATGAATACTCAAAGATACTTTTCAACCCTAAAAAAATATCCCAATAAGATTTTTTTAAATATCAAGCACAATAGATAAATTGGGCTTTTTGGCTCAAAAAATATTTTTGCAAAAACAAGCAAGTGAGCCTTTGAATCTTGCACACCAAAAAATATTTGCCAAAGATAATGTGGGAGAAACTTGAATAATACTTGCAAAATAGGATGTGAAAAATAAATGCAATGTGAGAGTAAATAAATTTTTGATTTGTAAAACAAATGCCCAAAGATAAATAAAACACTCTTTTTGAGAAATGATTTTCAAAGCAATAACAAAGAGAGGATCAAAAATTAAGCTTGGAAGGTGAAAATAAGATTTAAAAAGTTTGAGAGAATTTTCTCACTAATCATGTTCCTAATTATGTATAATGAGGGGGTATATATAGAGTTGGGTTGAAATCTAACTGTTGCGGACAACAAGGGTATTTTGAAAATTATTAAATTAATATTTAAGCCTAATTACCCCTAATTGCTGCAGTAAAAATTTGGCAACCCGAAAGTTTCGGTCGCCCAGTTCTGAGGGCCAGTCACTCGAACAGACACGGATAAAAAAGTTAAGCTTTTGGGTTCGGGTGCCCGAGGGAGAGTTTGGTTGGTTGAACCAAGGCAATTTTCCAAATGCTCAAGGTTTGGTCGCCCGATTCATAGTTCGGTCAACCAAACTTTATGATTCGGTCGCCCAGGATAAAATTGAACTTAGTATTCGGGTGCCCAAGGACAATAGAAAGTGTCAACCGTTATGTTCGGTCGACCGAGAACAGTATGCTCAATTTAGGTCCAGTCGCTCGAGCCTTAGTCAACATGTTGACTTTCTACCAGTTTAGTCGACCGAGGCATTTTCAACGCGCTAGGTTCGGTCACCTGAAGCCCTTTCAAACTTAAACCTAGGTCCTATTTTTGAGCATAAGTTACCCCTATTTGCATGCTTATGATTTATAAGATAGAGAGGATTTTTCCAAGTGACGTGTAGGGACCTAAGGTCATTCTAAGGTCTAGGTTTTTTAATTTAGCCTAAAAAAATTGGCATTGGTCGACTGTCTTTTCTATGGTCATTGATTTCCCTATGGTTATTCTACGATCATCACAGAGCTTTCATCCATATCATGCATGCAATGTATTATTATAGACCAAATTTAAAACAAAAATGCATTTACAATAAAAATCTTCGCCTTCTTTCTTTTGCTCTTCGGATTCTTCATGGAGTATGCCAAATGATGTGAGTTTTAAGTCCTTCAGGCTTTGACGTCTCCTGTACCTCATGTGTGTGCTAAATTCCAGACCTATTCACAAACTGAATATACACATAAGTACCAAGTGCTTTGTCAGCATCAAAAGCGATTGGACTCAAAAAGTCAACAAGAGGCTTACTTAATTGCTAGAAATTAATTTGTTATTAGGATTTGCAGAAACCTTAAAGAAAGTACATTGTTTGATAAATATCAAAGTTTGCGAAAACTTTAAAAGAAGTACGTTATTAATAAATATTAAAGTTTGCAGAAATATTAAAGGAAGTATGTTGATTGATAGGTATCTAAGACTGAATTTTGAAAGGCTACTGAATTTCTAAGTTTAATTCTTTATCAGCATACTATATTGTTTGTTGAATTGACATATTCAAAAGCAAAACTAAAATCTGATATTGGTTTCTAAACCATCTTAAATTGATTCCTAAATTTGATCAAGCTGTGTCTTCACATAACAAGGTTTGAACTTGAAATTGGAATATCATTGGATACTAAGTTAAATAAGGTGGTTGATAGTAATTATATCAATATCAAGTTAAACTGAATTGTGTGATTAACTTAAAATTTCAAAAAGGGTTATACTTAACCAAAAGTTTACAAAGAAAATTTTAAATCCCAATTCATCCCCCTCCCCTCGTGGGAGTACACCTTAGCTTTTCATATCCAACCGCACCTAGGTAAATAACAGGTTAGTCGTGACTCCATCAAACTTTATATATTATTATTTCTCATCATTTCAAACCTTTTTTCAAGACATTGCGACAATGAGGATATAGAAGCTTGATGGATTGTTTAGATGATGATTGATCTTAGACTTTCTTCATCACCTACTTGAGTCAATCAATCTTCTTAAAATTTTCGTAGAATACCAAGGAACAATGTTCGTTAACATTCATGTTGTCGACATTTCAAGCCTGTGCCCTTTCACCAACCCTAAAGTGTTTTTCGGGCTTTGTTTCTAATGTACGTGTGTTAGAATTTCTTTCTCTTTTGATGATGTAGCAAGAGGATGTTAAGGTTGGTTCTATGCTATTAAGGAACCCTTTTTCTTTTGCTGCAAATTCTCCCTAAGCACAACCTCCATCCTCTTCCGAAAATCAACAAGGGTGAATTATTCCCCTCACAGTAACTAGAACTAGAATTCTAAAAGGTTACCAAGATCTTGTATCAGTAATAATTCTTCAAGCCCTATAATGTATGCCATAATGTTTCCATCGAAAATTACTAGAGCAATCCGCAAGAGATTTGCTCAAAAGAAAGTAAAAACTAGCTTGGAGGACCCGAGGTATACTCTAAGGATCTCTCCAATGCTTGATTCGGGGATTAAAAAAATAAGATTAGTGCGATAACAATACAAAAGATATGTTATTGTGAGATATCTTACCTTCCCTTAAGAAACCCTTTTTCATTTTTCAAAGAATTACCAAATATTCAGCTTATTCTTCAGCTTTGTAACATTTTTATTAGGGGGGAGAAAGGAAAGACAATAAAAAGTATTCACTTGTGAAAAATAGCTTTATTTCCCCTTTCCAATTTTTTAAATAATTACAAAATGCAACCTTGTTTACCAATTTTCTAAATTTATATAGGAAATTTGGAAATTATCTTTCTGTTACTTTTTAAATTTAGGATTTCTTTTTTTTTTTTTTTTGGAAAATCAGAGAAAAAAGATATTATTTTTTAATTTTTTAGAAATATAGAAATAAAAAATAAAATTTTAAATATTAAAATTAAAATTAAAAAATAAGCGAGCTTTTTTTTTTGAAAATTTAAAAAATTAAAATTAAAATTATTTTCTACAACTAAACATGCCATAAATTTCTTCATATTTTTTTTTAAATATTTTTCAAATTCCAACAGAAGCCTAAGGTTTGAGCCTGATATAATAAGATACTAAAGCCCCATACGCTCTCCTTGTGGCTTGCCTCTAGTGGTAATATTCAAATTATTCTTTTGAACAAAAATGGATTAAACACCCAAACAAAGAGAAAACGGTTTGCCTGTTCTTTTTTTTCTTTTTCTTTTTCTTTTTCTTTTTTGCATAAATAACCATTTTCATGTTTAATCAATTTGGTATTCTTATAGTGTGGATTTATTTGGGGCTTTGCTTTTGTAGTTGCGTAAAAGTTAGTTTAAAATTATTCAAATTGAATGCCACAAGTAGCCAAACACATATTTTTCAACCACAATTTATATATGTCATTTTGTGTAATTTGTGCATTTTGAAAAACTGGAGTCGCACCTTTGTGCAAAGTTTCTCCTTTTATCATTATTTTCCCTTATATATAGTTGTCAAACATAGATGATGTGTGTATAATATATTTTTATTTATTTTCATAAGATTATTAAATTTGTATACTTTATTTTTGTTTTTTGTAATTTAACTAAATTTCCTTTTATGTTTTTTACATTTAATCTTTATCTTATTTTGAATTACTGTCTATTATCAGACAAAATATAATCATGTACTTTTTTGTTGAATTTTTGAATTTATATATCGATATGTTTTTTCTTTTCTTTTTATAACTCAAGGACTCCGGCCACCATCACGTCACTTTGGACACTATGATACAGCACCAAACCTAGTAGGGGAAAAGTCGTCCGCCCATTGACGCACCCCTGGTAATTCACTAAGGTAAACTCTCAAAGGGGAATCGTGTTGTTTTTTGTCCCACATTGGTAGAATAGTTCCACATTAGTATAAAAAGTTGTTTTGAATTTTTTGTATTATTTGTTACACATTGGAGAGAAGTGTTTTTTGGACTTAAGGTTGAAGTTATGTAAAGAGCTCAACTTTTCATTTGTAAAACACATTTCAAAGTTGTACTTTGTCAAGAAGTAGTGGATTGATCGTCGGCACCCGAGGATGTAAGTAATTTTATACCGAACCTCGTTAATTTCTTGTCCTGTTTTTTTTACTGTTTTATTATTAGTTTCTACATTACTTTAGTTTTTTATATATTCAATAGCAATAGTTGTAGTATTGGTATTTGGCACAAATGGGGTGTCCGGCACAACAATTGGTATCAAAGCTAGGTTGAATAGTGTCGATACGGAGGTGTTCCTCTGCTAGGATCCTTGATTCCACATTTGATGCCTAATAAAGACTTTGTTTAAGTGAGTGCTCAGAGACCATTTCGGCTCAGTTGCTCCCTTGAGGTCGGCCTGGTCAAAGTGGAATTTCATAGGATAAAATAGAGTAAACACAATTGTTACGTACTATTCATCCTAGGCCTTTTGCTTTGTTGGTTGCTATTGAATATATAGAAGATGGCAGAAATGCAGCAGTAGAAGAAACTAAATGCAGCAGTAGAAGAAACTCTATCCACAAGAAATCCAACCCCTTCGACTTCGACATCATCATTGAAGACGATAGCTAATGCTCGGTTTGAGGTGGAGAAATTTGATGGTACCAATAATTTTGGTATGTGGCAATGTGAGGTGATGGACATCTTGTATCAACAAGAACTAGATATTGCTTTGGATGATAAACCAGTGGATATGGGTGACAGAGATTGGGAAAAAATCAATCGTCAGGCATGTGGTACGATTCGTCTATGTCTCGCTAAAAATCAGAAATATTGTGTTATAAGGGAGACATCTGTCAAGAAATTGTGGAATACATTGGAAGATACATTAATGACCAAGAGTTTAGAAAATCGGCTCTATTTGAAAAAGAAATTGTTTCGCTTCTAGTATCAACCAGGTATTTTGATTAATGACCACATAAATGCTTTAAATAAAATTTTGGCCGATTTGTTAAATTTGGATGAAAAGGTGAAAGAAGAGGATAAAGTCATGTTGTTACAAAATTCTCTCCCTAATGAGTATGAACATTTGACCACCACTTTATTGTATGGGAAAGATAAAGTTACTTATGATGTTGTTTCTACTACATTGATTAGTACTAAATGCAGAAAGAAGAATCAGAGGGTTCATAAGGAAACAGAAGAAGCATTAACAATAAGGGGACATTCTTAGAGTCGTATGCTTGGAAGGAAGAGTAAATCTCATGGGAGGAGTAAATCTCGTGGGAGACCTGCTAAAGATGAATGCACCTTTTTTCTTGAGATAGGTCATTGGAAGAAAGATTGCCCTAAATTACAACAAAAGAATAAAGGCAATGCACATTCTAATGCCAATATAGTCAATGATGATGGAAGTGAGTCAAATTTTTCTCTTGTTGGAACATCTTCGTCACATTATTTTGGTGAGTGGATTTTGGATTCTGGTTGTTCCTATCACACGTGTCCCAATAGGGAATGGTTTTCTAATTTTGAAGAATTAGATAGTGGGGTTGTTTTTATGGGAAATGATAACACTTGTAAAAAAACAGGAATAGGATCAATACAGTTGAAATGTCAACATGGAACTATTAAGATCTTGATTGATGTTAGGTATGTTCCAAGCCTAAAGAAAAATTTGATTTCATTGGGTGCCTTAAAATCTAAAGGGTTCACTATTACCTTGAAAGATGGAACCTTAAAGATTAAATCAGGTGCGCTAGTGATGATGAAAGGAATAAGGAAAAATAACTTGTATTATTTACAAGGTAGTACAGTTATTAGCTCAGCAACTGTTGTTTCTGAGAAAGAAGTAGGTTCAGATACAACCAGGTTATGGCATATGTGATTAGCACATGCAGGAGAAAAATCTTTGCAACAATTAGCTAAGTGGGGTTTGTTAAAGGGTGCAAAGGTGTGCAAACTTGAATTTTGTGAGCATTGCATTCTGGGAAAACAGACTAGAGTGAAATTTGGCACTACAATCCACCAAACTGAAGGTATTTTAGACTACATCCATATAGATGTATGGGGGCCCACAAAAATGGCTTCGTTGGGTTGTATCCATTATTTTGTCACTTTTGTTGATGATTTTTCTAGAAAAGTTTGGGTGCATTCTATGAAGCATAAAAAAGAAGTGTGTGATATTTTCCTTAAGTGGAACAAATTAGTTGAAACTAAAACTGGCAGAAAGATTAAATGGCTCAGATCACAAATAGTGGTGAATACACAAGTGACAAATTAGTTGCAAATGGTTTTATGTAAAGAAAGAAGGATTTCCAGATGCAAATAATGTTCGCTTCAAAGCTAGATTGGTAGCTAAGGGCTACGCACAAAAGGAAGGCATTGAATATAATGAGGTATTTTCTCCAGTTTTTAAACATTCTTCCATTTGAATTTTGTTGGCTTTGGTAGCACAATTTGATCTTGAACTAGTTCAGCTCCATGTAAAAACTGCATTTTTACATGGTGATTTGGAAGAGGAAATCTATATGACTTAGCCAGATAGATTTCAGGTTGTTGGAAAAGAAAATTGGATATGTAAGCTGGGTAAATCGTTGTATGCTTTAAAACAGTCTCCAAGACAGTGGTACAAATGATTTCATCGGTTTATGATAGGTCAGAAGTACATCAGAAATAAACATTATCATTGTGTTTATTTTCGCATACTACAAAATGGATCTTTTATATATTTACTCTTGTATGTTGATGATATGTTGATAGCTTCAAAGAATAGGGAAGAAATCAACAAGTTAAAAAGTCGGTTAAATCAAGAGTTTGAGATGAAAGATCTTGGCGAAGCAAAAAAGATACCTGGCATGGACATTCGCAGAGACAGAATGAGAGGAAGAGTTAGTTTGTCTCAGAAATAGTATTTGAAGAAGGTAGTACAGAGTTTTGGCATGTCTGAGCAGTCAAAACCAGTAAGCACTCCTCTTGCTCCTCATTTCAAACTTAATGTGGCTTTATCTCCTAAATCAGATGAGGAACGTAAGTATATGTCACAAGTTTCTTATACTAGTGTTGTTGGTAGTCTGATGTATGCAATGGTTTGTACTAGACCTGATATTTCACAAGCTGTTAGTATGGTGAGCAAGTATATGCCTGATCCAGGTAAAGAACAATGGCAAACTATGAAATGGATTTTGAGATATATTATGAATACGATTGATGTTGGTATAGTATTTGAGAAAAATAATACTATTGATCAACGTGTTGTTGGATATGTGGATTCTGATTTTGCAGGTGATTTGGATAAACGTCGATCAACTACTGGATATGTTTTTACATTTACTAATGGTCCAGTGAGTTGGAGGTTTACCTTGCAGTCTACCATTACCTTATCGACAACAGACGTAGAGTAGATGTCAGCTTCAGAGGCTGTTAAGGAAGCTATTTGGTTTCATGGCTTACTTGAAAATTTGGGAGTTGTTCAGAAGCACATTGTTGTGTTGTATGATAGCTAGAGTGCTATTTATTTGGCAAAGAACCAAGTCTATCATGCACGAACGAAGCACATCAACGTTTGTGTCATCAATGGATTTTCCCCTAGGCCTCTAGAATTTACATATAATTGTTATGTGAAAAAGCCAAAATCCAAATCCGATTACTATACGACGCAAGTAAAGAAGTGTATCTAGGGTTAGCCAGCATCGGAAACACGAAGCCGCAATAGCGACCTGCGATGGTGACGGGGAAGACGAAGTAGCGATCAACGACGTCTAGATCTCGCGACCGCTTTTTCATCTGTGCTGCTAGGAAGCTCTCATGAAGGAGGGTTAGCCAGCGTCAGTGACACGAAGTCGCGACGGCGACCTGCAACGGTGACGAGGAAGACGACGTAGTGAGTAACGGTGTCTAGCTTTCGCGACGACATTTTGTGCTGCTGGGAAACTCTCGCAAAGGAGGTCACTGACTTGGGAGCTTGGTTGCCGAGTAAAGGGGGTAGCAGTATACAACGAAGAAGACGAAAATAGAGGGAGAAATCCACGAGAGCCTTTTCTGTGAGACACAGATTAGCATTCATCTCCAGCGTTGCAGCGGCGTTGTCTCCGGCATTTGCAGCGATTTTCATTGTTCTGCAGCAGCAGCGTTTCGACAGCGACAACGACGAAGCTGTGACGACGAACCTGAGACAGCGACATACAGTCGGCATTTAGTGAATCATCGGGAAGAGAAACCGCACGCTAAGGAACATCTCTATCGACAAAAGGTTGGTTTGTTATTTTTATTTTATTTTTTGGTATCCAATATGGAAAATGAGTAGCTGCTAGCCATGGTTGCGCCGTCTACGGTAGCCGTTACTGGACGGTTGAGGGGAGGTGTCGACTCTTGTTTACAGGTTGTGAGGAGTTGTTCAGGGGATGATAAGTTTGAAAAGGAGGAAGGTTTTGCTAAGGGAAAATCGTTTGCGGAAGTTTTGAAGAGGCCAATTCCATCTTCAAAATTCAAAATCCCTTTAAGGAAACCAAAGTGATTAATGGGGAATTAGGTTTTGTTTTCTCAGATGTGGAGATGGAAAAGGCTACTGAGGATCTGAAGTTTGCGTTGGTGCTTAAATTTCTTTCTGCAAAGCTGTCTATCGATGTCCTTCGGAGGCATATTATCCAATTCTGGGTCTCTCTGAAGTTCCAATGATAAGCTTTATGGACAACTATCATGTTTTGTTGCATTTGGTAAATGAAAATGACTACATTCATGCATGGGCACGAGAAGGAAGATGGGTGGCAAGGTGCCAATTTCGGCTATTTAACTGGTCCGTGAATTTTGATGTCGACAAAGAACCATCAACCACACCTCAGTGGATTTTCTTACCAAGTCTGCCTTTACATTTAATTAGTATGGACTGTTTAAAAAGTTTGGCCACTAGACTTGGTAGATTTTTGGGGATGGATAATGCCACATTATATAGAACATGAGCCACTGGTGTAAGATTATGTGTTGAAGTAGATTTATAGAAGGATCCTGTGGAGGGTTTTCTGTTGGTGATAGGACAAAAGCAAAGTTGGCAAAGGGTAATATATGAGAAGAGGGTTTTCTATTGTAATAAATGTTATAGGCAAGGTCACACTGATGTGGTATGTTAGTTTGGAGTTAAGCATAAGGATAAAAGGAAGGTAAGTATGAGGAAGGAGAGAGATGGGATGGTGTGGAAAGAAGTGGGTAGAAAAGAAAATATGATAGTTGAAGAGAAAGGTCTTGGTTTGCAGATTCAGGATCAGAGCGTGGAGGAGAAGAAGGATGGAGATGTGAGTGGTCCTCCGAATGTGAATGAGAAAAATAAAGATGTTGTGAATGAGGTTAGCAGTGCGAGTACTCAAAAAGTGGATGAAGTTAATTTGGTAGAGAAGAACAATGAAGAGAAATTAGAATGTTTTCAAGATCATAAGTCAAGGGTGGTAGGGGTGCAGGTAGAACTAGGAGGTTGTTTTAGGACTGCCTAAGAAATCAGAGTTTTTTTATGAATTGGGGGGGGGGGGGGGAGAAGTTTATAAGGATAAGGATGGGGAGGTGTTTTTGGTGGAGGAGGTGGCTAAGAGAGAGGGGGATGAGGAGGGTGTGGTGTGTAGGGATAATTATGAGGTGTTATCTGAGGGAGATATAGAGGTTTGCATTGATACTTAAAGGGAATATTACTCTGATCCAAGTAATGTGACAGTGGGTGCATTGGAAGGAGGAAATAAAGGTGATGGGCAAGTGAGAAAGTCTAAGAGGGCTAAGGCAATGCCTAAAAAATTGAACTTGTGATTGACAAAGTTATGTTTTGGAATATAAGAGGGTTTGTCACGTCGAAGATAAGATTGAAACAAATTGTAAAAGATCATAAAGTTTCTATTTTGGTTGGTTCTAAACCTTTTCAAGATGTAGCGAAGATACGAAGGTGGGTGGTGTATTTGCAATTTACTAACTTTTTTTCTAATGTAAAGGAAGGTGGGAAGATTTGGCTGTAATGGAATGATGATGTTCAAGTTGATTGGGTGGGTGCTTCAAATCAACGCTTGACAGTTTTGTCAACAATTAATGATAGAGGTTCTCTACTTTTTACTTTTGTATATGCTAAATGTTATTATGTTGAGAGAAGAGAATTATGGGAACAGCTTCAGGGGATGTCGAGTTTTGATGTAGCCTCGGTTGTTTTGGGAGATTTTAATGTAATTCATTCAGATGAGGAAAGGGTGGGAGGTCGACCTCGCTTGGGTTCATTTATGGCTAAATTCAATGGTTGTATTAATAGATGTGAATTATTGGACCTCAAATTCGAAGGAAGTTATTTTCATGGTGCAATAGCCACCAAGGTTTGGCAAGAAGCTGGGCGAAACTTGATAGGGTGCTGATTAATAATGTCTTTTCTGTAAAACACGGTGAAGCAAAGACATCATTGTTGAAAAGAAATACTTCAGATCATTCGCCTATCATATTATAGTTGGGTGCGAGTATGGAGAGGTATGGGCCAGTGCCTTTTAGATTTCAGAACATGTTGATGTCGCATGGGGATTTTTTGAAAATGGTTGAATCATCTTGGAGAGAACACATTGTGAAAGATTTAGGAATTTGTAAATTGGTGGGTAAATTGAAAAGGCTAAAACAAAGGCTTAGGGTGTGGAATAAACAGATTTTCAGTCGTGTTGGTGGTATTATTCAAGAATTGGAGGAAAGGGTGGAAAAGTATGAGAATTTACTACAGACAAAGTACTCAGAATCAGTTGAAGAAGAGTTCATTGTTTCTAAGGCTGAATTGGAGGTATGGTATAGAAGGAAAGAGGTTAGGTTGGCCCAGCAAGCTAAGATGAAATGGTTGACTGATGGTGATTAGAATTCAAAGTTTTTCCATGCAGTGATTACGCAAAGAAGGTGTAACTCTTGTGTGAACTCAATGGTGCTTCCTGATGGTTCGGTGTTGGAAAATATGTAGATGGTTCATGACAAGGCTATGAATTATTTTGAGCAATTCTTGAGGCCAAATAGTTCAGTGCAGAGGTTAAATTTGGATGGTATTATCCAATCGGTGGTTTCTAAGGATTCTATAGGATAGCTGGAGGAAGAACCGACTGAGGACGAGGTTTATACAGCTATTTCTTCTATTTCTGTGAATAGTAGCCCGAGACCGAAGGGGTTTGGGTCTTCTTTTTATATCACCTGATGGAAGATTATTAAAAATGATGTGATGGATGCGTTAAGGGAGTTCTTCAAAGGTAACATGTTGCCTCGGTATTTTTGTTCCTCTTACACAGTTCTTATTCCAAAAGTAAATGATCCTCAATCTTTTGATAAATTTTGGCCGATAAGCCTTTGTAACGTAATCTATAAAATTTTATCCAAAGTCCTTGTTGGCAAGCTTTCGCTGGTAATGAGTGATTTAATATCTATTGAGCAAGGTGCTTTTGTGAAAGGGAGGAGTATTTTTGAAAATATAACGCTTGCTCAAGAGATGACAAAATTATTACATAGGTGGGTGAGAGGAGGTAATATGATGCTACAGCTTAACATGAGCAAAGCGTATGATCGAGTGGAGTGACAGGTGGTAGATCAGATTTTCCACGCTATTGGTTTTCCAGATTGGTTTTGTAAGTTGATTCAAAATTGTATTTCTACTCCATGGTTTTCTATTATGATGCATGACACTTACAGGGGTTTTTTCAAGTCAAAAAGGAGCTTGAGGCAAGGGGACCCATTGTCGCCATATATTTTCATCATCATGGAAGAAGCTTTTTCTAAATTAATCCAAAAAAAGTTGATTAAGAAGAGGATTTTACCATTTGCGCATCCGAGTGGTGCACCTATTATATCACATTTAATGTATACGGATGATGTTGTTATATTTGCTAATGCTGGTAAAAATATGTTAGACTGTTAATGGAGGTCATTAAGGAGTATGATATTGAACTAGCCAAAGGGTAAATATAGATAAATCAGTTATTTTTTTCTCAAAGAAGTTGGGTGCTCATAGGAAGGGAGAAATTCTTCAAGAGACTCGTTTTATTGAAGGTAAATTTCCTTTTATGTATTTGGGTGTGCCAATAGTGGATGGTAAATTGAAGGGCTGTCATTTTGACCCTTTAATTAAAAAAATCAGTAAGAGAGTTGAGGGCTGTAAAAGTATACTGTTGTCTCAAGGAGGTCGTCTAGTTTTGTTGAGACATGTGCTTTCGAGCATGTCTTTGCATCTGTTAGCTATCCTAAATGTCCCGAAACTGGTGATAAAAAAGATATAAGATATGTTTGCTTCTTTTTTCTAGGGATTTAAGGATGGAAAAGAAAAAATGAAATGGAGGGCTTAAAAGAAATTGTGTATTCCGGTGGAAGAGGGGAGCATAGGAGTAAGGGACATTCCGGAAGTGCAACGGTCTTTGTTCATGAAGTTTGGTTGGCACTTATTAACACAAAATTCTCTATGGGCTACATTTTTTAAAGCTAAATATGTTAAAGGTGGACATATTGCTCTTTGTAGGCCACATGGATCGGATTCTTCTTTCTATAGGAAAGTTTTGCCGTGTATGTCTGAGCTGTTAAGTAAATCTAAGTGGAAGGTTAGAGAAAGACATGTAAAATTGCGGTATGATAAGTTTCTGGATTCAGGACCTTTGTTTTCAGAATGCCCAGATGGTGCACATTCATATATCAAATTAAAAGAGTTGGTTATCAATAATGCGTGGGATGTGGAAAATTTGCAAAGGATCTTGGGATTTAATAAAGCAAAAGAAGTGATGGAAAGAGTTGGAAAACTTAGAAACTCTTCGGACATACTGCTATGGCTCTCGAAAAAGGATGGTGGCTTTAACACAAAGTCGGCTTGGGATGTTATCAGAGTTAGAGCTCCAAATTTTGATTGGGCAAAGTGGGTTTGGAACAAATGGTTACTGAAGAAAATGGCCATCCGTATGTGTAAGTCTTCCTTTTAATGCTTAAGTGTTGACGAAAAGGTGAGAAAGGTGGGGGTTTCTCTTGCTTCGACGTGTAATTGTTGTGAGAGGAGGCAACCAGAAGATATGAAGCACGTTTGAAATAACGGAGATTTTAGCTGCTAATGTATAGAGGAAGGTTTCGGTGGAGGTAGGTGTACCTTTCCTTAGGCAACAAAGTTGGAAAGAAAGAGTCCAAATGTGGTTTAATAGGGTTTCCTGATACTCTCAATTGGGAACATTGATGGGATTGATTCCTTATTTAGTAGTTTGGAGGTTGTGGTGAAGGAGATGTGTGGCTAGGATGAAGGGTAAATTGGAGAGTAGTACAGATGTGTGGTTGTCCATTAAGTATTTGGTGGGGGTTTTGAGTAAGAACATGACAGAAATGGCTCAGTTAAAGGATGCGGATGTTCGGATATTGTAGAATCTGGAAGTGCAAATTGAGAATAAAAGAAATAAAACTATGCAAGGTGTGAGATGGCTAAAACCGAGGCAAGGGAGGTTGAATTTAAATTTGGATGGGAGCAACTTTGGAAACCCAGGACCGGCGGGTGGTGGTGGCATCCGTAGAGACTGTACAAGTTCTTTTATTTTTGGTTTTTCAAAATATTTTGGTTCTGGTTTAAATAATGAAGCTGATTTGAGAGCTGTGGTGAAAGGAATAAAGATTTGCAAACATTTGGGACATACCAGTATTGATATCGAATGTGATTCGAATATTGTAGTAAATTGGATAAGATCCAGTAAGTGCTCCTTGTGGTATTTGTGGAGCCCATTCGAAACGGAACCCTAGGCGCAACATATAAAAAGGATTGCTTTCGGATGATTAGGGTTGGGCGTGATTGTACCTGCGAGAGAGCGAGAGGGAGAGCATTGTATCGCTACACCCTCTATGTTTTCTTCCTGATAATATTGAAATCCATGCAACTCCGTGGACGTAGGCAAAATTGCCGAAACACGTAAATATTGTCTTGTGCGTGTGATTGATTTTTCTTTGGCGTTATTTTTTCTTCTATTTTGTTTCTCACAGGTTTCAGGAATTTGTTCATTATTCCCAATAGCAATCGTCTTTTTCTGCCTCGTGTCACCGCCCTCGCACCTCCGTAGCCTTCACAGCTATTAACCACACCACAGACCTTCAAACCCCTGGGAACCTCCATCTCCCTTAGCTCTGACCTCCCTCATCCCTCCTCTTTACACCTCACAATTCAGTCTTACTCCCCCTAAGCTCCCTCAAAATCTCTTCTTTCTCTCACTCTTGCAACTCTAGCCACCCGAGGCCTCCTTGTTCGCAGACTTCATTCCCAACACCTACACGCATACTGACATTCACTCACACACACTGCTACACATAGTAAAACACTCACTTAAACACCCTCTCACATGCACTGCTCACACACACTTAATACACTCTTATGCACACACAACACTCACCTTACGGCCTGCACTTCACACAAAAAACACTCATAGCCTCATACACAATAAAACACACACTGTCACACCTGCACACACACTAAAATTTGCACCACCACATCATGCACAACCTGCACACACAGACCTGCCTATACACCAACTCACACACCACTAATTCACAAATACTCACGCGCGCGTACAACCCACACCAACGTACCTACCCATGCACATGAACACACCCTCATGCACGTACACAACCCATGCACATGCACACACACCCATATATGTACACAATACACATTAAAACATGCACTCATGCATGCACAAAATACACACTGATACGCACGAACTCACACATTCCATGCGCACAACTCACATGCCCACATCTCATGCACATGCACACACATGCATGCTCTCAACATCCATGCCCATGTCCATAAGGCATATTCTGAACCTATTGGTATTGATTGGGCCTAAAACAAATCGATCCTCCTTGGATTGGTCCTTTCCCGAACCGGTTGGGTCTTCTGAACCGGTATGAAACCGGTTTGGTCTTCCATTTTATTTCTCATCTTCTTTTCAATTTTTTCGGATTTTGCCTTAATTCCTTTTTTGTTATTTAATTACTTCGGGAAAAATATTGAAAAATCAAAAAAAGTATTTTTAAGGTCTGTTTTTGTCCCGAAGGAGTCCGAAAACCCCCTGAAATAATATTTTTCATACTTAGAAAAATCCTATAGATTTCAAAACTCCGAGAGTGTATTTTGGTATCCTATTTTCTTGATTTTTCATCCCGATGATTGCGACAAAGGGTATGGACTCTTCGAAGTATTGAATTGCTCTAGTTCTGAGGGAATACTTATATTGTATTTTCATTCTTTGATTTTTGAAAGGGAGTAATTTTGAAAGGCTTATTAGATTTATTTTGGGATAATTTTTTATCAATCTAGTAGCGTTCATAAGAACAAACGCGTAGGGGGTGCTAATACCTTCCCCTCGAGTAACCGTACTCCCGAGCCCGACTCTGGTAATACAGACTGATTCTACCCCTAACGGGGTAACAATCAAGTGTTCTAACCGCACTTTAAAAGGTTAGTAATGACTCCATCACACATTGTTTTCCACGAAAAATACTTTTTCAAAATCACATTTCCATTTTTCCCAGTTTGCAGCTGTACCCACATTTTTTCTAGAGTGGTTCTCTCGCACGGTCCGAGACGTCGTGACACATTGCTCTACAAACTCAGCTATTTTTCTCTTCAAGCCCCTCCACCAAAAGGATTCTCGAAGGTCCCTATACATTTTATTGCTTCCTGGATGCATGGTGTAAAGAAATCTGTGTGCCTACTCTAAAATAGCCCTCCAAATTGCAGCATCTGCAGGCACGCACAAACTAGTACAGAATCTTAGAGCTCCATCATCTAAAATACTAAACTTTTCTCCCTGTCCATCCTACACTTTATCAATCAGCTCTACCAATTCTGCGTCATTCCTCTGAGCAGTTTTGATCCTTTCCTGCAAGGTAGGCTGTATCACTAGGTTGGCAATAAATGTCTGATGATCATCCTCTACTAGCTCCACACTGAGCCTCTCTAAATCCGTCTGAATCGGATGCTAATTCCCCACTGCTGACAATGCTACTTCCACGGATTTTTGGCTCAAAGCATCAACTACTATGTTTTCTTTCCCTAGGTGGTAACTGATAGTACTAGTACAATCATAATCTTTAATAAGCTCCAACCACCTTCTTTGCCTCATGTTCAATTCTTTATGGGTGAAAAAATATTTCAAACTTTTATGGTTAGTGAAGATCTCACATCTCCCACTATAAAGATAATGCCTCCATATCTTTAGAACATACACCACTACAGTTAATTCTAAATCATGTACTAGGTAGTTTTTTTCATACTCTTTAAGCTGCTGAGAAGCATAAGCAATAACCCTCCCAGATTGCATCAACACGCACTCAAGTCCCTTCTAGGACGCATCGCTGTATATAACAAATTCATTTTCTCCTGATGGAATAGATAATACTAGTGCAGCGACCAGCCACTACTTCAATTCCTGGAAGCTCTACTCACACTCGTCGTTCCATTCAAATCTCACATTTCCTCGTAAGTCGTGTCAATAGACCTGATAATTTAAAAAATTCATCCATAAAATGCCAATAGCACCCCATCAAATCTAAGAAACTCCTGATCTCCTGTATGTTCCCTGGTCTCACCTAATTCACCACTGCTTCTATTTTACTCGAATCTACTGATATACCGTCCCCAAAAATCACAAGCTCGAGAAAAGTGACTTGCCTCAGCCAAAATTCACATTTCTTGAACTTGGCAAACAGCTTCTTTTCTCTCAACACTTGCAGTACCAACCTCAAATGTTCTTCGTGTTCCTCAAAACTCTTCGAGTAGACCAATATATCATTAATAATGCCATAAAAAACTAGTCCAAGTATTGATGGAACACCCGATTCATTAGATTTATAAACACTGCCAATGCATTTGTCAATCTAAGCGGCATTACCAAGTACTTGTAATGTCCATACCTAGTTTGGAAAGCTGTCTTTGAAACGTCCTCTGCTTTAACTTTCACCTGGTGATACCCCAATCGTAGGTCAATCTTGGAATAGACCTGGGTAGCCTGGAGCTGATCAAATAAATCATCAATTCTGGGAAGAGCATATTTATTCTTGATTGTCACTTTATTTATCACTCTAGAATCAATGCACAACCTCATAGTCCCATCTTTCTTCTTCACGAATAGGACTGATGCTCCCTAAGGCGACACACTAGGCTTGATAAATCCTTTATCCAACAACTCCTGCAACTAATTTTTCAGGTCTTTCAATTCGGCTAGAGCCATTCGTGTAGGGCACTTGAGATATTAACGCTGATCTTGGTAGTAAATCCACTATAAATTTAATTTCTCGATGTGGTGATAAATCAGGTAATTCCTCTGGAAAAACATCTGAAAATTCTCTAACTTTCTATTCTTCCCTTGGCAGCTCCTCTATATATGCTACATATCCCTAGCAAACACTTTGAAGCAATCTTCTCACCTGACTAGCCAACAGTAACTGTGGTGAAGCGCGCATATATGATCCCACGAACCTGAATTCCTACTCACCTGAGGGTCTAAAAATTACTTCTTTTTTATGGCAATCAATGCTGGCGTGATTAGCTGTCAGTCAATCCATACCCAATATCACATCGAACCCCTGCATGTCTAATACCGCGAGATCGGCTAGTAATACTTTCTCCTGAATGTCCATTGGATAGTTTTTAAGTACCCTCCTACACCTCACAACTGATCCAGTCGGCGTGGCTACTGACAATTCAACATCTAATTGTTGTGCCTCAACCCTAGATAAATTAACATATCCCGATGACACAAAAAAATGGGTGGCGCCTATATTAAACAAAACAATAGCTTTATATGGTAAAACAATAAGAATACATATAACAATGTCTTCGGAAGCCTTAGCATCTCCCGGCGTCAACGCATAAGCCCTCGCCAGAGCTGTGTTTCTCTGCTGGCCCCCTCTAGGCACCTGATAGCCTCCCTGAAATGGTTTAGGAGATAGAGCATGGGTCGGCGGTCTCTGACATAATCATGCCAAATAACCAAGTCTTCCACACCAGTAACAGATGTTCTCTCCCAAAAGGAATTCTCCCACATGTCTCCGACCGCACCTAGCGTAGGTGGGATAAATCTGCTCGCCCTAGAAGCCACAGTGTCCCATCATCTGCCTCTGGCCACCACTGTACCGATCCCTTCTCCATGAGCCCTGGCTAGAACTCGCCTGAAAACATGGAGGCGCGGGCCTCTTCCTCTGACTCTGCGTCTCAGCATCCCTCAGTAAACTCTCCTCTGCTATTGTGGCCCTGTCTACCAGTTCAGAGAAATCTTGCATCTTTAGAACTACCACCTGTCTAAAAATTTCCTACTTCAAGCCCCTCTCAAACATTCTTGCCTTCTTAGCCTTATCCGGTACTATGTAAGGGGCAAAATGTGACAGTTCAATGAACTTTGTCGCATACTGTTGAACCATGAGATTTCCCTAAGTTAAATTTAGAAATTCTACCACCTTAACCTCTCTAACAGTGGCGGGAAAATATATGTCGAAAAATACCTCCCTGAACCAGCTCCAGGTCATAGCCACTAGTATGGGCCTCTGCTCCTCCAATAATTTTGTAGCCGTTCACCATCTCTCAGCTTCATTTGACACTTGTACGTGGCATAGAGGACCCTCTGCTCAACAGTGCAGTGGAGCACTGTTAACATTTTCTCAATCTCTTGCATCCAGTTCTCAACAACTGCAGGATTTGCACCACCTGAAAATGCTGGAGGGTTCATCTTGGTAAACTCACCCTGAAACTCCGTGCAATCTTAGTCATAACCTACTGAGCTATGCTGCGCAAAACAACATCTGAATCCCTACCACCCATGCAATAAGGCCCTGCACCATCATCGCCGCTAGCGTGAGCACTACTACCTCCAGGATCCATCCTGCAATAATACCAAATTATTCTGAGAATCCAAACCTCATAATATTATTCTTACATTAATTTTACTACGACATCCTCATACCACTAATCACTAATTTAAGGTCTAGTCCGACCATATAGAAATAGAATCTGACAATAGTTTACTATGGTTTTCCTAAAATCGTCAGCCCAGGAAAATCACAAAAACCACCCCGAAGTCCCTACTTCCAGACTACAGAACATAACCCTAAATTCTCATCGTGACTTCCCAACATTAACTCACTAAAATTCTATTCCTATATTCTAGTATTGTTTTCTACTATACACTAAAGTTTACAAAACCTAGCAACCTAGGCTCTGATACCAAACTATAACGACCCAAAAATTCATACTAAATTTTAAAAAAAAAAAAAAACATAAAAGTTTTAAACCTGAATTACTCTGATACCCTTGTAATATCTACTGTGACATCTCGGTCCCAAAATGGCACCAACGAATCCCTGTTCATAAGATAACATACCTATGCAGCTAAAAACATAAAGTCATAAAACCATAATTACAATACCAGAATTCAGTATTTCCCAATACATATATATATACACACACACATCTCTTGTAACGACCTGTCTACTTTACCATATATATTTTTTTCCTCGTATAACAACATTCATAATAACTCTAATATTCAGCTAAACTGATATAGTCATGATCAACCTGGACCCGTGGGTACCGAGGATACACATGTCATACATCTTTGATACCTAAGCAGTAGAAAACATAAATTACATACATGTCATACAATAACGGACACAATACCAAAAACCTATTAAATCTTTCATATATATATACATACATTGTAACAACCCGAAGAATAAGGGTATTTAAATAATAAAAGAAAGGGAAGGAAACAGAAATAGAAGAAGGCAGTCGACTTCGTCGAAGAACGCGACATTGCCTTTTGGATGGCATAATCCCAGAGGAATTTTTCAACTCCTTGTCGACGAACACAGTTGACTCGTCGACAAAGGTATAGCAGGAGCTCGTCGACGAGGACATAATTCGTCGATGAGACGATACCGAGAGAGAAATTGTGGAAACCTAAAATTCATCGACGAGGGTTGAAGTTCGTTGACGAACTTTCTATAAGACTCGTCGACGAATCCCGCAGTATAAATAGGGTCAAATGAGAATTTTTAGTCATTTTTCCTGCACCAAATTTCTCTCTCTCTCCTCATACAATTTCTCCTCCTTCTCACTAAGATTTTGGGCCAGATTTCCGCCGGTTCGACGATCTGAAACCACCACGACGCTCTTGGAAAAGTTCTCTGCAAGTCTGCCGGAGCGGATCGTCGATAGGGCTGAGGTGGAAACCATCCCAAATTCAGGGTAAGGCTTTCTACTCAGTATTTGGTTATTTGGTAGTTGTAGAAAGTGTTATACGTGTAGAAATACTGAACCTTAGTTCTGGAGAATGCTATTTCCAAGGTGTTGAGTTGGGAACCCTGCGGGTGCGGGACAGATTTTCTTAGGGACTTTTCAAGAATCAGGTAAGGGGATAAACTAAGCTAGTATTTTATAAAAAATATGTATATTTTTATAGAATTTGATTTCAGGAAAATAAATATATTTATATATGATTTATATTTGAGAAAATACTGTTGAAAATGATGGTATGTTAAATATGCGGAAAACTTGTTAGTGTGGCATGAGTAGAAATTGTTATAAAATACTATTTTCTAGGAATGTGTTAATTATACAGATTTTTATAATGGAAAATCAACATATGGGCCGAGATTTTTATATGTTTTTTTAGCATACGGGCCATGCTATGTGTATGATTTGCCAGCGTACGGGCTGAGCTATGAATATATTTTACCGGCGTACGGGTTGTGCTATGGATGTGATTTGCCAGCGTACGAGCTGAGTTATGTATATGATTTGCCGACGTATAGGCCGAGCTATGGATGTGATTTGCCGACATATGGGCTGTGCTATGATATGAGTTGCCGACGTATGGGCCGAGCTATGGTAAAATGTGTAATACTGGAGTACGAGCAGATGATTTTCATGATATACGTATATATGCAAAATGATATGATTGATTTGATAATTAATGATATGAAATATCCATGTATCATATTTTCAGTATATGTTATATGATATCAGAATTTGGTTGGCTTGGTCTAGGCTAGCACTTGCACGATACCGTTGCTATGTGTCCATGGTTATCTTGATCATGATACTTGTGTTAATGCTGTTGTACGGAGTGGGGTGAGATTAGATGGTCGATGTGGTTTTTTTAAGAAGTGTGTAAGCTCCCCTGGTGTACGAACCAAGTCTGGTAAACCCATCAGACTTACAGACTGTACTTTTGACTTGGCAGTGGTCGGCTAACCATTGTCAGGTCCTATCTTCGAGCCACACAACCCAGTCATAAGGGAGTAATACATGACAACAACCAACTAACCTACCAGAAATGTTTTTGTATTATTATTATTATATGAGATGAAATATGTTTGTGATAATGCAGTATATTCTGTCATGTTTGATGATATATATGTTTTCCCAGATTTGACAAAACAATTACAGAATATGTTCTGTATGGTATATGTATAACACGGAATACTCATGTTGCCACACACTGGTATTAGTTTATTTCCCTTACTGAGAGGTGTCTCACCGCAAAATTTTATAAATTTTTCAGGAGACCCAGATAGGAGAGCGGGAAAAGCCCCGCTGATTTAGTGTTGTTTGTCTGCCCTCTTTGAAGGGTAAGTTTTAGTAGAGACAATTGGATTTTGTGGGAAATGTCCATAGATCTTATTTTTGAAATGTATATATTGAAATACAGTGGATATAGTGACTCTAGTATTTATGGTAATGTGATGGATGTTTTCGTATTTATAATATTGTGATTGTATATTTCCTGCTGCTTAGGCTTCTGTTATGTGTTTTGAGGTATCCCTGGTACCCACAGGTACAGATGGATTATGATTTGCTAAGTTGAGAGTTGTGATTTTATAATATAAAAAAAATGTGGAAATTAAGCAAGTCGTCACATACATCCTCAAAAGGACCAAAAAGCACCCTAGGGTCATAACCCAAAAGCCAATCTGACCCTAGCTCAGCTACTTACCCTTCTGACAGGGTAGTTCGGTTAACCTCTATTGTTGCAGAGTTTTATCCGCCCTTCTATCTGGTTTTCCTAAAATATTTGTAATGCTCGGGTAAGACACCTCTTAGTAAGGGAGATAAACTAATATTGATTTGTGCCAACATGAGTATTATCATGCTTAAGCATGAACTTTTCATAATAAGTATATATCTAATAAAACTAGCTGTATAAATTCTAAGTAAAACATGATTCATCATATCATAATAAATAACGCACTAAATTCTGTAATCATGTAAACATCTTTTATAACTGTACAATAGTGAAATAATACCCAAGATGGATAGCTAGCTTATGTCATGTCTTACCCCCCACATGATAGGGTTGTTCAACCCATAGGTGGGACCTAGCAATGGCTGGCCGATCACGCTAAGTCAAACATAAGTCTGTAAGTACGATGGGCTTGTCCCACTTGGTCCGGACTGCCAGGGGAACACCTACACTACACTAAAGCCACATCAACTGTCATCTCCCACACTCTATCTAAGATGTGTGGTAGCACTAACATAAACTTGAACTTACGGAACTGTGCTCTGAAAGACTAAACTAAGTCATCCTGGTTCTGATAACATATAGTACATTTCATATTACTAATACATAACTATTTCGTATTTTTGAGTAATATCTGACATGAACATATTTTCATGGATTTTGACATAACATACATAATTATAGCATCTACGCTGACTATAAATCACGGCATCTACGCTGGCTATATCATAACATATAAATCACAACATATATGCCGACCATATCATAAGATATAAATCACGGCTTCTACACCGGCCATTTCATGCCCTAAACCCGCAAATAGGCCCCAGGTGTGAATTTAGTAACCTAACCTATCTTTATATCAATTAAAACATACATTATACTACACCGAATGAGGGTACGACCCCATGGGGTACACGTATACCCTACACACATTCACATACATATACATACACATCACATACGCAGCGGAAATGTTCTTTCTAATACATACAACGTACTATACCAGAGTCTATACATAACTAGAGTCTACGCTCCAAAATACAGTACGTACCCCAGGTGTCTACTAAACCTAACAATGACAACCCAGTTACAAAATTCATACTTATACAAGTACTATACGCAACTAACCGACAACCACGCTCCTGTTACGCTAGGACGCTAGTGATAGCTACTCGAAGGACCTGAAAAATATTTGTATAATCGGGGTGAGACACCACTCAGTAAGGAAGAAACAGGTTATATCAGTGTGTGGCATACAAGTATTATTTCAACATAAAACATAACACAATACAATTTCAATATTTTCACAATCTAGTTCCAGTACATACGATACAAAACATACAGTCAGTGTCGTCACACTCTTCGGCCGAAAGCGGCCCCATTACACAGAGCACCCGATAACCTGACATTAGTTGAAACCCCGCAGCGATATCATTGCTAATACAGTGTTCACTCACACCCATCAGTGACCAACCAGAACAAACAGGTGATATTTCACACCCTCAGATATAGAGTCGGACACTCTCGCTCACGGTATTTAGCTGAGACATGGCGTTTGCCTATGGTAATTAGCCAAAACGTGGCAAAATTCGTTTGGATCCATCTACCCGGCTGATATGATCCTTATTGGCCTCGATTATACATTTGGATCTTCAATTGTTAGCAAGTCAAAAGAAGTTTGCTCTTATACTTTTTTTTTTTCAAATATATGGACCATCAGCTCTATTACCACTTGTCAAAATCAAAAAAAGGCTTCATATAGGTTTGATATACATGGGTGAGCACCAATTTGATTCAAAAGTTTAAGCTAATAGATCTTGAGCTCATCTATGTGTATTAGTTCCATCCTCCACTTAATCATCCAATATGGGATAGCTCTCACAAGTGTATTTCCAAGATCTATCAAAGAGTTAGAACTATCATCAATAATTTCAAAAAAATTTTATGGAAAATTTGACAAATTCTGAGAGTCTCTAGTTGGTGACCCATCATCTTCTACAATTTTTCTTTTTCATACGAAGTCATCTAATTGCCCACAACATCAACAACACTTGCCAACTAGATTGCAAGATTATGTTATTAATAATGATAATAGTTTAACTCATGAAAATGCTATGAGTTTTCCTTTATTTGTGGATTGTTGAGAATTTTTCTTTCATATGAAAAGGCTACTAGCGTTGATCAATGGGTTCAAGTTATGGACGAAGAATTCATACAGTTACGAAAAATAATACTTGAGAGTTCACTACTTTTCCTCATTGGAAGAAGTTTATTGGTATTAAATAGGTGTATAAGACTAAACATAAGCCTAATGGAGAGGTAGATTGCTTCAATGCAAGTTTGGTAGAAAAAGGGTACAAACAAAAGTCGTATTTTGATTGTTTTGAAATGCTTGTACCCATTGACCGATTTGGTACTGTGCATATTGTCGCGACGTCCCGGGAGCGCGTGTGCCCCGGGCGGCGAAATTAAAATCATTTTAATATTTTCAGGAAAAATATGGTGTAGGAGTCGCCACTAACCTTTAGTGCGGTTAGAACACATGATCACTACCCCGTTAGGGGTAGAATCGGTCTACATTACCAGAGTTGGGGTCGGGAGTTCGGTTACGCGAGGGGAAGGTACGAGCACCCCCTACGCGCCCGTTCTTAAGAACGGCACCTAATTAATTTAAAATTATCCCTAAGTTAATCTAATAAATCTTTACCTTACTCCTTTTTATGAATTTATAAATACATAGGAAAATAAATAAATATATACATATATTCCCTCAGAGCTTAGGGTACGTGATGCCCGAAGGCTCATACCCCCGCAATAAAATCATAGGGATAAAAAAAAATCAAAAATAATCATAATAATAAAATAATAACAAGTTAATATAAATACTAAAAATATCACAATTAAATATATGTATACTTCAAAATAGAATAAGGAGAGTAATAATAATAATAATAATAATAATAATAATAATAATAAATACAATAATAATACTAATAATAGAAATATTAATAGTAGTAATAATAAATAATAATAGTAATAACAATATTAATAATGGTAAAGATGATACGTACATAGAATATTATGGAAATACAATAATTCAACTATGGAAATAATTAATAAATATATCAACATGGAAACAAGATTATGGAAACAACTCAGACTACAAAGATATTATGCAAGCATATACAAGTATGATATGGAAACATAGAAAAACCTAAAATTGAAACACAATAATAATATAAAAATATGTATGCTAATATACACTCGAATGCGCATGAATATGCAAATAATTATATAAGGCAATCACAATAATAATACCAATATACAAACTATACACAACAGGAATGTGCATTCAAAATAACATAAATATACAAATATAAAAGACAATAATAATAATCACATAAATATGAAAAAAAAAATATATACATATATATAATAAAATAAATATGCAACATAATAATATGAAAAATAAATATACAACAAGATAAGCACACAATACAATGATATGCATAATAAATGTACAATAAAATAAACATGCATCGCAACAATATAATTATGCAAAATAAATACACAAAAAAACAAGCATGATAATATTAACATGGCAACGATATTAAAGTATACAACAAGAAAAATATATCATGAATACTAAACATTAAATAATGAAACATAATAAAGAAAGAAAAAAAAAAAGCTAAAAAACATCATCATCTCAATACCTAATCCTAAATAGTACAATACCAATTAAATATATACGTATACATTTACACACACATAACACAACAACAATTGTACAATAATATTAAATATTTAATATATACGACGAATACAAATATATGATCTTTAAACACAAACTCTGACGATTAATATCTCATAACAGTAATAAATTTATAAATACGACAAGAAACGATATAAACATGAATATCAGCTAAAAAGTCTCACCACAATATTACGTATGTAACAAATACGATAAAAATTTAAACTTTAAATATTAGAACAAGTTCTTACAATAAAAATTCTATGATAATAATAATACAACAATTAATACAACACAAGTAAAATCAAAATAATTACGTTAATACAATTAATATAATAATAATCATATGCAAGCAATTTACTAATAACAATATACAAATAACAATAGCAATAAAACTTAACTAAATAATAATAAATGACAATCAGTGTGTATGTGCATATACAGCATGCATAAATAAATAAGAACAAAATTTCCACTTTATAAACTGAACCTATATATATATATATATATATATATATATATATATATATATATATATATATATATATATATGTATATTCATGTTTGTGTGTGTGTGTATAGACAGCCGTGCAAAGGTGCTTACAGAGGGAGGCTGAGGGATGGAGCAGGGATCGGAACAGGACCGGAGACGAAGACCGGCGCACGGTCGCCGGGAGCTGTGACGGCGGGTATCACCAGAGTGTTGCAGCGATCTGGAAGCTGCTGGTGGGCTGTGGACTTCTCTGCGGCCTGCTGGAGGAGACTCGGGTGCTGCCGGAGAACTGGGGTCGGTGGCCGCTGTTGGTGCTCGTGATGGCTGGGGGGAGTGACGGTGATGGTGACACCGTGCGGGGTTACAAGATATGAAGAGTGGCCGTGAGCAGGGAGCCGCAACAGGAAATCTTCTTCTGCTGGTGCGGCTGTGGAGGATGGTCGGTGCAGGGGGTTCTCGGCTGCGTTTGGTTGCGGCTCGCTGGATCTGGGTGAGGCTGCGACTATGGAGAGAAAGAAGAAGAAGAAGAGATCAACAGAAAATTTTTTTTTTTTTTCTTGGGCTGGTTCCTGGCTCCGGCTGTGTGTGCTCTGTGCAGCGCCGGATCCCCCTTCTTATAAAATTTTTTTGAAAAAAACCCTAGCAATATTTCCTTTTTCAACTTTTGGTATTTTCTCTTTTTTGGAAATAAGATATACTACCACTATGGTTATAAGGAAACAAAAATAATAATAATAATAAGGTAATAATAATAATAAATAAAAATAATAAATAAAATAATAGTAATAATAGTAATAAAAAACACTGATAATAATGATAATAAAAATAATAATGAAAATAATAAATAATAATAATAATAAAATAGACGTAAAAAATAAAAATAAAAGTAATATTAATAATACTAATGAAAAATAATAATGATAATAAAGAAAATAATAATAATAATAATAATAATAATAATAATAATAATAATAATAAGATTAGTGAAAATCAATAATAATAATAATAATAATAATAATAATAATAATAATAATAATAATAAAATAACAATAATAATAATAATAGTAATACATATATTGGGCCTGGGTAAAAATGGGGTGTCTACACATATGGTTATTTTCTTTGCTACTATAATTCTTTAAAAAAATCAAATGGATGGCAACTTTGTATTTTTGAATGGTGTTCTTGAAAAGAAAGTATATTTTGAGCAACCTGCAAATTATGTCAAAAAAAAAAAGGTGAATTGAAAAAAATTTACAAGCTTGAAAGGATATTCTAAGGATTGAAGCAAGTTCCGAGAGTCTAGTATACACACATTTGTTGTGTAAAAGCTCTCAAACAATGCACAGCAGAAAATTTAATTGTGAAAGGTTCAAACATAAACATTGCAGCAATCTAATGGTGAATACAGAATAATTCCACAACCATAGAAAGTAAATAAAGCAAAAACAAGAACAACGACACCAAGAATTACGTGGTTCAACAATGCCTACATCCACGGGAACAAACGGCAAGAATTCACTATCTTCTTGTCCAAATTACATGAACAATGCATGAATTATCTCAAGAACACTCTCAACCACACTTTGGCACACAAAAGACACTCAAGGCACAATATATATAGAATGTATTCTATGTATATATAAGCCTGCTCAGAAGTTTCCCCCTAAAACCCAACAAAAATATCGTCCAAATTATTTAAAATTCAAAATCTGTGCATGCTGTTTTGAGCCAAACCATCAACGGTTTCAAATAGGATTGAAATCCAGCCCCGACTGCACTGTTGCACTCTGATATCCTTCATGCTTTCCCTTAGTATGTGAGACATAATTCACAACAAGATTCTTATTTCCTAGATCATGAATTTTAGAAATGTATGTAGAAGCATACCTTATGTGTTAAATCTAATTTGCGGGCAAAGGTTGGCTCACTAGTAAAATGAGCAGTTCGAAGCTATCCCAAGTATAGGAGTTCTGTCGTGTAATATTCAGCCCAAAAGCCAGATCGTCTCCTCAGGGAATGCAGTTTACTCTCAAATTTTACGTATTTTCAATCGAAAATAAAAAGTCACTGAACTCAGTTCAAATTCGGGTTTTTTGGATTGTTGAGATTTCTTTTGACAAATTAAACGAATATGCAAATTAAACTTTAATCCTAGCATGCATTGAATTAAATATCGAGAAACAAAAAACCTATGTTTAATCAGGTAAGAATTTAAACACGCGTTAAATTTTAGAATAAAAAACTAAACACGATAACTTTAACACGTAATTAAAACACGCAATAATGGAAACTCAATCAAACACATACGCGAACAATAAAAACGGAACCTTTAACAAAATCAAAAACCCGAATCAAGATCAAAAATTAAACGCAACAGGATTAAGATCAACCCTAAATTAAACTGAACTTCAACAAACACAATTTAAATTTTAAAGAGAACTACTAATTTAACTTCTAAAAAAAGAATTATTTTTTTCTTTTTGTATTTTATTCTTTTTTTTCTCAAGAAATCAAAACAAACTTAATCAAACACAAAAAAAAAAAAAAAATGAATTCAAGAAAAAAAAAACAACTTTAATCTAAAAATAATACTAAATAAGAAAAAGAAAGAATTTAAATTTTCATAAACAATAATAATTCAATATAAAATTAAAAGTTGAACTTCACTTGAAATAAAAAAAAAAACAATTAACAATATTTTTTTAAAAAAGAATAAAAGAGAACAAAAGAAAGAAAAGAAAAAAAAAAAAAAAAGAGATAGAGAAGGAGAGGGCAAAGCCATTGGGAAGTCCTCGGGTGTGGCTGGGGAAGCAGAAGCTCTTGGCAACAAACTGGAGGAGCTCAGGAGGTTCTGAGCAGCAGCAGCCAACAGCAGGTCTCGGCTTGGCTGAAGAGGGCAGTCGCAGTGTGCAGGGATGGCTGGGGAACTCTCGGGTCTTCAAGGCAGCAGCTGACCGTGGCTAGTAGAACTTCGAGTGGCTGGCCAGCAGAGCAGCAAGGGAGAGCCGCAGCACCTTCACGCACCAGCAGCAGTAGCGGCAACAGGTAGGGGCTCGGGGTGTTGCTGGTGGCTAGCCACAAGTCTTCTGAGCAGCAGGGAGCAAGGCTTTCGGGTCGGGGCAGCAGCAGGCTGGCAGCGAGGGCTGAGAAGGATGGCTTGAGCAGAGAAGAAGAAGAAGGAATAGCAGCAGGGGAGCTCTCGGCTGGCAGCAAGGGAAGGGAGACAAATAAGGGAAAGGGAAGAAAAGAAAGAGAAGATAGATAAGAGAAGAGAAAAAGAGAGTGGGAGAGGGAAGGAGGGTGTAATAACCTGAAAAAAAAAAAATATATTAATTAATAAATTAAAATTACTAATCAATTAATTAGTTAAATATTATTAAATTAATGTATAAAATAAACAAGTAAAAAGAAATAGTATGAAAAAAAAAATTAAGAGTAATTATTAATTAGTTAATTAACTAATTAAATATTATTAAATTAATTAATTAAATTAATAAGTAAAATAAATAGTAGATAAGAAAAAAAAAACATATTGACATAAGATATATATATATATATATATATATATATATATAAAGGTAAGTTATTATAATGTATAAATATAGGTTAAGTTACAGTAAAAGGAAAAAAAAAAAAAGAAATGAAGGAAGCTGAAGCTTCATGGAATCGCAGAGATCTCTCTCTGCGTCTCTCTGTGCTCTTTTCTGCTCCTCGTTCACTCTTCGTCTTCGCCTCTCTCTCCCCTCATTTCTCGACGAATATTCAACCGATCGGGAAACGGAAGATGTTGTTGGATTCCTAATTCCACCACCGACATTTCTACTTGAACAAATTTATTGTGAGAGCAGCATAGGCACCATTCCTAGGGAAAGGTATATTTTCCCTAATTTCTTAATTTTTTGTTAAATCTACTATTAAATCGACGATCAGGCACCACCATGGTGTCCTAGTCGTGATCGTTGTCATTTTGACATAAGTAAAGTTCCAATTAGAGTTTTTTTAGACCCCACTCCAAAGTAAGAGTGGGATTTGAAAATTTTGGTAATTTGGCTAAATTTAAGGATATATTTATTCATTTAGAATTTATGGGTTTAGGATTATTAAAATAATATTTTATTTAGGATTAATTACAAGGAATTAGAATTTTTAATTTCAAGGTCTGGGTGAGCTTCGCGAGCATCTTTTCGGGGTCCCTATTGGCATAGTTCAAGAAATCGGGTAAGGGAAAAAATATATATTAAACCATAATTTTTATAAATTTAATGAAAAAATAAATTGTGTTATATATACGTGTATATGTTTCGGTATGGGTAAAATGCCAACTGTTTAAATTATATTTTTCCGAGTTTAGGATTGTTTATTAGATATGTATATGTGAAAATGAACTGATAAAAGTGGAAAAATATTTTCAGGATAATTATGTAAGAAAGTAAAGATATTTTCTAGTATATGAATGTTAAATGTGGGTTGGCTTATTTTCTGACAATGTATGATTTTTACTGTTAAATTGTATGGCATGAGTAAATACAATTTTGTGTGAAATTATGTTATATATACGAGATGCAAAATATACAAAAAATGAACTGAGTATGAAAATGATATATGAAATATGTTGCATGTGAGTGTTAATGCAATCATAGAACCAACCACGGCTGAAAAGATGTCGACCACGGCTGAAAGGATGCCGAAGCTAACCAATCACAGCTAAAAATATGCCAACCACGGCTGAAAGGATGCCAAAGTTAACCAACCACAGCTGAAAGGATAACGAAGCTAGCCAACCACGGCTGAAAGGATGCTGAAGCTAACCAATTACGGCTGAAAAGATGCCGACCATAGCTGAAAGGATGCCGAAGCTAATCAATCACGGCTGAAAAGATGCCGACCACAGCTAAAAGGATGCCGAAGCTAACCAACCACAGCTGAAAAGATGTCGAGTATTTATGAATTAAAATAAAAATAAGCATGAAATCAAAATGGAAATGAATGAAATGGAAATAAAATGTGAAATTTGAACGATGTAAAATGGGAAAGAACCACATAAAGTGAAACGCTACGAAATGTCAAGCTAAGAACATGAACAGATGAAAATTACATAATAATGATCAACAAAATAACGTATAATGGTATTATCAGTATTTATGCTAGTAGAACATGTTACATTTGGGCAAGGCAAACTCTTCGCCCGAGGGCTTGCTGAGAAAGGTGAGTGCCCTAGTTGTATCAGGCGTAGCAGTAGGCTGCATAATGTGTTAGAGCAGAGGGAAACTACTTGTATGGGCGGGTAGATTTTCCTATTCTTAGGAGCCTTTGCCGGTAAGCTATTGTTGAACGGTGTGAGTACGAGATCAATCTAACACTTGAGGGCTTACTGAGTAAGGTGAGTGCCCTGGTATGCTTTATTAGTGACCTTAGGGTTGCCTAAACATCATAGCAGAGGGGTGCTACTTGTATGGGCGGGTAATCACCCCTATCCTCAGGTAATCTCGTAGTTAAATTTTTTGCATGTGATTGAGTAGGTTCAGAGAATGATTTCAGAAATTATGTTAATGATTTTCAAATGTTAAATATTTTGTTGTTATATAGACTCATGTTGGTCACACACTGTTTTAATATATGGTTTCTTCCCTTACTAAGATGTGTCTCTATTAGAGACTTATCCACAGAAACAACCAGCGGTTCTTCACAAAGCAGTTACACGAAGATACGAAGATCAATTCAAATATTTTCCAGGATTCTTGATATGTTGTTTAGATATGTAATCGGTTTAAATTCAAATGTATTCCTCTGTTCCTATCTTTTCATGATTCAGTTATAACAAGAATATGTTTTACATCTCTATAAATACACGCCTATAGTTGTGTTTAAGGTAAGGCAGCAAGTCTCCAAATATTTGAGCTTTTACATGGTATCAGAGCCTAAGTGACCAACATCTAATCCCAATGGCCTCCTCCACCTCTGCTCTCGTTCCATCCCCACCCACCTCTCTTACTCCTCACTCCTTTATCACCATCAAGCTAAGTCGTGACAACTACTTATTCTAGCGTGCCCAAATTGTTCCCTACCTTAAAGGCACTCGTTTATTCGGCTATGTTGATGGCTCACTACCGGAACCACCCACCCATATTTCTAAAAGTGACAACTCAACCCAAATCATTCCAAATCCTGTCTTCCACTCTGGGCACCTTCAAGATCAACTCATCCTAAGTGTCCGTACCTCCTCCCTCACGGAAAAAATTCTATCTCATGTAGTTAAGTGCACCACCTCGTGCGAAATATGGCTTGCACTAGAACGCATGTTTTCCTTCACCTCTCATGCCTGGATCACCAATATACACTTTCAGCTCGCTACTCTCAAAAAATCCAACCTCTCAATTGCTGATTATTTTCAACAATTTACCAACCTCACTGATACCCTTGCTGCTTTTGATCAACCATTAAACAATTATGAGCTTGATTCTTTTCTTCTTGCAGGCCTTGGACCGGATTATGACTCCTTTGTCACATCTGTGACCACCAGAGTTGAACCTCTTTCCATTGAAGACCTCTATGGTCATCTCCTTGCTCATGAAAAGCGATTGGAGCAGCATCAAGCCACAGTTGATCTAACTGTCGCCAATGCCAATTTCACATCCCGCAACACCACAAATTGTGGTGGTCGTGGCAATCGTCGCAGCTCTCCAAGCCACAATGGACGAGGCAATTATTAGAACTCACCATCTCGGAACAACCGAGGCAAGGGGCGTGGTCGAAGTTCTTCATCCTCTTCCAACAACTCTCATCCCGTTTGCCAAGTTTGCAACAAAATGGGTCATGTGGCGTTGGACTGTTATTATAGGTATGATGAATCGTACCAGCGAGATTCCTCTCAAGGCCAAGCATATGTATCAACTTCCCAAAATTCAACTAATGCAACTTGGTACTCGGACTCGGGTGCTACACATCATCTTACTTCAGAACTTGCCAATATGAATATTAAAGCTGAAGAATACTCAGGATCTGACACAATTTGTGTAGGCAATGCTAATGATCTTCCTATTCATCATATTGGAACCACTCAAATTTCCACTTTCTCACTTAAAATTCAACTCAATAATGTGTTACATGTTCCCCATAATTGCAAAAATCTACTCTCTGTCCAGCGCTTCACCAAAGATACTAATACATTTTCTGAATTCCACCCATCTTATTTTCTTTTGAAGGATCGAGCTACGGGGAAGCTACTGTTCCAAGGCCTGAATAACCATGGACTCTTATCAAATTTCCGCCACCAAAAATAAAAGTGTTCCGTCCACTTTCTCAAGTGAACACTCCACTCTTTCCTTATTGCATGCTCGTATGGGTCATCCTTTGTTTCAAATTGTTCATCGCATCCTTCATCAAATGCAGGTCCCAGTACATTGCCCCTCCATCTCTCAAAAATGCTCTGCTTGCTTGTGTTCAAAGAGTCGGCAATTACCCTTTTCCTCTTCTTTAACTCAAGTTACAGAGCCTTTAGCATTGATTTATACCAATGTATGGGGTCTTGCTCCTATTTGTTCAAACACTGGCAATAAATATTATGTTTCTTTTTTGGATGCATTTAGCAAATTTTCATGGCTTTATCCCATTCCTTTAAAAAGTGATGTTAGTCGTATTTTTCTCAAATTTCAATCATATGTTGAATGATATTTTAATACCAAAATCAAAGCTGTACAATCTAATTGGGGCGGTGAATATAGCTCGCTTCATAAAATTTTTCAAGATCAAGGTATCATTCATCGTATTTCTTGCCCTCATATGCATCAACAAAATGGTGCTATTGAGCGCAAACATCGCCACATAGTGGAGACAAGCCTTGCCTTATTATCCCAGGCAAACGTTCCTTAACATTTTTGGGACGATGCCTTTCTCGCGGCCTGTTACTTGATTAATAGAATGCCCACTCCCACACTTCAAAATCGTAATCCATATGAGGTTCTTTTCAAATCACCACCCGACTACACTTTCCTCAAGATATTTGGTTGCACTTGTTGGCCTAACCTCTAGCCATACAATGCAAACAAATTCCAACCTCATTCTCTCCCGTGTGTCTTCCTCGAATATAGTCCTTTACACAAAGGATATAAGTGTCTCCATGTTCCCTCTCGTCGTGTTTATATCTCCCGTGATGTGCAATTTGATGAATTTAATTTCCCTTTCAAAAATAGCACAGTATGCCACTCTCCTCCATCTCAATTCCATCATGGTCATCTTCTGAGTCTATCGGATACAAGGTTCTCGACAGTAGCAGTTCCTCAAAGTCATCCCTCAATGGACAATACAGACACTCCTCACCACAGCCAGCTCCCAAGCGAAACAAACACACCCAGTCCAGAGCTCTCCGTAACCTCACCTCATGCCACCGACCCAACCTCTTCTATGCACTCAGAAAACTCAGAAAAGTCCAATAATTTTATTCCAGAAAACCCAACCTCTTCTCTGTCCACCACTGATGCCCAAATATCCTCAGTACACCCAATGATCACCTGGTCCAAAAATAATATCCAAAAACCCAAGCATCTTCCTAAAGACATGATCTGATACCCAATCCTAAGAGCTCTCCCTACCGAATCATCCCAACAGCCTACCAAACCTACCTGCTATACCACAACCATCAAAGATCCACTATGGTGCCAAGCAATGAACGTTGAATTTGATGCATGCTTCATAATCAAACATGGACACTGGTTCCTCTTGCTTCAGCTTCTAACATAATTGGCTCCAAATGGGTGTTTCGAATCAAAAGAAATGCGGATGGTACTATCGAATGCTATAAAGCGCCTCTTGTCGCCAAAAGCTATCACCAAAACCAGGTATTGATTTTGGTGAAACATTTAGCCCTGTTGTCAAGCCTACAACGGTACGTACTGTTCTTTCCTTAGCTATCTCGGCTAGTTGGGCTATTCATCAAATCAATATTCAAAATGCCTTCTTACATGGGAATTTATCAGAGGAAGTATATATGTCTCAGCCCCCTAGTTTTCGTCATCCCCAATACCCAAACCATGTATATAAATTACAAAAAGCTTTGTATGGTCTCAAACAAGCCCCCCGGGCTTGGTTTGCTAGACTCAGTAACAAGCTTCTTGGTTTTGGTTTTAAAGGTACTCAATCCGACACTTCCTTGTTTGTTTATACATCCTCCATGGTCAGAATATTTATGCTTATATATATGGATGATATTCTCATCACAAGCAATAAACGATCAGCTATTGATGATTTGCAATCCGCTTTACACAATGACTTTGCTGTTAAAAATCTGGGTCCTTTCCATTTTCTTCTTGGTGTTGAAATGATTCAAAATTCCAAGGGCTTCATTCTATCTCAGCATCGATATATCATGGATATCCTGAAACGTACCAATATGCTAGAAGCAAAACCGGTTCAAACTCCTATAGCTACAGCAACAACACTTTCAGCTTATGAAGGTGAAGCATTTTTGGACCAACACTTTACAAAAGCACTATTGGTGCTCTTCAATATCTCTACATCACCAGACTAGATATAGCATTCACGATAAACAAGCTCTCTTAGTTTCTTCACAAGCCCACAATCCTCCATTGGCAGTCAACCACGCACTTGTTGCGCTACCTCAAGCACACCGTGGATTTTGGTCTCCAATTTCACAAGTCGCACTCCCTTTCACTACAAGCCTACTCCGATGTGGATTGGGTTGGAAGTAGGGATGATCGATGCTCCACAGGTGGCTACTGTGTTTTTCTTGGGGGCAATCTAATTTCTTGGAGTTGTAAGAAGCAAGCTACTGTAGCTCGCTTAAGCATTGAAGCTGAATATAAAGCATTAGCAAATACTGTAGCTAAGATCACATGGTTATGTTCTCTTCTAACTGAACTTGAGATTCTTCCCTCTACAACTCCAATTCTTTGGTGTGACAATATCGGTGCCACATATTTATCCTCAAATCCAGTTTTTCATGCTCGAACCAAACATGTTGAGATACATTTTCATTTTGTTCGAGATATGGTTGCTCATGGTACATTAGCCATCCGCTTCATTTCTACCAGAGATCAAATCGCTGACATCTTTAGCAAGCCCCTATCTTCCTCTCGGTTCTCTCTTCTTCGTGACAAGCTGAACATTGCATCTGCACAGTTAAGCTTGAGGGGGCGTGTTAGAGACTTATCCATAGCAACAACTAGCGGTTCTTCACAAAGCAATTACATGAAGATCACGAAGATCAGTTCAAATACTTCCCAGGATTCTTGATATGCAGTTACACGAAGATCAGTTCAAATATTTTCCAGAATTCTTGATATGTTGTTTAGATATGTAACCAGTTTAAACTCAAATATTTAAATTCAAATGTATTCCTCTGTTCCTATCTTTTCATGATTCAGTTGTAACAAGAATATGTTTTACATCTCTATAAATACACGCCTATACCTGTGTTTAAGGTAAGGCAACAATTCTCCAAATATTTGAGCTTTCACAGTCTCACCCGAATATGAATTTATCTTTTTCAGGATTTTCTCGAGATCGAGCTTTGAGAGCTCGAGATTTTTATAGCATTATTGGGAAATAGAAAAATAAAAGGGTATATTTCTATGTTAATTTTGGGATGTATAAAATTTATGTTTTATGTTTTAAGTCTTCTAGATATTATGAATGGTTGTGAAAAATACTAGTATTGTGAATACTAAATAATTTTGGGAGATATGTGTATATATGGGAATACAGGTGGATGCATGATTTATTATGGTGTGTAAATGGATGTAGAAAACTCTGGTATTATATAATTAGAGATTATATTTATGTTTTCCGCTGCATATAAGTTGATTATGGATTATCAAGGATTTTATTAGGTATAACACGTCGGACCTGGGTTTAAGGGTTCGGGGCGTTATAGAGGGAGTGCGGGACTGAGAGTGAGAGAGGGCCGAGAGAGAGAGAGAGAGAGAGAGAGAGAGAGAGAGAGAGAATGGAGAAAAGGGGGAAGGGGGAAAAGAAGAAGGAGAGGGGCAGGGTGCCCTCTCCAGCAGCCGGGGGAAGAGAGGGATATAAAGGGGAGGGGGAGAGACCCTACCTACGAGAATACCCGACCCAGCTGCATGGCCGGGTCACATTAGTTTAAAATTTTATTTTATTTTTTTCCCTTTTTGTTTTTCTTTTTCTCATTTTTTTCTCCGCGAATAAAGTCAATTTTGATCCTTCTGGAGCTTGTATCTCTCAAAGCTCGAAACACAAATTTCATAGATAATCTTCTCATATTTCTTCAAAATTTCGAATTGTCTCAATTGAAGCTCAAATGGAAAAGTTATACTTGAATTACGAACTGATACCAGTTTTAGCTCCTGATAATTTTTCTGCGATAAAAAAATGCCAAAAATTTGTAAATTACTCAATAAAACCTAGAGATTATAAATAAGACACAATTTTAAAATATTGAGAGTAATTAAGTATTTAATGAAAAATATAAGCCTAATGCACGAATTAAAATATCTAATTACGCAGTTAAAGCGCGTAATCAGAGGTACTCTCCTAGTTTTTTTCAAACAACTAGAACCATTTCCATTCTTTATTGTGTGGGAGATAAATTAATAATTTTATGGGGTTTTGAATTTTTTTTCAATTACATTTTAAACTCAAAATGACATAAGTTGTAGAATACTAAAACTCTTATTTCGACTACTCTTTAAGTCGTACCCCACCCCCTTCTTCTTCTTAATCATCTCTTCGAAGGAGTTTATTAATCATAATATTGGATGATTATGGTTAAAAAATTTAATTTTGGATTTTTTTTTTTTTATTGCCTTTTGATTTGGCTATAGAGACCCATCAAATTTGGAGTAGAACATTTTTTTAAAAAAAGCACCTCTAGAGTTTTACCGATACAAGGCATCAATATTGGATTTGAATAATATATAATACAAAATTGCATTGGAATTTGTTCAAATTCATCCAAATCAAAATTTAAGATCTGAAATTCATGCTTTCAAACGTAACATAAATATATATTTAAATATCAAACATTCAAAAATTAACAAAAATTCCAAAATCATCTATGAAAAAACTGAACTTTGGCTTTGAAGGCTAGAGGGACAAAAAAGGGTCTCAAATAGGATACACTGTAAAAATATCAAATATAGATATGTGTATCTTGATCATCTTGAATTCTCAACTACCCTCCCAACAAACGACATTATGCATTTTAATGTACCTAAAATTAATCTTTTGGCATTGTTTTTTTTTTTTTTAATGCTTTGTACTAATTGTTTATACCAAGATATTTTTAACTCTTTTAAAGCATTATTAGGATGTATTTACTCGTGGTTTTAACTAATGAAACCTTTAATTTTTTTTAATTCGTATGAATAAAGTGATAATTTACCTTTAAGAGTATTATGGGTTTTGCTTTTCATTTAAGTTTTAAAATGTTCTCTTGACCTTTCAAAAAATAACAAGTGATTGCTCTTTCTATGGTCTTCAACAAAGTATATTTGCAGGTGCTAGTTGTGCTACTAAAGCAGTTTGGTTAGCTGAGACATTAGGTGTGTTATAACATCACCAAGAAAGCAATTTTTCATAGTTCTCTGTGAGCCAGCGGGGACCATGGATGATAATAGAGATGTGTCCTGAGGGTCAGGTTGGCCGAACGTCCAACTGATGCACATAAGTCGTGTCCGCATTCCGAACTTTACCTGATCAGCGAGACCTAGGGGGAGGACGCTGATCTGTAAGTTTGGTACCGCATCAGGGGATCCGAAAGGTTTATTGGTGGTTGGAATTCCTATGTAATCAAAAAAAAAACAATTTTTCATAGTCAAGTTTAGACCTAATAGTTTAAACTTTCGAATCAAGCTCGTATTTTCCATTTATATAAAGTTTGTGTAAGGATTCCCGAGAGGAAGAAAGATTAAAGTGAAACTAATAAAATATCTCAAATTATATTAGGTACAAATGTTATACATGTTGAGATAATGAATAATATATTTTTATGCTTCTGAAAAATCTCATCAAACCCAACCACCTGTAAAAGTATTACAGTCCCCTGTTTGACAAGTCACTTTCTGATGTAACATAAATAAATCCATGCATGTGATTGGTCCAGAAACATTGCTGTTTGGTTATAATGGCAAACATTCTAAAGGCCACAAAAGAATTCCATGCCAAAAGTTGTGGGGAAGTTGGAATTCAATGAGATTCATCATATCATATCCGTTCAGTGTCAAACTGGTCATCGTCTTTCCCTCCCCACTCTAAATTTAATTGCAGTTTCGTGTCACGCGGATGTGTATGCAGAGAATGTTCCTATTTACTTTTAGATCAGGGGAGAAAATATTTTAATATTGTTTTTGAAGGTATGAATTTTAAATTTTAAATTTGGATTTATATTAATTTAATAAATTTTAATATAATTTTTATTTATGGCAAGATAATATTTGGAAGCATGAATTCATATCAAATTCTCAATTTGAGTGATTTATAGGAAGCTAAATATGGTATATTACGTTTTATTTAAATCTATAAAAACCCGAATCTGAAGCTTAGATATCTTGCTCCCGAACACAGGATAAGGGTCTATCTGTATCAAGGTTTTTGTTTGCGATAAAAAAAATAATAAGAAAATTATATTCTCTATATCAAATGCTATTAAAATAAAAACTAGTTGAGTATAATTAAAAACTGAAAAATCAAATATTAGTGATATATAAAAATTAAATTTTTAATCATTGATGTAGTATATTTTAAATTTTTTCTTAATAACCTGACATGCATGGAAAACCAAATATTAGAACAATAGTGCCAAAGTTAAAATGCACATTACAAATGTTGTTTTTGTTAAGAATTAATTTGTCCCCACAAGAAACGTAGTGCGGCTAGTAAGGGTGAGCATTCAGTTGCTTTGGTTTGTAGTGATTTCAAAATAATAATAATAATAATAATAATAATAATAATAATAATAATATTGGTTCTCTCTCTCTCTCTCTCTCTCAACTTCCTCTCTCTTCAATTTTTTTCTAACTCTCGGCCGATTGAAGAACGGAAAATATCACTGGATTCCTATTTCGACCACCAACATTTTAATCAGAGTGGATTCGTGATTAGGATATCATAGGCACCACTCCTGGAATAAGGCAAACTCTTTCTCTCCTCAATTTCTCTCAAATCTTTAGCAAAATTGATGATCAGACACTACCATAGGGTTCCGATTTCGATTCTCATCATTTTAATCGAAGCTCATGCATAATTTGGGGATCATAGGCACTTTTCCTGAGATAAGGTAAATGGAATAAATTATGTTAGGAATTTTTATAATTTAACCAATTAAATTGTAATATGAGATTACAGGAATTATATACACGTTTTTCTAAATATTCTGGCATATGAAAATTGGACTTTAAATTATTATTTTTATTTTTATTATTATGAGTAAATTAAATTGGTGCTTGTGATCTTACGGATTTTATAATAATTGTTATTTTAAAGTTGAACCAATTGAATTAAAGTATTTGATTTCTGGATTATTGTAGTAGATTTTCTGAATGATTTGACTCTTTAAAAATATTGGGTTGATTTATTATAAATATTTTATAAAGAATTAAAGTGAATAGGATTGGTTATCTCTATTTTTCCTTTAAATACATATTTTGAGTTAAATAAATGATGGAGATGATCGGCCCTTGTTTTCATTGAAAGTATATTTTCCCAGACAGTTGGGTATATTATGGATTATCAGTTTAACAATTGTGTGGCATGAGATTATTCATATTTTACTGCATAAATGAATCTGAATATTTTGTGGTATTATATCGATAAAATGGAAGTTGGACTATTTGATGAAAATGCTGAAAATGTGGTGAAAATTGTGAGATGATGGCTAAATGTCAGGTTTTGATATGACGGTTATATGTCGAGATTGATATAACAGTTGTATGTCGGGTTTGATATGATAGTTGTATGTCGGGGTTTGATGTTATGTTTGTATGCTGAGTTTTGATATGACAGTTGTATGTCGGGTTTTGATATGACAGGTTTTATACTGAATTATGAAATGAGTTTTATAATAGTTTTTATTACTTAAATTGCATTATATGGTTTAAGAATCCTGAGGATCGGATGTGATAAGAGCACGATACCGTAGCTAGTATTTGAGATAATGCAACCACACTATTATGGATGAAGTGTTGGTAATGAAAAGTCGATTTGACCACAGAATGGTTGTGTACACACACTACGCACACATAGACCCACCCAACTCACACCCGCACAGTGCATGCACACGGCACACAGAAAAACACACACTACAGATTCACACATCTACTCATCATCCTTTTTATTATTTTCTTTATATGTGGTGAGTGTAGTTTGAATTGGTTTTTGTATAAGTATAGTACATTGGTTAGTAATAAGGATTTTGGAACCTTTTTGTATATAAAGGTAGTATAAAACTCTGGTAATGGATTTTTTTTGGAGATTGTATCTTTTATTTCCGCTGCATTTTATATGATGAGTTTAGTATTAAGTACACAGACGTCACTAAAGTAGCACCTCGGGCCCCACGTGGCAGCCCAGCGCATTACAATATATATATATATATAAACATTTTTTCTCTCTCTTCTTTTCTCTTTCTTTCCGCTTCTGTCCTTTCTCTCTTCTCTCCCTCTCAGCTCACGCAACTTTCCCTCTACTTCTCTCTCTCTCTCTCTCTCTCACCCTTTTTTCATCTTCGATCTCTTTCCTTTTTAATCTCTATCTTTCAATTTTGATTTCTTTCTTATTCTTACTCCCATTTTCCTTATTTTTCTTGCAAGCCAAGGATGAACTCCCGATAGTAGCAATGAACTTCAAGTTTTCTACCTTTTTCATTTGATTCAAATCCATAAGGTAACTCTCGCCCCTTTTTCTTGCAATTTATCTTTTTCTTTTTTTGTGTGGTTTGATTCTCTTGAGAATTTGTTTGTTTTTTCTTGTGAACCAAATAGGGAATTAGATTTTTTTGGGTTAACTCTGATTTGAGTTAACTTCAATATCGATTTAAAACTAAGTGTCATGCCTCGAACCCGCCAAGTGGGACCTGGGGTGTGATGTGATCCAATCACCTGTGTCTGATACCATAACATTAATCATGCAGCGGAAAAATAAATAAACATCTTCAATAATATACCAGAGTTCTATATAAACATCCCAAAAAGAAATTTCCCAACATCCAGTATCCATATATATTCATCTTAGAAAACTAAAAAAAAAAACATAAACCAAAAATACAACCAAAATTTGTACCCTCTCACAAAATACTATGCCAACAAACCCGACCCCGAGCTCACTAAGCTCAATCATGCGGAGGTCCTAAAAAAGATGAAATTCATATCGGGGGAGACACATCTCAGTAAAACGGAATAAATTAATACTAGTGTGTGGCTATCATAAGATTTGTGTACAAAATATATTAATTATTTACAAATTAATCCACAATTATGAAATCATTCTCTATCTCTACTCACACACATGCAGCTTATTTTATTAACGAGAGTTTCCCGAGGATTGGGGTGATTACCCTCCCATACAAATAACACCCCTCTGCTTTAATACCTTATGCAACCGAGTATAGCTACAACAGATGTTCATGAAGGCACTTACCTTACTTAGTAAGTCCTCAGGTGGATAGTTTATCTCGTACTCACACACACATTCAAACAAAAGTTTACTAGCACAAGTTCCCGAGAATAGGAAAGATTACCCACTCATGCAAGTAGTTTCTTTCTGCCCTAATACGTTATGCAGCCCAATATGGCTACATCTGATATTAATTAGAGCACTCGCCTTTCTCAACAAGCCCTCAAGTGGAGTGTATACTTCGCCCTAAATAAATATAATACTATAATATATAATACATATTTACTTTACTCTGTATATGTTATATCTATATTACTCATCTTTTCATGCTCCCAGTATTTCACATCACATAGCTCACTTTCACATTTCACATTTGTTCTGATTTTGTGCTACTCTGATTTCACACTTCCACATTTCACATTACTCTGATTTCATGCTACTTTGTATTCACTTCTGCATTCACATGTTCTGTTCTTATATTATTCACTAGTTAAATTAAACAACTATGCATTTAGAACTCACTCTACCAGATGAATAATCACTTTCATGCTTCCCCTCACGACAAGTTGTGCAACCCGAAGGCTGGACTTAACCCTGGTCAACCCACCAGAGCTAAATTAGAAAATAACATCTTCAGTTTGTAAGTCAGATTGGCTTTCCCACACTGGTCCGGGCTCCAGGGGGAATCTCTGCCCTACACGATACAATTGACCATCTCATCTCCACACTCTCTTTAAGACGTGTGGGTGCACTAATCTCTACCAAAAATCATATGTAACAATACTATGCCTCACTATGGTCCACCGAAGTTCTCAAATTATAAATTGCAATTTAACATTCACATCCATATTTGATTAACAATACACATGCAATAATCCCAATACATTTCAATATTTCCAACATGTCATATATATATATATCACAGTAAACTCAGTATTTTTCATTTTATTCATGCCACACATTTCAAATAATACGCATAATTATATCTCATTAAAATAGTAAGTCAGCCCATATTCATCGTCAGTTTTACTAAAAGTACACATTTAATCATCTCCACAATTTCCAGAAAACTCATTACTCTAATGATTCTATTTTCACGAATAATAATTATAGCCCTAGGCTCAAAAACCACAGTTCAAATAGTTGGCTTTTCTTTTAAAACTCACCTGATAATCATGTACATTTATAAACACATATATTTTCCATTTAAACCGGTATATTCATAAAAACTACTAGCCTAATCTATTCCCCTTACTTGGTTTCCTGAACTATGCCTGTAGGAATCCCAAAATTATACCCGCGGCATTCACCCGAACCCTAAATTCATATATCCTAATTTATTAATTCCACCCCAAATAAAATACTATTTTAATATTTCCTAAACTCATAAACTTCAAATAAATAATTGAATTACCAAAAACCACAAATTTGCTCAATTTCCTAAATCTCACCCTAGCCTTGAATTGGTACCTAGAAAACCCAATTCAAAAATTCACTCTGCTAAACTTGTAGAGAAATGCTCCTAGAACCACGTGGTGGTTTCAGATCGTCAGTTAGGCTGAAGATTTAAGAGAAATTAAGGTGAGAGAGAGTGGGTTTACCTTACCCTAGGAGTGGTACCTATGATGCTCCTACGAAAAATTGACTCCGCTAGGAATGTCAGTGGCGAAGATAGGAATCCAGTGGTATTTTCCATTTTCCAATCAGCCGAGTATTTATCGAGAAAATAAGGAGAGAGAGAGAGAGAGAGAGAGAGAGAGAGAGAGAGAGAGAGAGAGAGAGAGAGAGAGAGAGAGAGAGAGAGAGAGAGAGAGAGAGAGGGAAAGCGGAGGAGAGACGTGAGGAGATAGAGGGCTGGAGAGGTGCAGAGCATAATGGAATTCGAAATTCAATTTGAGAAGAAGAAAACTTCTATTAACTTTGGTGCAATCCCAAGAGGGGGGTGACTTGGAGATTAAAAATTTTCCTCCTAGGTTCAACTAATCCACCAACATTATTACACAACCTAGGAGCAGTCTAAGTAAGTGTGAAATTGCAAATATGATATATTAAACAATTGTCAGTACGTGCACCACAATTTCAGTATTTCTCAACCAGATGCAATATCGTGTCAATCAGATATGCAGTTTATTCAGCAAGAAAATTAAATCAAGCACAAAGTAGAATATAATGCAGGAAAAGTAAGAGTGACACCGAATATGATATCAGAGTTCAATCAATACTGTCTACGTCCCCACCTTGGCTCACAAGCTCAAGAATTCCACTAAGGCTCACTTCACGGGTAGAGCAGCACCGTATACAACACATTACTAGGATTGTGCACCTAACTTTCCTAAGAGGGTCGAAGTCAATCTGGGACTTTACACAGGGCAAGTCTCCCTCTTCCAAACACATGTTGGGTATACAAAAGATAATCAAATAATTTTTTACGTACAAACAAAGTACTTCTATACAAGCAGATATGTACTACAATATAGTCTAAATAAATATGCACCCACAAATGATAGTAATTATGCTCAGTGCAAATAAAGTGTGCTAACACTCAATATGGTGTAAATATACAATCAAGTCCTAGAGTGTATCTCCAAACAATCTTTGAAACAAAGTATCAATATTAATCAATCACAACAGATTTCAAAGAGTTCCCAGAAAAGTATTCAAAATATCTTAGAAATGATTTTCTCAAAATATTTTCTCAAGATATATTTGAAAAATCAGTAAGATTGTGAAAAAGATTTTACACAATCAAAAATACACAAGCTTGATAAGTCTTGCAACAATTATGCAAAAACTCACTAGCTACAAAGGTTTTCCCATACAAAGATTATTAGTTAAACCGAGGGAAAAAATTTTAGTTAAAACTCTCAATCAAAAACAATCAACCAACTAAAGTAAAGAGAGTTTAAGCAAATGAAATCACTCAAGAGCACTCTTTGAAAACTTTATTTATCAAGGGAATAGCAAAGGGAGAGTGTATTTGGGTTTGTTTATGAAAAATGAGCTCTGAAAATTTCAGAAAAATTTTCTCTTAATGATAATGCTAATCAACCATTAATTGTGCAAATGAACCCATATATATAGAGAAGGCCAAAATTATAACCCCTGGGGACACAAAAAATTGTTAAAATTGTTTAAAATGGTTTAAGAAAATTAACCATATTTAACCCCAATTGACCGTGGTAAAAATTTGGCCAACCCGAGAGTTTCGATCGATCGAGCGATAGGTTCGGTCACCCGAACAGACACAACAGGAAAAGTGAATTTTGAACTTCAGGTGCCTAAATAAGGGTTCGGTTTGTTGACCAAGGCGATTTTCCATTGTGTCTGAGGTTGGGTCGCTTGGCCTCAAGTTCGGTCTGCCGAACTTGAACATACGGTCGCCCGGGGGTATTTTGAACGTGAAGTTAGGGCGCCCGAGTTGTTGGAGAAAGTTAGGGCTTGAGTTTGGTTGACCGTGGACACTCGGTTCATTTGAGTTTGGTCGCTCGAAGTCAGGTCAACTTTTTTACCATTCAACGGTTCGGTCAACCAATGCAATTTGACTTGCCTGGTTCAGTCGTCCGAAGCCCTTATGATTTTAAGCCTAAGTTCCATCCTTTAATTTAAATTTTACCCCTGTTGAAATGTGAATGTAGTGGAGTCCTGTGCACTAAGTGTGTAGGAACCTAAGGTCAATCTAGGGCAAACTGAGCATAAAGTCCTATCATGCATGATGCAATTATTACAAACCATATTGAATTACAATCCAATGAAGAATATGAAAAATACAATTTCAAATTAAGCATAATATTCTTCAGTCTTCCTTGGAGTCACCATATGTCATCATGATATAGAAATCTTTTCAACTTCATGCATAGAGTGAACCTGCATACAAGCTCAGGACAAACATCAGTACCAATGTATTTGTCATTATCAAAACAAGATATGACAAATCACGTCAACAACTTCTTCAAGAAGCTTTGGTATAATATATATATATATATATATATATATATATCTTTCTTCCAATTAATTTTTTTTCATAGTATTCCTTTTATTTGTTTATTTTATTAATTAATTTAATAATATTTAATTAATTAATAATATTTTTTTCCCCCGATTACTACACTAAGGTTGGTCAAGTTATTGATTACTGAGTTAGCTAGGCTATTAGGTTTAATCCGGATGAAACCCACCTGGGCTTTGTAAGCTAAACAAACTATTAGGCTTGGTTTAAATTCAATTGAGCTTGGTCAATTAGGCCAAGTCCAATGAGACTCTGTTTAGGTTTGCAAATGGACTGGAGTTAGGGCTAACAAGCTCAATTTGGGCCTAGGATTGGATTCTATCCAATTGTGCTTAGGTTAGACCATTGGGCTGAGGATTTAAAGTGAAATTAGGTTTGGGCCAAGATCTAAGTCTAAGTGGGTTCAGGACAAGGTAAAAGGTTAATGGACCCAGGTCAAAGTTGGACCTGGATCCGAGGTCTTTGAGTTACTGACTAGGACCTAAATCAAGTTGACTCAGATCACCCTGGTCAGGTATGGGTGTTCGAATATGGGTATTCCAAATTTGGGTCAAATACTCAAATCTTGTTTAGTATATTATAGGGAAATTATTTTCTATTCTATTTGAATTTAAATACTAACTACAGAATCATGTGTTAAAAATTCAACATTGCTAGAAATTTAAAAAAAAAAATTAAAACAATTTTAACCCATACCTAGTCCCTGAATTCTCCATTTTGTAATTTCCTCTTCCTTTTACCCAAGCCTCTTGAATTCTCTTTTGCCAATCTTACACCACTTCTACAATTCAAGCCTCTCGATGTCCTATTTTTCTTCACCTTCTCAATTTCATACCCTTAGACTTCTCCTCACGATCCTCTCTTGAAATTTTTAGTGAGCAATTCCTTTTCTTTACTCACTTTGTGTCTCAGTTTTTGTCTATGTCTTCCTTCCCTCAAAAGTTCTCTATTTATGGGACTGAGGAGCAACTGGATTTAAATTTTATTGATCAATCAGTTTTAAATTGATCAATCAAACTTAAAACTAAATAGCTAATTAAACTTATTAATCAATTAAAATTATTCAATCACATTTTAAAAAAATAAACAATTAACATTTATTTTGATTTCTTAGCTGACATTCTTTTGTGTGCGTGCAATGACAAGTATGGAGAATCTGACCCACTTTTTTATTTCATTTTCCTTTTCTATTTTCTTTTTATTTTAGATGCAAAAATTCAAGTTTACCTGTATTTTCTCACTTTATTACATTAACAAATTTTACCCAATTTGTGTTATATAAGTCTCGAACAAAATAGGGTGTCTACACCAAGATAAGAAGTTCTAAAATGTAAAATGTTCTTGGGCATATTATATTTCAGCGTAGTTGAGTTTGTCTAACTTGTTTAATTGTATAATAAACAAACATGAGCAAGTATACCAAAGTTTGGTTTGAACTCGGCCAGACTCAATTCATTTGCAGTCCAACATATACTCTATACACGTGCGCGCATGTAACTATTAGGAAGGGGATTCCCCCTTTCTCTCTTTGGTTTGGTTTTTAAAATCTCAAAATACTCCCAAAAATATTTAAGAAATACTCCTATAATTATTCATAAATATTTTTTAAAAACCCTTATAAGTTACCCATAAATATTTTAAAAATATCTCATAATTTTATTTTTAAAAATTTATTTATTAATTTATTTTTATTATATTATTTTTATAAATAATAAAAAATTATAAATCAAAAAGACCCAAGCACGGCCATTACGTACGCCCTCAACTAGTATAAATGAGGTGAGCGTAAATTAATGCGTGTGTATATATAGCATAAAGAAAGGATTCTTTCTTTCTTTTGATGATGCAAAGTATATATCCGCATATCTCATAAACTAAAAAGCGTTCATTTGGTGGGCCCTCACAATCTTTTCAACTTAGAAATGAATCAAAGTTGTTTCCAAAAAGGCTGAATTATTATTTTCTTTTCTTCAAAAAAAAAACTGAATTATTATTTAATAAATAAAATAAAGGAGGATGAGGAGCATACCCAATAACGGCCTCATTGGATCCCATCTCCTACACTATCATTTAAATATTGATACACTTCATCCCAATGCCGGCGGCTGCTCTTGCTAGAATTTTAAAAACAGAAAGAAATTTATAGTAAAATATATATATATATATATATATATATATATATATTTAATTTACTATTTTCATTTTCTATTTTCTATTTCGACTTTGTTGTTGTATAGTTGAGAAAGAAATTATGGTATTGTGTTTGTCCATACTATCAATTTTCTATTTTTATTATCACATTTCAATTATTCTAAAAATAATTGAGAATCAAATTTTATGTTTTTCAATTGTTTTGATAAGTTTTTGGCCTGTTTGGATGGAGGGTTTCATTTGAGGAATGATATGAAAAAAAAAAAAAGATATATTTTCTAGCTCTTTAGATCAAATAATATTAAAAATAAAAATTTATGTAATATAACTACAAATTAAGAAAACAAATGTTAATCATGTGTAAAATCAAAATTTTATGCATTGATTTACTATATATTTTATTTTCCTTTTTAGTATCCTTGATAACCAAATATATACCAAAAACTAGATTTCTTTATATTTTTTTCATTTCCCTTACATTTTCCAAATTCCAAACAGACTATTACAAAATACTTAAATCAATCACACATAATTTTCTCAATCGAAGTTAAAATAAACGACTGTGTTAATTTAATAAATAAATAAAAATATGCATAAATTTTCAATTGCTAGTTTATAAATATTGATGAAACAAATTGCTGATTTTTGATTTTTAATTTTTATTGTTAGTTTTAGTTTTCAATTATAGGTTTTTTTTTTTTTTTGTAATTTTTGACGGCATTGACACCGAATGGCCCCTAAGTAATCGATATTACTAAAAGTACTACTTTACCCCAACAATATTTTTTTTTTTTCAAAAATAAATGAAAACGAGAAAATAAATTATAAAAAAAATGTAAGAAGTTTTTCTTTTTGCTTATCTTTTGTTGATGAATGACATATGATATTGACTAGTGTTAAATGCGAATACATGAAAACTTTTAGATTTTATTATTTATATAATTATTTGCTCTGACTAATCAAGAAATTTTTAGACTTGTCACTATAAATAGTAATTTTTTTATATTCACTAACACTTTGATAAAATTATAATCTTATTCAATCTTGAACTAAACTCAATTTGGTTCATATCATCTTTGTTTTTGCCTTATGTGACAATCATGTGATTTTAAAAGTTAGTTTAATGGCATGGACCTAACTTTACAAGGGTTAAACATAAAGTAAGTTATTAATGTATTCGATGAACTTATCATTATGCGTGGCAGATTCTAACATTTTTCTTAGTGAAGGTAAAAAAGTATATAAATAAAAAAAATAGATATACTTTTACATATTTTTCTAGAAAAATAATAAATAAATAAAAACATAAATATTCACATTTCACACAAGTAATAATTGTTCCAAATATCAACATTTATCAAAAAAACTCGTTAGAAGTTATTTATATTTTTTAGTATTATTATTATTAAGTGTGATAGTATCTTAATCAGTGAGAGTTAATAAAAGTGTAACGACCCAGAAATTTTAACTATTAAAAATAATAAGAAGAATAATAAGGAAAAGGGAGAAATAGAAAAAAGGAGAAAAGAAATTTTAAAGGGTAATAGCAGGCACTCGTCAACAACAACAAGCTAGTTTTCCTCGTCGACGAGAAAACTATAGAGCCTCGTCATCGAGTATGCATGTCTCGTCGATGAGAGGTTGAGGAGAAAGGTTCTCACATTCTGAATTTCGTCGACGAGATCACGGTCTCATCAACGAGTGGTGTTCTTGGGCTCATCAACAAGTCCAGACGTCTCGTCCACGAGGCCATATGGCAAGTTTCTTATAAATAGGGAGAAATCATATTTTCAGCGAGAATTTCATTTTTCCTTCTGTTTCTCTCTCTAGCCATGGCTCCTCTACCTTCTCTCTTCGATTTCAAACTGGATTTAGCTCGGTTCGATGATCGGAAGTAACCACGAGACTCTTAGGAAGATTTTCTACAATATAGGCGGAGCAGATTTTCGATTTGAGAAGTTTGGGAAACATCCCAAAACCAGGGTAAATGAGATAATTTAATATTTATTTATTATTTTGAGGTATTTGGAGCTAGGAAATATTATGTGGGTATTTTTTTGAGATTTGAGGAATTTGGAATTTTTGGAATACAGGGTCTCGTTTTGTTGATTTTAGGCAGGAATTCCGAGGAGCGGGTAAGGGGAAATATTTTATAATAGTTTTTTAATAATTTTAAAACGACTAATGTTGGGTATAATTTCTACATATTCAAGTATAACTTTTATGAACCACGCTGGTATTGAAAATACTATTTTTAAATAGATATATTATATTGGGAAAATCGTGTGGTTAAAACCATTCTTATTAATTAAATGATTGTGAGCATTGGGGAATGTTGAATCATTGAGATTATGAATATTGTTTGGTCGTGATTTCTACCTGGTTGATTGCAAATACTGATGTTGTGTATACTGTAATAGAACTGTGGATGTGCTGAATGATTGGTTGTTGTTGACTTGTGTTGTGGTTCATGTAAATTGCAATATAGTGTTGGCAATGGTATGAGAAGGTCATTATATGGTCGTTTATATTGGGAGGTAAACATTGGCAGTGGTATGAGGAGGTTGTTGACTTATTTACCATGAACGGAGTGTTTGTTTTGTAACCTATGTAGTTTGATTAGTCCTATGTGGACTAGTCTTGTGTGAGCATATATGTTGTGTGATTGGTTTGTCCTGTATGGACCAGTTCTGTGTAGACATGTATGTTGTATAATTGACAGTCCTGTGTGGACGTGAACGTTGTGTGTGCTAGAGTCCTGTGTGGACGATTACATTTTGTGTGGTTATGGACCTTATGTGGGTATGATTGAGGACTGTGTGGATCACCCTGTGTGGAACTTCATGAAATGATTGGCATTGGGTTTGAGTAACTTTAATTAAGTATTTAGGGTAAAATAGATTACTCCACCCGAGGGCTTGCTAAGGAAGGCTAGTACTCTGGTAATTATTTGTTGATACAAGAGTAGAGGAAAGCCACTTGTATGGGCGAGTGACCTTCCTTATTCTCGGTGATTTTACCTAGATACATTACCCGAGGGCTTACTGAGAAAGGTAAGTGTCCTAATGTTAGCACTAGAGTAGAGGAAATCTACTTATATGGGTGGGTATACTTCCCTATTCTCTGGAATTATCAATTAAAATATTCATGTATGTGGGCATGTGATTGGAGGACAGAGAAAATTTACCATGGTGTGATTATGAACATGTTATCTTGGCTGCTATTGGATTATGAATGAGTTTGTATGGATATTTTAATTATATATTAAACACTTCAGCCACACACTGTTATAAATTATTTCTTCCTTACTGAGAGATGTCTCACCCCGTCGATGATTTAATCTTTTCAGGTTATCCAGGTGATCGAGCTTAGATAACTCCAGAGCGGGGTAGTTTTGTGAGTGGTACCAGAACGATTATGCTTTTAGTTTTTATGTTTATTATATTTTGTTCAGGTTTATAATATGAAGAAAGAGGTTGTAATTATTATAGATCTATATGTGTAAATATAGAACTCTGGTATATTATGTTCGAGATTTTTTTTTCGGCTGCATGAATGGTATTAGAGACACGTGTTGGTCTCATAACACTCTGGGTGTAAGAACCCAAAGCCATTGTTCTCGTTGACGAAGGCCCTCATACTCTTCGTCACCGAAATTCAAAGCCTCATCAAAGAAAAGATCTCGAACGTGTTGTGGAATATCAGAATAGGGTTCGTCGAGGAAATGTATGGATGATTTGTTGACGAAGGCGCCGTCTCATCGACGAGGTTGGCCGAGTCAAAGGGGCTATAAATATCCTATTTCATTGTTTCATGGCTAAGTAAGCTAAAACTCTCTCTCTCTCTCTCTCTCTCTCTCTAGAACCAGTGGTATCTCTCTCTCTCTCTCTCTTCGATTCTTCGTTGTTCATCGCCCGATTCAACAATCTGACGTTACTGTGTGGATCAAGGGAGGAATCTCTACATTTTTAGTAGATTAGAAAGTCGTTTCGAAGATTTTCGGGTTTTGACCCAAAAACGAGGTAAGGGTCCAATTTCAATTTCTTTTCTGAATATGTGTAGTAGTAAGAATTATAGTGAAGTATAGTTCTTGGATGTTTAGGTTTTGGTGTCTCAGTTCGAAATTTTGGAGTCATAGAGTTTGCATTTTGGTATTCAGGAAAAGGTAAGGGGATTCTGTTTATATCAGTTATTTTTGAAAATCGGAATCGGTAAACACGTAGTTTATGATTGTATGTATGTTTTGGTTAATTATTTGGGAAAATCTATCAGGTAAAAATGCAGGATTTTTGGGTTACAGTTTTTGGGAAAATTAGGGGTTTTGCGTATCATCTCTATTTCTGTTGGAAAATATGTATGTTGTATAAAACTGTAGTATTGAGATGACCGTACCTGTATTTGTATTTAACTGTATTTCTCGAACTAAAAATTATATGATTTGAGTGTGAAATGAAATGTTGTATGTAAAATGTCCTAATGTTTTGTAAAACAGTTAGGGGCGACTTATTTCCGTACGCTGATGAGTATAGGGACATGAATTCCAAAATTGTTCAAGGTTTTGTAAATCAGTTAGGGGTGGCTAATTACCGTACGCTGATGTCATGTCTCGACTAATTATCATGAGCGAGAGTGTTCAGCTCTATATCCGAGGGTGTGAAATATTGTCTGTTCTTTCCAGCTGGTCACCTATGGGTGTGAGCTACACCGTACTGGCAACGATATCGCTGTGAGGCTTCGGTTATTGCAAGGTATCGGGTGCTTGAGTGTGACAACACTGACTGTATGTTTGGTATCGTATGTACTGGAACTAAATTGTGAAAATATTGGATTGTATTGTGTTATATTTTATGTTGAAATAACACTTGTATGCTATACATTAGTATGATATGCTTTTTTCCTTACTGAGAGGTGTTTCACCTCGAATATACAAATGTTTTTCAGGTCCTTCAGATAGTCAAAACTAGCATCCTAGCGTCCGGAAGCGGGGGCATTTTTTAGCTACGTTTAGTACTTGTGTAGGTATGACTTTTGTAACCGGGTTGTCAGTGTTGGGTTTTGTAGACACCCGAAGTATGTATTATATTTTGGGATGTTATTTTCAGTTATGTATAGACTCTGGTATGGTATGATGTATGTACAGAAAGAACATTTTCGTTGCGTATTTGATGAGTATGGATATGTATGTGAATGTGTATAGGGTGTACGTGTACCCCACTAGGTCAGGCCCTAATTCAGTGTAGTATCATGTATGTTTTAATTGATATAGAGATAGGTTAAGTTACAATATTCACACTTGGGACCCATCCACGGGTTCAGGGCATGACACTGGGTCCCACGTGGCGTGTTTGGGGCGTTACAAAAAGTGTTATTGTAAGTAGAATGTATTTACTTTGTATTATAAATAGAGGGAGAGACCTATCTTCAAGGTAGGTCATTCATTTTAATTAAATCTTAACATGGTATCAGAGCATGATCCAACCTAAACCTTATTCCCCTCAGTCATCATCAAAAAAACCATTCTCAAAGTTGTCCTTCCCAGATTCACCTCTGTTGGCCTAACAATGCTTACAATTCTTATTTTGATGATAACAAATCATGATATGTTTAATATGGTTTATTTCAAGTAAAAGATTTTCAGGAAGAAGGCAAAGCTTAAAGATAGTGACAAAGCTTAAAGAGAGTTCAAAGTTCAAAAGGATGATAACGTTTATGGAGAAAATACTATTCAAAAAGATCAAGAAAGAAGGATGATTAGAAGCTCAAAGATGATAGAAGAACAAGGACTTACTCGAAGATCAAAAGAATATGTTTTTAAGGATGCTTTGCATGTAAGTACTTCAAGTGAACTTCAAATATAAACTAAATTAAAGCTCTCATAAAATCAAAAGAAACTTAGAAATAAAGTTTTAGAAAAACCTTAAAGTATGTTTTTCAAATCAAAGAAAAGAAGGGTTTAAAAATAAAGTTTTTTTTAAGAAACAGAAAGGTCAGGCAACTGCCTCAACTTGCCAGGCGACTGCCAAAATTAAATGAATATTTTCAAAGAGGCGATAGGGTGTCAGGCGACTGTCTGAGCACAGCCAGGCACCTGGCTGTGTCCTGGCAGGCGACTGTCACCCTACTGCCCCTGCTACTCCTTTAAAAATAACATGGCAAACGACTGGTGGATTGGGGCAAGCGACTGCCACGAACAGATTTTGAAAAAAAACCTCAACAGAAATTTTTTTTAAATGGTTTGCTTAGGGCTCAAACTTTATGAAAACTTGGGAGATACTCCAAGTCACTTGGGGACCAAGTTACATACCTTTTAAAGTCTATAAATGAGCCTCAAAGATCATTATATCAACACACCAAGAACTCAAATTCAGCAAAAATTCAAAATCTCTCTCAATAGCTCTCAAATTCTCAAGGCTCTCTCTTGCTCTCAACTTGCACGAATTCAACTGAGATTTTGCTGATCTTCTTCCACCGGAATTGTGCTACAAATTCTAAATCTTTCAATCATTGAAAGAATTAATCAATGATATACTTCATTGAGCGTCAAGTTAATTTTCATATTGTCATTTACTTTGAAGTATATTATAGTTCTGAATTGTTATACTAATCAGCTCTTTTAGGAGCAAATTCTTTGTACACAAATATTTTATTTGTATCTTGTAGATTGACAATTCCAAGGGTTGTTTGGTTCGTTGGCTAAATAAGGCGATATTGCTTGGAGAGGCGGGCTCTAGCCTATGTAAGGAGTGACCGAACGAAGGGATATCGTTTGGAGAAGGCGGGCTCTAGCCTTAACCAAGGAATGTTGTAAAGGTTTGTTCCGCCCATTAAAGGAACAGGTTTAGTGAATCCTTTGGCGGTTTGCCAAAGGAAAGGACGTAGGCTGGGTATAAGCCGAACCTCGTAAAAATCTCCGTCTCACTCTCTCTTTCCCTTACTCTTTATTTTCAACATATTTAAATTACATGGATGGTTTAATTGATAATCATATATACTATGTAATATAGAAATCAAGTAAACTTGAAGTTTAATTTTGATTTAGGTTGCGGAAAACGAAAGGGAGTACGTTGGTTGAACCATTCTTTGCGGAAACCATACGGGAGTATGTTACTTGGCTAAACACCGGAAAGATAAATTAACTTAAGAGTTTATTTGAATTCTGAAATTTGGAAAGAGCAATTGGATTTTATATTGAACATCATATTGAAGAAGAAATTTCATATATACAGGGCTTTGTTCAAAACTCAAATTCACCACAGGGCTGAAAACATCAAAAGTTGAAAGTTACATATATTATATTGATTGTGATTAGATGGTATAAAGATTTGTTTTATATTCCAAGAGTCTTAAATCTTGAATGATTTCATTAATCTAATAGTACTGCAGTGAACTTATATTTGGTAAATAAATTGTGGTTGTGTTGGTTTGGAAATTGTGATTTTTGTTTGATTGTTTTTACTTTCAAAGTTTGGTTGAAGATTGAATGTTTAATTGTGTTTAATTGTGTTGTTGATTGATTGTTCAAAAGAAACAAAGTTCTTGTTTGATTGACAAAATAAATAAACAAGTCAAAGATTTGGTTAAATCATAAAAGAAGTTAAAAGACTTTAAAAGAACTAAACAGAAAATTTTAAAAAGCCAATTCATCCCCCCCCCCCTCTTGGGAAGTTATTCCTAATTTCAACCTCCACTCCATATTATTTCACAAAACCAACCATACACCCAAAAATAAAACCCCTAGAAGCCTAATCCCACAAAACCCCATCGCCCAAAGAGCCCCCATGCGCCAATGCTTGAGTGAATTTCCTGCCACTTTTTTCTTTTCTTTTTTTTTTCCTCTGCCATGTTTGGATTCCTTCTCTAGACAATATTATCAAGCTATAGGGTATGTTTTCTGCTCAACAATCCAAGCATTTTAGATCATGCACTCGTGGTTTTCTATTATAATCTCTATTCAGGATTTGTTAAAGCTTCTTTGTAAGTTTTTTGGAGCACTAACAATGTTCATGTGTTCATCTGTGAGGCTATCAAAGTGCTATATCCGTCGGTGAGTTATTCACCTCATTCATGGTTGTGTCGGTGCTTCATAAAGTTTGTGATTGCCCCACTTAATTTTGATTGTTTTTCTTATTTGACATTGGTGTGGTTTCTAATTTGTAAGTGTTGGGATGGAATCTATGAATCCAAAAAATTTGTTTCCTATGTCATTGCCACAAATAACGACTCAAAAGTTGCATAGAAATAACTATGTTCGATGTTCTAAAGCTATTCGGATTTATTTAGCAAGATTAGGAAAATCTAACCACTTGCTCCAATATAATCCTTCTAATGAGAAGAGAAAAATGTATGGGTTCAAGAAGATGCATTAATTGTTTCTCTCTTATGGAATTCAATGGAGCCATAAATTGCACAAATATGTATGCATCTGGATACATGCAAGGAGATTTCATATTATGTCAAACTTTTATACTTTAGTAATATTACATGTATGTATGATTTATCCCAGGAGTACTTTCAGTTACAACAAGAAGATATAAGTATTACAGATTATTTCGAAGAGATAAAGTGTATTCATGAGGAGCTTAATATTGTGCAACCTAAACTGTCGATGTTCATGAGATGCAAAAGCAGAGGGAGCAGATGGCAGTCCTTCATCTTCTAACAGGCTTAAGACCCAAGGTTGAGGCAATGCAACCCCAAATACTTAGTAGTGCCGAGTTGCTATCATTTGCCCATGTTTATTCTCGTGTCCTTTGTATTTCCTTTAGTACACATTCTCCTACTCTTGCATCTGGCTTTAAGAAGACAGTCTTTGCTACACTGTGTGATTCTAGTTCTCTACCAAGCAACCGTAAAAGTTATCGAGGGGGTTTGAGTGGTTGTAGTGATAGAGACGAATGAGGTAGAGGTACTCCTCACAAGTGCACTTGTAGTGGACGGAGTAATCATACTACTGTGCGGTGTTAGGATCTTCATGGTAGGCCTTCATGTGTTGCAAATGCAGCCACCACCGACTTCACACCTTTGGGGGTAGCCAATGCAACCACCACTTGCTCCTCGCATTTGGGTCCGAATAGGGGACAACGTACTGTATCCATGTCAAAGGAAGAGTATTCCAAGTTCCAGTAGTATTAAGTGTCACAACAAGACTCTCATCCTAGTGTATCTCTTGTCCAAAGCTAGAAACCTAATTATTTAACCAAGAGAGCCTTCAATTTACCATCGGAATTTTCCTATCTCCTTCATAGATAATTAATCTCCTCAATAACAAATAACTTAACACGTGTCTCCTTTTCCCACGTTCCCTATACATGCATGTGCTATTGGTAGCTGCTGCATTTGAATAATGTATAGGTATGTTCGCTGCCCTTTTGGAGTTTACATATATAAAGAAAAAGGTGCATGCTTTAGACTGTCCTTCAGTATTATGCATCCCACCTGTCCATCATCTTCATAGCTATGCCTTAGCTCGAATCCCATGCATTAATGGTAATAGCTCTGTTGCCGTCAACATTAATTCTACATTCCACAAAGATGAAAGTTTGAAACATCTCATGTGCACCTTGTAACTCAGGGGAATGGCAAAATATGAGAAAGGAATGTAGAAATGATTGAATGGAATATTAGAAGTTTTGAATCCTATTTTAAAATCATATAATTTAATAATTTATATTTATTTATTAATTAATTAAAATTTGGATAATTTGGTTAATCGAATTATATTTTCTCTATGATCGAACGGAAAATCGAATACCTGAATTTATCCCATTCTAAAATCAAACAGAATCAAAGTACAAATTAACCAAACCAAACTAACTGAATTCGAACGATTAATTCGGTTAAAACTGAATTATACTCACCCCTAGCAACAGGGGACTTGTGTGGAGTTGAGTGGGGCAACTGCGCTTGCTAGAATTTAAAAAATAGAAAGAAATTCATAGTAAATTAAATATATATTAAATATTATTTTTATTTTATATTTCCTATTTCGATTTTGTTTTTGTATAGTTGAGAAACAAATTATGGTATTGCGTTTGTCTATACTATCGATTTTCTATTTTTATTATTGTGTTTCAATTATGTTTTAGGATAAAAATGATGATGACCTACAAGACTACTCTCCGACTTCTGATGACCTGAAAAGAGAGAAAGCAAAACAGGCTTGGAAGACCCGGGGTGTACTTCGGGGGATCAGTCCAATGCATAAATAAGGGGAATGTTTCAAAGAGGTTGAATGCAACAATAAAGTAAGGGATGACAACCACCTGAAAAGAGAAAAATAAAAGTGGCTTGGAGGATCCGGGATGTATTCTGGGAGATCTCTCTGATGCTTAAGTAAGGGATGAACTTGAGAGGTTTTTATGCAATAGTAAAATATGTTAGGATGAGATTCCTTTACCTTTTCTCCAAATCCCTATTTATTGTGATGGAGGTTGACCCAATGGTGTAATGTCATTTATTGGCGAGTTATGGTGCGGGCGTAAATCGCTCCGGTTCTTATCTCGTTGGCGTGAATCACTCTACTTATTATAAGGCGGGCGTCAATTGCTCGGGTCAGGAGGTTGACTTGGGGCGGTAACTGCCCTCATAATGCTGCACTCTGACCTCTTCTAGGTAGGTGATATATTTGAGGTATATTACATTATTTCAAAAATAATTGAGAATCAAATTTTATGTTTTTCAATTGTCTTGAAAAGTTTTAGGCCACGTTGAGTTCCAAGGTTTCGTTTGAGGAAAGAAGCGGAAAAAAAGATATATTTTCTATTTATATCAAATAATATTAAAAATAAAAATTTATGTAATATAACTAAAAATTAAGAAAAATAAATGTTAAGCATGTGTAAGATCAAAATTTTATTCATTGATTTACTACATATTTTATTTTCCTTTTTAGTATCTCAATAACCAAATATATACTAAAATCTAGATTTCTTTAGATTTTTTTCCCTTTTCCTTATATTTTCTAAATTCCAGACATACTATTACAAATTACTTTAAATTAATCATACATAATTTTTTTAATCAAAGTTAAAAACAAATGACAGTGTTAATTTAATAAGGAAATAAAAATATACATAAATTTTCTAAAAATTCGAAAAGCCAATTAAAAAATATTTCCACTACTTTTGAATTTTCATGTACAATAAAATTATTCTTTTGACACTAAACAATGAGTTTTTCAATATAATAATTATGTAAAATAATTGTTCTAATTTTTATTTTCATTATAATATTTTTAAATTTTTATTTTTTTTTGTATTACCTAATTTATATATATTTTTAAATTGTTGTTTAGTTAAAGGAATTTTTTAGGCTTGTCACTATAAATAGTAATTTTTATATTTAGAAACTAACACTTTGATAAAATTATTATTTTGATAATCTTATTCAATTTTGAACTAAATTGGTTCAATTTGGTTCATATCTTTTTCTTTTTTTTTTATTAATGTGTTCGAAGAACTTCTCATTATGCATGTTATGTGCAATTTTTTTAATCAAAGAAAAAGAACTATGTAAAATCACAAGTGGATAGTAGATTTAATGGTTCAAACAATGGCGGATTCTAAATTTTTTTTTTTAGTGAAGGTAAAAAAGTATATAAATAAAAAAAACATTTTTTTTTCATATTTTTCTAGACAAATAATAAATAAATATTCATATTTAGTACAAGTAATAATTGTTTCAAATACCATCATTTATCAAAAAACTTTTTAGAGGTTATTTATATTTTTTAGTATTATTATTATTAAGTGTGATAGAATGTTAATTAGTGAGAATTAGTCAGAGTGTTATTGTCATTAAAATGTATTTAATTTGTATTATAAATAGAGGGAGAGACCTATCTTCAAGGTAGGTCACTCATTTTAATCAAATCTTAACATGGTATCAGAGTGTGATCCAACTTAAACCCTATTCCCCTCGCCGGAGTCCCTATTTATAGTGGCATAAGTTGATCCAAGAATATCTAACCATTTATTGGCGAGTTATGGCGCGCATGTGGATCGCTCTGGCCATTAAGGAGTTGATATCAGCTGTCTGTGACACGGGCATGCATCGCTCTGGCCTATATGGAGTTGACCCCTTTAGAGCAACTATTCTTGAGTGATTATGGTCTTGATTGCTGCTTGCCTTAATGCGGGTTGTATATTTGAACTTGAGTTTTTTCTCGGTTTAACTTTTTTTTAAAATATATATTAAATAATACCCCATTCTGGAAAGTATTTCCCTAAATGACTCTGACGTAATCTCACTACTTCAAGTAGCGAGATTTCCCACATGTATGACCTTATGCAAATCTCACTACTTTGAGTAGCGAGATTTGGCTGCCACGTGTAAGAACCCGACCCGTGATAAATGGATTTAATATTTGAAATATGGGTAAAGTGGTAATTTGGGCAAGCTTCGTCGACGAAGCCAGAGTTCGTCAATGAAGTGTCTTTTGTTCTCAGCGACGAAATTCAGTGTCTCGTCGACGAGGAGATCCCGAGGGATTTTGGGGAAAATCTGGAACCTCGGCTCGTCGACAAGGCCACCATCTTGTCGACGAAGGCAATGGTGGACTCGTCGACGAGGACGCCAATTCATCAACAAATTCACCCAAGTCAAAGGGCTATAAATATCCAAAAGGGTTGCTTCCAAGCTAAGTTAGCTTGATTTTCTCTCCCTCTCTCTCTAGAACTCGAAGCTCTCTCTCTCTCTCTCTCTTGATTTCTTCGCTCTTCGTCGCCTGATTCGTAAATCAGACTTTACTGCGAGGATCAAGAAAGGATTCTCTAAGTTTCTAGCAGGTCAGAATTTCGTTTTGAGTGATATCGGGTTTCGAACTAAAATCGAGGTCATGCTCAGTTTTTGTTTCTGATTTAGAATATGTGTAGTAATACGAATTGTAAGCATGTATTGTACTGTGGTTTGTAGGTTTTGGAGTCTTGGTTCGTAGTTTTGGGGACCGTAGACTTCGTATTTAGAATTCAGGTTAAGGTAAGGGAATTCAGTTTATATCAATTTATTTTGGAAATTGGGATCGATAAGCTTGTAGGTTACGATCCTATGTATGTTTTGGTAACTTATTTAGGGAAATCTATAGGGTAAAATACAAGATTTTTGGGTCATAGTTTTTAGAAAAATTTGGGGATTTCGGGTATCATCTCTACTTTGTTTGGAAAACCGTTTGTTTTGTTTAAAATGTATTATTGAGATGACTGTTATCCATATTTGTATAAACTGTATACTTGAATTGGAAAATGATATGATTTGCCATAAACCAAATAAGTGTGAAATGTATGGTTATGTATAATTGTTCCAGGTATTTTGTAAAACAGCTAGTGGTGGCTAATTATCATACGCTGATATGTATAGGAGTGTGAACTCCAAAATGATTCCAGGTTTTGTGAAATCGACTAGTGGTGGCTAATTATTGTACGCCGAAACAGTTATGCGGTAGCTAATTACCGTACGCTGCGCCATGTACCGGTGTAAAAATCATGGGCGAGAGTGTCCGACTCTATATCCGAGGGTGTGAAATATCACTACGTATCCCATATGGTCACCGAGGGATGTGAGCTACACGGTATTGGCAATGTAATCACTATGAAGTTTCGAGTTTCATGGAGTAGTTGCATGTTGGCAATGTAATCGCTGTTAAACTTCAGATTCATGGAGTAGTTGCGTACTAGTGTGAGCTACATCGTATTGGCAATGTAATCGCTATGAAGCTTCAGGTTTCATAGCGTAGTTGCATATTAGTGTGACGACACTGACCGTATGTTTTGGATATCGTATGTACTGGAATGAATTTGTGAAAATACTAGAACTATATGGAAATGTTTTCGAACTGTATCGTATTGTATAGTGTTATGTTATGCGTAAAATAACACTGGTATGTCACACATTGATATAACCTGTTTTCTTCCTTACTGAGAGGTGTCTCACTCCGAACGTACGTACAATGTTTTCAGGTCCATTAGATAGTCGTATTTAGCATCCTAGCAATCGGAAGCGGGGGTTTCATTAGCTGCTGTTAGTACCTGATTAGGTACGAAATTTTGTAACCGAGTTGTCGTGATGGTTTTTGTAGACACTCGGAGTAAGTACGGTATTTATGGGATTGTATACTTTAGTATTGTATGGGTACATGTATCCTAACTTTGTACAAACTCTAGTATGGTATGTTATATAGATAGATGAAGCATTCTCCGCTGCATAACTGATGAGTATGGATGTATATGTGTATGTATATAGGGCATCCGTATACCACGGGGTCGGACCCTCTTATTGTATTGTATTATGTATGTTTGAATTGATACAGAAACAAGTTAGGTTACTATATTCACACCTGAGACCCATCTGCAGGGTCGAGGCGTGACCACACGTCTGTACCAGATTGGGCCTGGCATTTAAATCTCACTATTTCGTGTAGCGAGATTTTCTATGCACCTATTTATTGGTTTTCCCTTTATTATTTATTTATTAATGATTAATTAAATTGTTTTCTGAATTATTGGAGGGAAGAATCAGTTATTAATTTAAATTTTCACATATAATAAATTACAGTTCGTAATTTAGTTTAAAATATTTTTTTTAACAAAAAATAATATAAAAGTCATACACTATAAATACTAATTATATTTAATTAAATAGGAAAATCTTCTATTATTTTATTGAATAGGAAATATTTAAATATTAATTGAAAATAATTAATATTTAAATAATTTAACAAGTTCCAAACAGAGCTTATGTTTCTTCTGTTGCCGCTGTCTCTGGCACAAAGAGAGCTGTTGATTTTGTTGCCCAAGAAGTTGCTACTACTGCTGGCATTGTCAGCATAAATATTTATAAAAGCATAACGCTTCTTTTATTCTCTTTTGGTTCTCTTTTCGTTCTCATGTTTTCTTTTACCATTATTATTTTTTTTTTCTCTGACATTGAGTTTTAGTGATACTGTTCCCTTTGATGGAGTTAGGATTTTAATTTCCGCATTTTTGGCATTTCCTATTTTGGGTTTGTTCCTCTATTATCCTCTCTCTCTCTCTCTCTCTCTCTCTCTCTCTCTCTCTGTGTGCTTCTATTCCACCATTTTCCATATAAATTCTAATGTCATTTTTATTTTTCTGATATAGGTGTTTCGATTTTCTTCTATTAAGGGTTAACTGTCCTTTTATAAACTGCAGAGAAAATTGAAATGATAAAGAGTAAAGAATAAAATCTTGATTATTTTCATATGTTAAATACCGAAGTAAAGTTTCTAATTTTCCCAGATTTCAAAACCTGCAAAGAAAAACCCATTTATTAAAATATTAATCCATTTTTGTTGCAAAATTAATCTTCTCGGCAACCAACCGAAGTATATATCAACTAATCCTCTAAAGTTATTTTTTTCTTTGGTGTTTCGTGTAATTGAGAAATTGTCCCTCTCTCCTACACCCTCTCTTTCTTGCTGCCGTGAAACCATTCAAATTTAGTTAACTTTGAGAAGGCTAACTCATAAGGATCTGCCTCCATTAATTTGGATTGTTAAAAGATTGGGATCACGACTGAAACTGAAAAAATTGGGAGAATTGCTGCTTCATGTCACTGTTTATTTCTCTCCATGTCTCAACTAATATATTACTCATTAGTCATTACTATAATTAATTTTGTTCCTTGGGAGCAGTCAGGTTGTGGGATGGCTGCCTATAAGGGCTTATAAGATGAACAGCTTGGCTAACCAGGCAAAGACTCTGACCTCTAAAGAAGATGAGACATGCGAGGATGATAAATTGAAGGATACTTCAAAGAAAAAAGTGTACAATGGCAGCAATAAGAACAATACCGCTGCTATGGAAAAAGGACATTTTGGATTTAAGGTTAACATGGATGGATTGTCAATAGGGAGGAAAGTGGATCTAAATGCTCACGCTTGCTATGAGACTGTAGCCCAAGCACTGGAGGACATGTTTGTTAATCCAACCATGGGCATCACTTCCATTCGTGAGTGTATTCTTTATTTTCTATATTTTTTATCAATAATGTGTAATTTACTTATTTTCTCTCAATTCGATCTTAAAAATTTTGATGTGAGACTATTGTTAAATCATTGTTGCACCTTAATAACAACTAGCTTTTAGAACCAAGTGGTTTAAGATGGCATAAACATTTTGACCTCAAAGTCAAATTAGTAGGACTAGGACAGTAATGAGTTACACAGATTATTCTGTTCTAGTTTTAAAATGTAATTATGATTGTGTAACTAGGTTCGAGTGGAGAGAGTGAGCAAGCAAGAAAGGCCTCCAAGATTTTAAATGGATCATTCGAATTTATGCTCACTTATGAAGATAAGGAGGGGGACTGGATGCTCGTAGGAGATGTTCCTTGGGAGTATGCACCTTTAATTTCATTCTAAATGATTATACTAGTGCAATATATATATATATACTTGTGTATATATGTTTTTGTGAATGTGTCTTTGTGTGTATATATGCACATATTTATGTCTAATGTTTGTATATGCACTACTAAGCCCCAAATGGAATGATGTCAAATGACAAGGCTAGCCTTGTGGAAGACTAGCTGTCTATTTCGAGCAACATTTTTAGGTGTAGGAGCAGTAGCTGCACTACTAGTAACCTAATGTTAAACATTTTGGACTATGCTTTTAAGGCCTGTTTCATTCAAGTTCCTAGGTACTTTGGATAGGCAGAGACCTATGGGTAGTGCATATTAAATAGAACATCATAAGAAAAGATAATATTGTAGTTGGAAATTTAGATGTTCTGTAAATGCTGACAATATATATGCTCTTTTTGTTTTTTGGTTTGTATATAGGATGTTCCTCAACATAGTGAAGAGGCTTAGAATCATGAAGACATCGGAAGCTAATGGACTTGGTACCTAAAATTTTTAATTACACTGGCATCTGACATTCAAAGTTTTGTGTGGACACTAACCCCCCACCTTCTGTCTGTTTAATTGTTAATTTTCAGCTCCAAGATTCCAAGAAACTGATGGTCGGCAAAGAAGAGAAGCTTGTGTGCTTTTTTTTTATCTTCCTTTACCCTTTTTATGTATGGAATTACTTTTACCCCAAAATGGGAATACTTCTATTTTTCTAGCTCCAAAACTGTATTAAATAGGCTCCGGGTCATATAAAAATCATCATAGCTTTTATCCTAAAGGTGGGGGATTGGGAGAGAGCACATCTCATTGCAATTAAAAAAGCAAATGATAATTAATCGTAGTGTTGGGTTTGCAAAATACACAAGTATTAAAAGGCGAGAAAAAGATGCAAAGAAGTCACTAATCTAGTAGAACCTATATTATTTAATAATTTGTATACTAGATTGGACACAAAAATAATGGATACAAGACATATTTAAACTTGTTAGAACTAGAGAAAGAAAGAGTATAACTTAGGTGATGTAAAATGTATACAAAGTGAGGACAATAGTGTGTTAGTTAAGGAAAAAAAGACACTAAAAAAAAGGATGAAGAATTTATTTTTTCTAAGCTATTGAATGAAAATCAAGTAGAAAACTTAAACTTGGAATTGAGAAATGATGAAGAGGTTAAAATATGAGATTTATTCATAAAACTAGAGTTAACGAAGTTAAGTTTGCAATAAAAAAAATAAAAAATGGAAAAATTATAGGATTGGATAGTATCTTAATCGAAGTTTGGAAATGCCTTGATGATACGAAATTATATGTTAACTAATTTATTTTTTAAAATTATAAAAATCAAGAAAAATGTCAAATGAATAGAGGAAAAACACTTTAATACCTATAAACAAAAATAAAGAAGATATTTACAATTATAATAACTACTGTGCAATTACGCTTATGAGTCATGCAATGGAACTGCAGTAAAGGATGGTGGAACTGGCATTAAGGTTAGAAGCTAAGGTTTCAAAAAATCAATTTAGTTTTATACTTAGGAGCTCTATAACAAAAGTAATATATCTTTTAAGAAGAATGAGAATATAAAAATTCAATTCACCAATTTCGTACACATTCAACCTATCAAATTACTATAAAAATTTCGATAAAGCCGTCTTTAAAAATTGAGCATATCCATCCACGCACCTGTGCAAAGAAAACATTCATCAAATACAATTGATACCAATTTGTTCACAACATTACATTCACTTGTTTTGTACACATTCAATCTATCAAAATACTATAAAAATTTTGGCAGAATCTCCTTAAAAAATTGAGCATATCCATCCATGCACTTGTTCAAAGAAAACATTCATCAAACACTATTGATACCAGTATGTTCACAACGTTACATTCACTAGTTTCGTGTATACATCCGTGGGAAATAATATGAAACCTTCATTCACACCAGTCATAACCAAATTTCATTCACATATTCATCCTATGGGAAATGAATAAATACTTGTAATTATAGATAAATAATACAACAATGTTGTTTAGATTGGAAGAAAAGGAGAAAATATAATGTTGTACAAATGAAATAATAGAACCGGCGGACATTTATTTGTAATTATAGATTCGAATACGTACTCCGCCTGTACAACAAGTGGCGAGAAGGCTGGACTCAAAGGACGACTGGAGAAAGCTGCTCGGCCTCCTCGTACTGGAGTTACTCGACCTCCTCGTGGTGCCAGGGCCCGGTGTGGTGTCCTCATAGACAATGTCCAAACCTGCTCTCCTTAAATCGCTCACAGCGGTGTCTAAAGAGAGTAGGTTGACCTAGTGTAGTACGTCCGCCTACAGCATACGAAAAAAGTGGTTATGACATTAACAACCTAACGTAAACGGTAAAAAATTTGGTATGCGTTAGAGTATTCTTACGAGTCACATGTAGACCGCCGCGGTCCTATCTATGAAGTATCGTGTGATCGACGTATACCACGTGTAATACGGGTCCTCCGGACCCATCGGACCGTCCACCTCCACTCCCTATATGATGTACTCCTACCGATGCCCCCACATACTCGCGTACATAACGTGCTCGGCAGCCCAATCCATGTTCCCCTGACTGCGGCCATTAATCTCGTGTAGGTCGTCCCCACGTACATCGACCCCGGATGTCAAAAAGCAATATGGAATGCCCTGTCGAAAGCCGAACTGATGCATCACTCCGTCTCGGAGATGCCACTTGATACTATGAAAACATATGAGTAGCACTTAAGCTACCCATAGGTCCCTCCCAACTGCATAATCAGCCGGTAGGTCGGCTAAAATGTCATTCGTGTAGGGCGCCCATATAAACTACGCATAAACATATGCTAAATGTAATAGGTCGGTAAGGATATCTGCAAAATATGCAATTCGATCAATACACTTGAATGGGACTATACCTCATGCTCCCGGTGCATGTCCAACTCGAATTTATACCAGGGCAGCGTATATTGCGCAACATTTGGCGCCAACAACTGATCCCTTCACCTATACAAAATAATACATAAGTGAACAAGTGTAACAACTAGTATGTAGTATGAATTAAAATTCGTAGTACTCATACCATGAATGCATTGTGAATGGAGTTACTAACCTTTATGCGAGTGGGGCTGGGTCAATCGGGCGACCGTTCTGGTCCCTCTGAATAAGACACCAGACACCACGGCACGTAGGAGCTAAGGACATGAATCTCTCCCATTCCCAAACCTGCAATAAGAGGAGTGCTCCTCCAATCTGTGAGTGGGACACGTCAATAGCGCGGCATATCTTCCGGTAAAGCCACGCTAATGTCATGGAGCCCCAATTGTACTGGCGTATCTCTGCTTGCTCCGAGAGGAGTGGAAGGAACATCAAGTGCGCATAACTCCCCAAGAGGTCGCAGAATAGCATCCCACATATCAATTGCAGCAAGTGCGCACGTGCGTGGCACGCTAGTGTATGATCATCTGCAGCTACCGAGAGCTAGAGAAACATCTCGCTCCCAAGAAATCACATGCGGATGCTGGAACCAACCATCTCACCCTCAGGAGGCACCACCCCTAACAATCTCTCGCATATGCGGCGCAATGCTCCCCCTAACCGGTGCCCCCCTTCTGTACTGGTCCAATAGTACGACCAGTGATGGGCCTCCCATCAATTGGCAACCTGAACAACACTGCCACATCCTGGAGGGTGACAGTCGTCTCCTCGTGCGGTAGGTGGAACGTGTGTGTCTCCGGCCTCCATCGCTCCACCAAGACGGTCACGAGATGCTAATCCAACTGGATATGGCCAATATGGTATATCCCATAGAAGCCCGCCTCTCGTATCCAATCAAACATGCGGGAGTACGTGCCTATCCTGTCTTGTATGACTTGTGTGCCCCCTCGGCAATATAAGATGTCAGCGTGCGAATAGGTCCACGCCCGACTAGACCAGTGATGATCGCCCATCATCAATACACTAGAATAGGATGGCCTTGGATCGATCCTACAAAAAGGCAGCATCATTAAATAGTCACTATAACAATAATAGGGACATGAGGGAACTCAGAGAAATTACAAAGTTTCAGATTATGAATTGTCCATATTGTGATGCTAAAGGAATTTATTATCCTTTGAACATAGCCTTAATGACAAGGGCTCTTTGGAACATTCAGAATCTTCATTTTTTCTGAACGGGGTCAATATGTGGGGTGTAACAAGGCATGAAGTGTGGACGTGTGGCAGTACCCTGAATCATTCCTTCACCCTTTTTATGGCAATTAAAGGTAATAATAGGACTCTACATCCTATAAGTGATAGGTCAGTACGAAGGTCCAGCTGCATCCCCGGGTTGTGTCCTTCTTGAACACCTCATGCAGTTATATCCTTCTTGATGACATATGTTGCACATGATATTCTTTCTACCTTCCCGTGCGTCCATCTCATTGTGTATACATAAGCTCCTAGACCGACCTTTATGTCGAGCATACGCAGGATTTGCCTGCAAATTCGGCAACGATGATGCTGGCCAATATGCCTCATGCATAATCGGATGAAAATCCATAGCATATGTCCCATAGTGCTCGGTAGTGCTCCAACATGGCTCAACATACTGGTTTGCGTTTAGTCATGTCTCTGTACAGGCGACAAGAAGGTGGGAGTAGGGAAAGTGTAAAGCTTGCCACTTCCCGTACGAGCATTTGCGCCCCTGGATGCTCAAAGTTTGGACATTATTCCCTTTATGTGGACCCAACTCTGCAGTTGTGATGCTAAAACTACCTTTCAACTGGTTAAACATCGTAACTCGATGTCCGGTCGCCTTCAGCTTCTTTCTTTCCATTGCTAGCAATATATGCGGAGTGATTGCATTTCCTCTAAATATTGCATTACGAGTAGCCTCACGTCGGCTATTGAAATAATGTGCGACGCGATAAAATGTTGGTTGTATAAGAGCCATGATAGGAAGGCTACGAGCGCCTTTCAGGATGGGGTTGAAACATTCAACAAGGTTTGTGGTCATGTTCCCATACCTTTTTTTCCACCGTCGTGACACTGAGTCCACATATGAGGAAAGATCTGATCGAAGAATGACTTTGCTGGCTCCCCACCCTCATCGAATATCCTCTCCATCCACATATCAAATTTTATCACCTGATGCTCTCTTCCCGCTCACTCAGTCATTCTCTTGATATTGACACTTCGTACTTTCGTATTAAAGTTGCTCACCACGTGTCGAAGGTAGAATCGGTGGTGAGCACATTGTGGTTGCCAATCAGGATTGCGTTGCACTACAAAGAGAATTCATGGATGCTGATCTAATATAAGGAAAATTTCGTCCCTGTTGGTAATGGAATAAAGACAACATAGAAACCAATTCCATGTGTCTAGGCTTTCCTCTTGCACAATAGCGAATGCAAGGGGAAATATATTAGAATTGTTAATCTGTTAATCTGTTAGGTAGTTTAGTTGTTAATTTGTTAGTTATTATTTCAGTTGTATTTTTCATTTCATATACTAGTATAAATACCATTGTAAAGATAACTTTAATCAACGAAATAATACAATTTATTTATTTTAACATGGTATCAGAGCATTTTCCTTCTACTCTCTCTCTCTCTCAGTTTCAAGAAAACTTAAGAGTTCTTCCGTTGTTCCCTGCGAAGAGTTCCACTTGCGGTCTCGTCTCTTAGAGCACTCTTCGCTCCACTCAGACGCTCTCTCAATCTCCACAGGCTTTGTGATACCTTCCCACTACAATCTCTCACGTTCGCCATGTCTGTGGCTCCAGATTCCGTCGATCCCGTCACCACATTCGAAAAAGCCGAACTTGAAGTCGTCACCACTGGAGGTGACGACTTCAAGTTCGGCTTCCAGCATTCAAAGAGCAAGTAAACCATTCTTGCAATCAAGATTCATGGGTTCCTGTTCACAATCAGAATCACTCCTCATGTCGAAGCCCTTAAAGCTTCTTGATGATGCCTATGAAACCGGATTCTTGGAACCCCAGTTCGTCGTTCTCGTGATGGGCACTCACTGTGGCTCTGTCACAGATGGTCGCCTCTGAAACCGGTTTATCAAAACCACAGTTCACTCGGAGTCATGAATTCCTTACTGCTTTGTTGCTCTAGAGGTGCTGAAGAGTCAGATGGGCGAGGTGTTCTGTATTTTGAGCAATTTGAAATTGCTCGTCTCAACGATATTCTATTCTTGTTTTCTTTGTTTGGGCCTTTCTCATTTCGTTTTCAGTTCTTTGGTTTCTTCTTTCCCCTTTTGGTGATTGCGTCGCTTCCCCTCCTTGGATTTTCTGATTTTCTGATTCTTCTTCTGCATACATTTTTTTTTTTTTAGTTCTCCCATATTCTGCTCTGGAATTTTGGGACTATTGTTTCGTATGGTTTCATTTCCTGTGTGTGCTCCAAGTGTTCAAAAGAATGACACAAAGGAGCAGGTGATTCACAATGCTCTGGCAATTGGAACAAGATCAACACCTGTCTCGTGGTTTTCGTCAAGCTCGGCTAGGAGTATGTCACCATTGATTAGTTATTCGCCGCCCGAATTTCGCCTCTTCAGTTTGGGTGTTGCAAGCCTCCAAAAGTTTGTGGATATACTTTCATGAACCCAATTACATGGGTGAATCTAGTCATCGGCTTCTTGGTCTTGTTTGATTTTTCTTTGAAGTTTGGATGAAATTTTTTTTTATCTCTTGCTGATTGTTAAGCAGAGATGTTGTTTGTTGCTATTAGTTAAAAAAAAAAAAGGTGGCAATTGGAATTCTGGAATAGGTCTTCAAAAAATCCCAATCTGCTATTCCATTATCTCAGTTGAAATTGACTCCCGGTAATTTTACTTGATTTCTCGCAAGAAGGACATCAATGTCAAGATTCTCTTGCGACCTCAGGCTTTCCCACTGCTTCTCCGGCTCCGATGTCCTTATTTTAGCACCTGTGTTAGAATGTGGCTCGTTATATCTCTGTTTTCTTTGATTTTTTTTTAGTTACAGTGATTTCTGGTCAGGAGCTTCGCACTTCAGAGTGACTTCGCAGCTCTCCATCGTATCTCTGGTTTGATCTGCTAGTCCGTGTCGTCGGCTCCGTCTCATCTCCGGCTCACTTGTATTGGGTTTGATCTGGTGGTCAGCTATTCCCGGCTATGTCGTGTTTCCAAAGACAGTTAATCTCTTGGAGTTTCTTAATTTTGAAGGAAATTTTTACAGACTTTTCCTTCGTTTTGGGCCATATTTTTGGTGTAACACCCCGAACCCTTAAACCTGGGTCCAGCACGTTATACTTGATAAAATCCCTGATAATCCATAATCCATAACATACGCAGCGGAAAACATGATCATAATCTCCGTATAACATAATACCAGAGTTAACTAATTCTAACTACCAACCATAATAAATTAATCATCCACCAGTATTCAAATATATACATGTCTCCAAAACATTATCCACTAATGCCAGTATGTTTCACAACTATCCTTTCATAACCGAGTTAAAACATAAAGATATAAAATATAAAATATACATATCAGAATTAACATAAAAATATACCCTTTTTCTTATATCTTCCAAAAATGTTATAAAATCTCGAGCTCTTAAAAAATCCTAAAAAAAAATGAATTCATATTCGGGTGAGACACATCTCAGTAAGGGAAGAAACAATATATTAAAACAATGTGTGGCCTACATGAGTTAAATAAATATCATTTTATTTCATTTGCAAATCATCATATAACATTGAAATCATTTTCTGAACCTAAATAATCACATGCAAATATTTAACCCACAAGATTACCTGAGGATAGGGGTGATTACCCGCCCATACAAGTAGCATCCCTCTGCTCTGATACTTAGGTAACCCTAAGGTCACAATTAAAACATACCAGAGCACTCACCTTACTCAGTAAGCCCTCAAGTGTAAGATTAATCTCTTACTCACACATTCAACAATAGTTTATTGGCAAAGGCCCTGAGGATAGGGAATTCTACCTGCCCATACAAGTAGGTTCCCTCTACCCTAGTGCGTTATGCAGCTACTACCGCATCTGAAACTACTAGTGCATTCGCCTTACTCAGCAAGCCCTCAGGAGAAGAGTATGCCCCGCCCAAACGTAACATGTTCTACATACATAAATACTTCTAATATCGTAATACATCATTCTTTTCATCATTATACATTCATACACATTCATTCATGTTTATAACTTAACTTTGCATTTTGTTTCACTTTAAGTGGCTCTTTCTCATTTACATCATTTACCTTTGTCATTTCATTTCATTGCCATTTCATCATCATTTCATTGCATAACATTTCATTTCATTACTTTGTACTACAGCTGGTCTTTAGCCATCATCAATTAGTCTACGTAGAAACGTGCTAGATCTGCTAACACAGCTCCTTTTAGCTGTCATCAGTAAGTCTACACAGAAGTGTGTTAGATCTGCTAACATGGCTGTCTTTCAGCTGTTTTACATTTACATGGTTGCATTTAACATACACAGGCAACATTGTCCATATCATATTTTATTTTCATTGCTTTACTTACTTAACCCGCATCTCATACATTTAACATATATTTGTACAGAATCTCATGCCACACAATTTAGTAATAAAATTCATACACTGTCTGTAAAATAAGCCAACCAACATTTAATGTTTATATACTGAAAATACCTTTCATTTCTTACTTAATTATCCTAAAAATATTTCTCACTTTCATCAGTTCATTTTTGCATATACATATCTAATAAACAGCCCTAAACTCAAAAAAAATATAATTTAAACAATTGGCATTTTACCCATACTGAAACATATACACGTACATATAACACAATTTATTTTTCCATTAAATTCATAAAAATTCTGATTTAATATATTTTTCCCCTTACCTGGTTTCTTGAACTATGTCAACAGGGACTTCGAAAAATACCTGCGGCGCTCACTCGGACCCTAAATCAAAAATTCCTAACTCCAATAAATTAATCCTGAATAAAATATTATTTAAATATTTCCTAAGGTCATAATTCCTGAATAAATAAATATACCCTTAAATTTAGTCAAATTGTTAAATTTCCCAAATCTCACTCTCGCTTTGGAGTAGGGCCTAGAAAATCTCAATTGAAAAATTACCTACGTCAAAATGACGACAATGACGATTAGGACCTCGTGGTGGTGTCTGATCGTTGATTCAACAGTAGATTTAACCAGATATTGAGAAATTGAGAAAAAATTACCTTTTTTCAGGAACAGTGCCTAAGCCGTTCCTACGAAAAATCTGCTCCAGCAGAAATGTCGATGACGGAGCTAGGAACCTAACGGCACCTTCCGTTTTCCGATCCGCCGTAAACTCGTCGAGAAATAAGGGAAGAGAGAGAGATGGAGACGGCGACAGCGAAGGAATTCCAGAGAGGGGGGGGGGCGCAGCTCTTTACAAGTCAAATTTCATATTTCAATTTGAAATCTGAAGCTTCCTTTCCCTTTTGTCTTTTCCTTTTTTTTTTTTTGGTTTGCTTTTCATTCCTTAAAGGTTAAGTTTTGTATATATATTATACTTTAACTTATATATCTTATATTATAATAATCTTACATATATACATATAACTTATATTATATTAATCTTTTCTATATATATATATATATATATTTTTCTATTTCCTTTATTTATTTATTTAACACATTAATTTAATAATATTAGACTAATTAATTGATTAAAAATTTTAATTAATTAATTAACTTTTTTTAAAATTTTTTTTCTGGTTATTACATTTGGTCTTCCCTTCGCAGCAATTTTTGTCTTCGCCGGCACGTCTCGCCTGCTTTATGCATCGGCATCTTCTCTTACGGATCATGTTCGTTGCCGTTGCCTTCTTTGCTGCTGTCATGCTTCACATTAATGGAGTTTTTTTTTGTTTTCATCATCTTTTTACCGCAAGATGGCGATGTGAAATCTTTTTTCACCATCTCCATCTTGAGGTGGCATATTAGAATTGTTAATCTGTTAATCTTTTAGGTAGTTTAGTTGTTAATTTGTTAGTTATTATTTCAGTTGTATTTTTCATTTCATATACTAGTATAAATTCCATTGTAAAGATAACTTTAATCAACGGAATAATACAATTTATTTATTTTAACAAAATATTTGCCTATTTGCATCCGGGCACGTCGCAATTAGGAGTTTGCCCTTGTACTTACCATAGAAGTGTGTCCCGTCCATACATATGACTGGAGGGCAGTGACGAAAACCCTAAATAGATGCTACAAATGACCAAAATACGGATACGAAGGTTGCGGTGTTCTTACTACCTGGAACATGAGTCCACCTCCACCTAACTATAGTCCTAGGATTGTATGCACATATTGGTTCCATCCACTTCGACAACGTTTCATAAGATTTCTCCCAATCACCAAATACTTGGGCAATTGCTTTCTGTTTCCCCAACCAAACCTTCTTATAAAAGATCGAATAGCTGAAGCGACGATCTATGAACTCCTTCAATGTGGCGATCGACGTCGACGCAACTCCCCTTATCATATTCTCTATCTCCCTAGAAATGAGGGATGATGTGATTTGGATATGGTCCTGCGAGAGAAGTTCGTTCAGACACGTGTGTGGACCACCATATTAGGTGATTTTGAATAATCAGCGTTTCATCTGATACATTGCACGCAGTCTCTATCTGCAATCGTGGTCCTTACACCTAGCAACCCATAAATCTAGGGTAGATCGCACAATGTAGAAGTCTTGGTGGGTTCAAGCGTGATACATTCACACTACGGCGATCAATTGATCCTTTGACCCGAAAAGCATCGCCCTACTCAACTCAGAGGATTCATCCCAACGAGTCACGCGTATAGGAAGCTCATCCACCGTAGTTAAATCTGCAACATCTAAGTCAATATGACCGTACATTGGAGGCTCGTCCATGAATTGGGCGTCGAATGTTGCATCATCCGTGTCACGGGAAGTGGGTTCACATTATCAGGAGCCTCATTTAACCCTTCACCCATTTCTTGCTCGTACGTGTCTTCATCTTCAAGATGAACATCGTTCATAATGTTCATGCCCTCGTCCAATGCGTTGTTCGCAATGGCGAACAACGATGCTGGTCCCTCTATCAAGACGTCTTCGCAACCTCCCCGCGGATGCGTGTTAGGAACAGGTGCTTCGTACGCCAACGACTCAAATGAAGATCCTAGATATTTGTTAAAATCAACACTAGGCATAGCACCAACCTCCGCACTCACATAGAGATTACGTGTTTGTTGGGTGTCTTCCTTGACTTCATCCAAATGCTCGGCAAGCGCCTCTAACTGCGTAGCCGCGATTACACCCATTTGAGGAATGGTTTCGACATATAATTGTACCGTTAAATATGTCTCACCTACGCAGTGTGCGTCTAACACAATGCTCAGATCATAATCATCAGACATAGGAACAGCTTCGTAGAGGACTGTATTATTGAACCCTCGCAAAGGGTATCTTACGGTCACCTGCAATAAATATTTATATATATTCGTATATAATTTATTTAATTTACACCTATGGACAATTCGAATTGGTTGAACCGGCGGACTACTATAACTAACACCATCTGCTCCGGTTATGATGTCCCCCCTATATACAATAATACTGTCACCCCCTATATACAATAATACCGTCACCGGAGCATTGCTTGAGCTTCCTGCCATATAGATCGGTGATTGGGAAATAAAAAAGACTTACGCAAAACAAAATTGTATGTATAAGTGATATGTGTTACTTATAGTAATCAAGAATTAATTTCACTAAGTTTAGTCATCTTATAACTCTATTATGATCATTAAAATATCTTATAGCTTTTAAATTTTTGAGTATATAGATTTTAGAGTGTCTTTATTTCATTAAAAAAAATTTAGATCTTAAATTTGGATTTGGATGTATTTGAATAATTTTTAATATAATTTTTCATTACATTTTATTTAAATCCAATGCAAAGTCACATTCAAATCTTAGGTCTCTCCAAAGATAAGTTAATAAAAAGTTTTATCATAAATACCCTTAGTGACATTCATATATCTGTTGCAAACTCACTTCTTTTTTAATACTCACCAAAACATTTCCCTAGTTACTCTATCATAAACTTTATTTAGATAAATAAAAATCATATGCAAATTCTTCTTCTTTTGCCCAAATTTTTCCTAAATAAATTGATAATTTATTAATTATCAATTAATTTAATTAGTTTGATAACTTAATTCGTTTATCAATTTAAAACGAGTTTCACTCAAGTTGAATTTGAGTTCAAGCTTGCGCTTGAACTTGACTCGTTCATTAAAGTGAAATAAGTTTTAGTTGATTTGAGTTTAAGTTATATATATGAAACAAAACGAGCTCAAATAGAAAACTTTATGCTCAAGTCAAACTTGAACTCATTTTTTAATAAACAAACCAAGCTTACTAGCCATAGCTTCACTTATTTGTAGTCCTAGTTTTGATTCGTATTGTTTGTTCTTTATATTCGTTTTTGTACGCTAAATAAACATATTATGAAAATTATTTATTCATATTGTTGGTTTTTTAGTTATTTATTGAAAAAAAATAAAAGTTAAATTTATAGTTTCAGATGTTTAAACAACCTGCTGTTAAGATACTTTAATATCCACGATTTGAAACATAATTTTAATTAAAATTGAATAAAAATATCACATAAATTTAAAATGTAGTTAAAATAAAGCATTCATAAATTTAAAAAAAAAAAAAAAACTCAAAATGATAAAAGTCATCTAAAAGTATATTTATTTTTCTCAATTATCATGTCATAATTACGTAAAACAAACTTAATAATATTTATTTTTACCATAATATTTTCAAGTTGTTTTATTTTATAATTTTATTATTGTAGTCATATGATTTTGATTATTGTTTGATTCATAGCCAAAACCCAGCATTTATTCAATCAAGTTTATTTATTTATTTATTTTAGTTTTAAAAATATTAACTAAGCATGTCGTTGGTTTTCAATTCATACTTTTTCATTTTAATTTTTAATTTTCATAATTTTTTTTTATAATGATACCAAAAATAATTTTTATCATAATAAGCACTAAGCTTCTTTTATATTTTTTATCAAGCCTCTCAATTAGTTAGAAAAAATAATTATTATTATTTTCAATTCTCTTAATTTTTTTTATCCATAAAGCATACCACAAGCCAATAAGTTTTATTAATTTAATACTTTTCAAATGGTTTAATTTTGATGATTATATTATTCAAATTTCATCAAAATCTTTGTCTATATATGTCGTACAAGTTGAAGCTAAAATTTTAATAATTTGTCTACATAATTAGATTCTTGAAAAGTTAAATGTGATTCATAAACATTTTTAAAACTTACTATGCAATTTATCTATGTTGCCCTCATTCGCCAATATGCCATTAATTTTTGACTAATAAAAATTTTATTTAGACATTTGAGTTGTATTTAAAGAAAAAAAATATTTTGAAAATGAATTTTAAATATTGAGAACTTCACACAATGCATAATGCTTAGATTAGGCGCATCTCACAATTAACATGCTATAAACAATTAAATTTTATGAAACATTCTTATAATTAAAATTTGAGATTGCACTGCTAAAGTTTCCCATTCTAAACCAAAATAATAGAAAAAAAAATACAAAATCTAAAATAATTACCTCTTGTTCTACATTGCACACACAAAAAAGATTTTTTCCTAATCCTTGTCATGTGAAATGGCATCAACTTAATGAGTAATGCTTTATAAATTACCTTATAAATTGTCATCTCACAATTAACATGCTATATACACATACGGATTTAGCAATGCAATAATGAAATATTCTCTCTCTCTCTCTCTCTCTCTCTCTCTCTCTCTCTTTATATATATATATATATATATATAATGCAATACGAATCTAAAATTTATGTAAGTCCACAACTTAAAATAAATAATAAAGTATTATTCTCAAATTTCACCATTGGAATATCAGTTTTATCATATTCTATTTCATGATAAAATAATAAAAACTTTTACAATATTACTTGTTTTATAATTACAATATTTTATTTTTGTAAATACATAATTTTTTATACTATTATCATTTTATTCTTAGAATAAATATTCCGCAACCCAATTAATACAAATCTAAGTGAATTATTATGCGCTAGGTATTTTTGCAATTTTAAATATTTCACTTTAGAATACAAGGCACAAAAAGTTTTATTCAAAATATTCATCTACTATTAAAATATATGTATACATAATGGGAATTGCTCGTGGGCATGACAATAAAATTTTTTCTTTTAACTTTTGTTTCCACATATTTTGGAAAACATAGCATCTTTATTTTAGCCTAAAATAAATCACAATTTCTAAATATTAGAGAAGTTTTAGTACGTCTTGAATTTGGTCAATTTCGACTATTTACCAAACATTATCATCCTACATTTTAAAAATATAAATATATATATTGCATACAAAATTAACTGAAATAATGTGAATGAAATGGTTTCAAATTTTCAGCTATTGTTTTATGTTATTATTATATGGTAATATTATTATTTTTATTTTTCTTGATTTATATTATGTTATAAAGGAGCATAAAAATCCAATGGGATTCATTGATAAGGCATGAGAAACAACATGCATTTCATTCTACAAACTTAATAAACAACATGCATTCAAAAATAAAATTGTTACTATATCAAACAAACATGCTAAAGAACATAGAAATACAAAAAATATTATATAATTCAAACAAAAAAATTTCATGCATGTTTTTATTTGGGCAATATCATAAAAAATAAAATTCAAATACAAAAAATAAAAATAAAAATAAAAACCCTAACCTTAAAGAAAGGTGTTTCCGAACGATGCCTTCTGAACAGCACACTAAACTCAATTCCGATTATCAAAGAAACTCGTTGATCAAATAAATTAATTTAAAATTTATAAACGAAGTAAATCGCAGAATGTGTCTTACCCCATCTCCTCGAGTTTATATACGCACGCCCTCAACGGTTAGGTAGCCCCTCGTCGCAACAGTCACCTGCGCAATATTTCCCGGCCCCTATCTACTTAACTGTAAGCTGGTACTCTGCTCCTCCTTGTCTCTCTGCAAAGGATGCATACTACTCTCTGTTCGCGAAGACAATGGAAGGAGGAAGGGTTGTGCAATGGCTAAAGCGAATCTCGCTGGTTCATTCAGTGAGATTTGCCACTCGTCGAACGCCGGTTAGATGGGCATTAAATATCCGAAGCAAATCTTTGCCACGCGTCAAATGTCGATTGGATGGGCATTAAGTATCCGAAGCAAATCTCGTTGGATAAACCAGCGAGATTTGCCACGCTTCCACACGAGCATTGCCTCTCAAAAATAAATCTCGCTGTTCCGAGTTACGAGATTACATTAAAGTCATATACTTCCTGGAATGGATATTATTTAATATATATTAAAAAAAAGTTAATTCGGGAAAAAACTCATTTGAACTTGGCATATTTAGGTATATCAATATCAAAAGGGGAAAAACTCCATGGAAACAACAAAAGCGGAAGAAAGAAGGGCAATTTAGTTAAAAGTAGGGATGTACTCCGTGTGGAGGGCAGGAACGTAAATTACGCCAAATTTATGCCCTTTTGTGAGCCCCAGCTGTTTATAACTAGCTGCCATGGCAGTCTCCATTAACGCCGAAGGGAGCAAAGGTCCAACCAAAGAACCACACTTGCCGCTTCTCTCTCCTCTCTCTCTCTCTCTCTCTCTCTCTCTCAAAAATTGCAGAATCGTTTCTAGAGAGAGGAAGAATTTAGTAGAGCAATAGCCGTAGAGAGAGAGGGAAACGGGAACCGATTGCCGGAGAAAGTTGAAATGGCCGGCGATCATCATCAGAAGCGGTTCGCGGTACTTCAGTGCGCGGAGGACCCAGAATACGTGAAGAAGAAATACGGGGGGTACTTTGGGGTGTTCGTGAGAATGCTGGGGGAGGAAGGGGAGGCTTGGCACGTGTACCGCGTCACGTGCGGAGAGCTGCCGGACGACAAGGAGATCGGCGTCTACGACGGATTCGTCATCACCGGCAGCTGCAGCGACGCCCACGGCAATGACGCTTGGATCTGCAATCTCTTGTGTTTTCTCAGGAGGTTGGACTCCATGAGGAAGAAGATTTTGGGAATTTGCTTCGGTCACCAGGTCCGTTTTCTTTGGCTTCTTTTTCTTCTCATTTGCTTTTCAATTTTTTTATTGTTATTATTTATTATTTATTATTTTCTTTCTTTCTCTTTTTTTTTTTTTTTTTTTTTGGAGCTTCTGAAGTGCGAAATGCAAGCATTAGACTGTCCGAAATTAAAAAGTATTTTCTGCCAAAAACAAACAAAAAATTCACCAAATGAAAGCATACAAGGAATTGAATGGAACGCTGTAATAAATAATAATATATAAATTAAATATTCACACATACATTAAGACGTCATGTGTGGTTTACGGATTTCAGAAAGAAACAAAAATTAAAATAAAAATTTGATAAAATCAAGTAATAAATTTAATTTTATTTCACTCACTTTCAATTCATTCAAACTCAAATATGTAGCAAGTGAATCATAAAAATAATTTATTTTATTTTATTTTTTAAGAAAATCAAATTATTTATAAATTATTTCCATTTTTATTAAAGAATCGCTATTTTTATTTCTATTGTTATAATATATAATTTAAATTACCAGTTTTGTTAGTGATGCAGAGCAAAAACTCACCTCTTTGGATTTTGACATAAATTTAAAATACAAAGTTTGGAATTTGAGAAATTTAGTGAATTTATTAACTTAATATCCTGCAATTGAGGATTTCATTTTGACCAAAATTTTTGTTAAACTTAAATTCTAAATTAAGAAAAAAAGTGTATTGAAATTTTAGTGAAGAAGTAGACTATTTTAATTTGCTCAATTGAAAAGTGTAAAACACTCCTAATCATTTTTACTTTTAGTTATATAATACTGAGAGGAGTCACTTTTTTAAATTATATTATTGGAATAATTTTTGTTTTAATATTTAATATTTTGTATGATTAATTTGCCTAGTAGAATTCTTGAGTCTTGTGTATTGGGTATATTTCAATAACAGTGCAATAATATTTCATATAACATATTACAAGATAATATATATATTACTGTATTATTTCATGAATATAACAGAAAAAAATTATTACTTATATAAAATGTATATTAATATAAATAATAGTATGATTTCTTATTTTTCTTATTTCTATTATTAATATTATTATAATTTATTTTTTACAAATATCGCAATAATGATATTAAAAAAACATAAATTAAAATTGCATTATATTAATAATATAGGTATTATTATATTAAAATATAGTAAAATAATTGATTATAATATCACATAATGTTATAATCTTAAAATTATTCTTGGTTATATATGACAAAAATGTAAAAATCTCTTATAATGGTGGTAATAAAACTATAGTATAATAATAAGTGGCTGATATTTTAGCATAAGAAATTTGGATGCCCATAAAAATCTCAAAGCAAGATTTGTATGGGAGTAAGCTCATGTTTTGTTTTCAAGCAGCTAAAGATTATTATCGTCACGACACAAATGCCTCTTTAAGACGTTTATAAATTAACCCACTTGTGTCATGATTATAAGTGAAGGGGAGGAAACATTTGAAGAGTTTTTAATTAATGAGGGAGCGTGAGGGCGAGGGTGGAGTGGTTACCCTCTCTTATTTAATTATTTTATTGAGATAGGGAAGAGCATCGAAGTTCATCATAAATTTACTATCGTGTTCCTTCCGAAACCCATAATTCAATTAGTTTATATTCTGAGAGTTCCACAGAGTAATGCAGTAAGAAACCTTCCTTACAAATAAAACTTACAAGCAAATCGTCATTCGTTCTATTTCTCTTTTCTTGATTATGTTTCTGTTAGACATAGTGTCAATGTACTTTTTTCAAAATAATATATTTTATTTCAGAATCAAATCTTCATGCTTTGGAAAAGAAAAAATAATAGTGAGAGAATTTTACTTGGAATTCTCTCGACAGCCCCATTTGATAAAAGACATGAAAGCTATATTTAAACGGGTCTCACTTCCAAATGCTAAAAATGAGATGTGGAAGATGGTCATTGGTGCAAAAAATATTTGATTTGATAAACTAAAAATTTGTTATATTTATATAGTAATTAATTCAAAACATGTATTATGTATAATATAATAAGAATGCACTGTATTAATAATATCTAATATTTTCTACAATTATGAATGGAGAAGAAGTTTTTCAGCCTATTGGGTGTTGGTTCAATAAGATTAACACCCAAAAAAGGTATTTCGAAGAAGTTTAAATAATATACACACGCCCGCACACGTGTATGTATATGCGAGTTTAACTAATAGTAGTATGATAACAGTAACGTGCATAACTAAGTTCAAGTAATTAATTATATAGAAAATTTAATTTAACATAATTTAATTTGTTAGACAGCATGTTAGATCCCGGAAAGGAGTAAGAAAGGGATTTTAAGTTTGTATGTTTATAGAGAATGTTAATACCTATGACATGGACAGAAAGAAAGAGTGACAATTTTAAATATTTGTTAGGCAAAGAGAAGTAGAGGGCAAAGGATTGAGTTCTTTTTTTGTTTCTGATTCTTTTTTCAGTTCACATAAGATGGAGAGGTGAGAAATAAGGTGGAGAAAAAATAGAGGGAAAAAATATCACCATTTTTCCCTTTCAAATTGGAGAGGAAGAGCAAGAAATGAAAAAGATTTGAAATCCATGTTCCATACGAAGTCTTAAACAATTTCAAAGAATAATTCTTTTCACTCTCCTTATAAACTTAAAGAGAATACTTCTGTACAAAACATTTTCAAAAATGGTGATTTATCTTTATTTCATTTTTCTATATTCATTCCTCTTCTCTCTCCTTTTGATTAAACTGAATAAAATTTAAGAAAATTAATTTTCTGATAGATAAGATCTTTTATCTTCTCTTACTTTTTTTGGTATTGTGTATGAAAGGGAAATGCATGATAAATATCAAAAGTAGTTCAAACACAATAGATGTAATGAATGGGAGTGTGGCTTTTTTGTGGGGAATTGAATTTCTGTTTTCTTTCAACCCAAATTTGAACTATTTTTTTACTTTAACTATATGGATAAGGAGTAAAAGTAGAAACATGCAAATGCACATAGTTGTGTAATAAAAATTTTAAATTCCTTTTCTGTATGTTGGTAACTCTTTGCATTTATCCTCAAAATTGTTCCAATTGTTCAATCATCAATAACAAAAACATGAAGTGCACATGTCATTAACTTCCAATTTTTAAAATTTTTAATTGTTAATTATATTAGTTTAAATTTTTATTCTTAAAAATATTTGTTACAAAAAAAAAAATAGTGAAAATTATTATTATTATTATTATTATTATTATTATTATTATTATTATCAAAACAAAATACTTTGATTCAAACCAGGCCTATAGTTTGTACTTGGGAGCAAAATTTTCAGATTTTACATTGAATTTGTGTAATCATAGATTTAGGTATTTGAATTTATGTTTATGAAATTAAATAAATTTAATACAAATTTATAAAAAAAAATCTTTTTCAGATTTCAAAACTCAAAACATAATTTGAGCTTATTAGCAAGGGCTACCATGCACAAATGCTCCAGCGGCATCGTAAATTCTGTAGCTATAGCCACACTATACCTATTAAGTGAAGTGGACCTCCTCCAAATTGTTAGAAGGATTGTGTGGGGGAACTTGGTCCGCTGCCATTAAGAAAATTTGTTGCACGCTTGCCACCCTCTAACCCTCTAAAGCTGAGAAATTAAAGAAATCACTTATGACAATGACACGCCATGGAGAATGGAGCTGGCCCCCTTTATTTGGTTGCCATTAATGAAAATCTTGTCCTATTGTGCCACTGTTAGGACACAAAGAGAAGTAGGTAGTGTCATGTCACTCTACCAGGCCATTAACGCATTATGAAACCATCTATTGATTAGACTGTAATCCTTTGAACCAACGCTGTAAAATAACTTCAGAGTGTAAGAATTAGGGTTCTGATGTTGGCTTTAATGAGGTAGTTCGCTTATGATACCTTTATTTTATGAGATAGGTTGGCTAAATTGATATTTAAAATTAAAAATAAAATCCGACAATTCTTTGATTTCGTGTTGTTTGAATAGTTTCAAAGTACTTATCAATTAAAATTTCAAATCATAAAGAAAAAATTTAATAGGAGAGGTTTCAGCTCATATGCATAAATTAAAGTTGGTTGAAATGTTCTACCAGCCAGCTTTGGCCATCAGAAACCAAAGATATAAAATCTTTCAAAAAAAAAAGTACAATCACGCCTTTATTCTATCCCTTATAAATGATAAATCAAAAATAAAATAAATAACATAATTATAAAAATCAAGTTCTATTTAATTTCATCAAATTCCAAAAAATTTTAGCCTACAAAATAAAGTATTCCTAAATTTGTAGTGTAAATGAAGAATAGAGCTTCTAATTGATTACCTTACATGCTCAATGCATGTATATTCCCCCCCACGCCCATTCTCTTAATCTATTGTCCAAAGAAGAACTTGAAGAAGGTAAAAAAAACAAAAAAAAAAAAACTGCATTTCAAAAAAGAAACAACACAAAAATTCTTTCTCTTTCCAGTTTCCACCTTGGAATTTTTTTAGCATTTCCAAAATTGTTGCGCCCCCGCCCACACACGCATACAAGTACAGCTGTGCATAGTACCAACCAGTGGGAGCCAAAATAATTACATGGGAGAATGTGCAAAAATGGATGGTGTAAATTTATGAGTAGTAGTAATAATAATTATAATAATATGGGCTGGGACAGCAGTAATGTTGCAGCTTGGGATGGGACAGAATAGTTGTCCGCCTCCTCTCCAAGATTCCGCCCAAGCCACGTGGTCTGCCCTCATAATTATAATATTAATCTTATTAATAATCATTTTTTTATATTAATAAATATATAATATTCAAATGTCACTAATAATATAACGTTGCATGAGACCAAGTTTTGCTTACTCCATCACCAGTCACCTCCACTATAACATTTTAAATACTATTATTATTTGCCCCTTCGTCTTCCCTCGGTGGCCACTGGGCACTGCACCAGATCTTCATTTCTCCTCTCCTTGTTCTAATCCCCGCTGCGTCCATGCATCTACACCCTACTGTCTAACGTAATCTATATTTATATATATAATAATTATATTGTCGAATCATGTTATTATCTTATTCGTACAGTTGAGTGTGAACTATGCATTAAGATGACTGGACATGGAGAATTGTGTCGTCAAGAGTATGGCTCTAAAAATTAATGTTAATTTAATTAACACTCCATCTGCACTAAAATGACCCATAATTTTAAATCAACTGAGTAATGATATCTGGTCGTTGTCAAAACAATTAGTGCACATACATAGTCAAATTAATGATGTGACTGTCAAAACAGTGACTGCACTAGTTATTTTCCAAGTCAATAGTTATACATATTCTGCATTAACAATCATATATTAGAATTTATACTAATAATCAAGTGGACGAGAGTCATTTTATACATGTATGAAATTGAAGTGTGGTTTTGTGGAGCACTTGAATCAGATACTGTGTCGTGCACTAGGAGGAAAGACGGGACGAGCTACATCGGGGTGGGACATCGGAGTGACCGCGGTTCATGTGTCATCATCAAAACTCTTCTCATCTATGAAAATCCCTGCCCGACTCTCCATCTTCGAATGTCATCGAGACGAGGTTAGTCTGTAAATTCAAAAGGTTAATTTCGAAATTAATACGTGACAAACACCGTCATATCCAAGAATTAATGCATGCGTCCATGCTCCTATGTATAAACAACATATGTAGGTTACGGAATTGCCACCGAAAGCAAAGGTGTTGGCGTGGTCGGAGAAGACGGGAATAGAGATGTTTGAATGCGGAAGTCACATAATGGGGATTCAAGGTCACCCTGAGTACACCAAAGACATTCTTCTCCTCCTCATTGACCGTCTTCACCACCGCAATCTCATCATGGTATATACATATACACACTCTCACATGTCGTCTCTATACGATTAATCATGTGAAGAGCTGGATGAGCTTTTCAATTATACAATCATTCGTTTATGACTTTAAACGAAAAGCTATATCTCTGATATATTCATGCATATAAAAATATGCAGGAGAAATATGCGGAAGAGCTGAAAGCAAGCGCAGGAGCGTGGGAGCCTGATCGGGAAGCATGGAGGAGATTATGCATTGGTTTTCTCAAGGGCACTGCTGGGTTATCATGATAATATTTATATATATATATATATAATTTTAATTAATAATGATCATTGATCAATTAAATTTTTAAAAGCAATAATTAATAATATGCGAATCAATAAAAGACTGCAGTGGTTGGAGAATCGAAGCAAATGGAGGAGGAGGAGGAGGAGGGTTCATTCGTAGGAGCAACGAGCTAGCTGGCTATGCTTGGCTTTACCTGTCATAACTGAGAGCCTTAATTAATTAGTTATAATATATATATATATATATATATATATATAATATTGTATTTGACAGGTCTCCTAGCTTGGGAAGGTTCCCACTGTGTCAGGCTTATTAGATCCAACCCGTTAGCAACTGCTGTTGTCAACAATTAATGTAATTTCAATTAATTGATTACTTGATCGGCAAATGTTCTATTTATTATTTTTATTATGTGAGTTCATCTTTCTTTCTTGTGTTTTGGCTAGTTTTTATTGGTTGGGCTGCTTCAACTACGAAACCATGAAGCCTAACCTCCGTCCCCAAATCAAAATCCAAAATTGAAAGAAGGTGTTTATTTTGATACCAACATACTCTTAATTTATAGACCAATTCACTTGATCTGACAAACAAAGTGAATTTGTTTCATCTTTATCTTAACAAAATCAACTTTTCCTTTCCCGCGTGAAATGGTGCATGCACATCCCTCACTTGCGTAAGGCATCATTTTTTTCTCTTTTATTGAGTTTTGTTAGGTATATTTCGATTAAGAATTTTACTTCTAGGATAAATAAATAAATAAATAATAAAGGAAACTTATTTTTCCCTTATATTTTCCTTCTTTATTAAATACTACCAAAAATGAGTTATTTGTTTTAATATGATTAAAATTAAAGAAAATTAATAATGATGATGTGTAATATCAAATTTTTTGTTTATAAATTCGGTATATTTTTTTATTTTCTTTCTTACTTTTCTTGATAACCAAATATGAAAATGTGAATTCTTTAATTTTTCTTTTATTTTCCTAATATTTTTCAACTTCCAAATGGGACCTTAATGCTCTTAGTAATTTGATTTGCCTCTAAATATATTTCATTAATTTTCATTTTAATTTTAATTCAAGCTTTAGATCTTAATACTTAATTTTATACAATGACATCTAAAAATTTTATGTTAATTTATCTAACCTCATCTTCTCGGTATCTACTCGCTAAAATATGGGAGCATTATACACATTGTGACTAGGGCTGCAAATGAGTCGAGTCGAGCTTTAGCATGCCCGAGTTCAGTTAGTAGAGTGGGAGTTCCGCTCAGCTAAGCTCGTGCTCAACTCAATAGAGTGAGCTCAGCTCGACTCAAGATTGAAAATATTGGCTCGATCTCCACTCATTTAATTTGTAGGCTCAGGTTCGAGTTAAAATTTTATTAATGACCTAATAATAACAGTTTCATCCACTTTTGTTTGGACCTAGATTAATATCTTTCTCTTTGGCTAACTGAGTCAATATTAGACTCTTGGGATTTGGCCAACTTAACAAGTTTATTAACGAACTCATTACTTTGTTCCTTAACAAGTTTTATAAATAAGCCCATTCGAGCCAATCATCGAATCGCTCACAAGTCAATACGAATCAAGCCAAACTGTAAGCGACTTACCAAACAAGCTCATTTAAATAATAAACAAGGTTGAACAAACTCTTACCGAACCAAACTCCTGAATTGCTCGTGAACAGCTTGACTCATTTGTAACCCTAACTATGACTTAATAATCAATTTAAAAGTATGTTCATTTTTGGAAAACAATTTAATTTTCAAGTATAAAATTTTTATATAGCTTGTATTATTGAGTCAAAGCATTTAAGATAGCAAAAAAGTAAATAACAAAAACCCAAGCACCAGCTCAATTGAATTGTTACATCTTTATTAAATGTTAAATTATGAGATAAAGTATGCATTGAGAATTCTAAAATTAGCATGACCTCACATATTATAAGGTGTCAAATTAGAAAAACAAATTTACGTGTCCTCGCACACAAACAAGAAGATTAATAGTTATTTTGGTATCATTTTTACTTTCTTTTTTTTTTTGTATAGCAAATAAATAGGTTATAAAAATACGTATTTACGTTAACATTTTTTTGTTTCTCTTATTAATTTTCATCTATTTACAAAAAAATTTAAATAATATTTTATGATTTTCAATTACCATAATCACTTAATGCCAGAATATTTGAACTTCCATAATTAATTTTTGGATTAAATCATTCATTTTATAGATAATTTTTAACTAAAATTAGAATGGGTGGTAATAATAATAACATAAAATAAATGGTAATAATTTTGAAAATAATTAAAATAAAAACATTTATAATTTTTTTAAAAAATATTTTTTACTGTAAGGTTGTTCTGGTAAAGTAAAATTTGAAATATAAAAATTAAGTAAAACAATTATAATAATTATATTTTTTATAATTTTTTATTATTTTAATCATATTTTTGAAATATTATCTAATTTAAGGACAAAAAGAATATTTATTTAATCAAATTAATTTTAATTTTAAAACTACTAACCAAAAAGATTGGTGCTTTTCAAATTTTATTTTCTATTTTTGGGTTATAGTTTTCATATTTACCAAATTCTTTATAGTAAGGTTACATCTAAAAAAATAGTTTTTGAAATAACTTTCATCCTTGAAAATTTTAAAAAAAAAATGGAAGTATGCCCCTTCATCCCTAAAGATTATTATTGATCGAATGCGTCGCTGCTAAAACTGAGCGGATGACCTTCAAATTTGATGGTAGGTTTTTTGAATTCTCCTTCAACAAAACGATGAGTAGAGAGGCCCATGCAAGGATAACTTTCAATCGAACTGAACATAGTTCTCGTGCAAGAAGAAATTCTTTGGTTCTCAAAATCACAATACATCTATCATGCAAGGGGAAAAAGGGAAGTTGGCAGTTGAGGTAGGTAAAGGAAAATGAGGAATTTATTCATGATAGACTGAAGGCCATAAAGCTTCTTGAAGATCTAGTCGAAGCAATTGAGACCTGCATCTCTAGTGTGACTACGCAAATTTCATGGAATGGGTGGGGGCAAACCAGAGAAAGCCCAAACCAAGCAGAGGAATTCATCGAGGCGAGGCGAGGCGAGGCGAGGCAACCCTCTAGTATGCTATGCATGGAATGACTTTTCTCCATGATCAATAATGTAATAGACTTGGGAGCTTGGAAGCATATTCAACTTAATAGGGAGGACCCAAATTATCACTCCTTTTCTTTGCAAATGACTTGGTGTTATTTGCTGAAGCATCTTCCAATCAATCAGGTGCAGTTTGCTTCAAGTTAAACACTTGATTTGACAGAGGCCAAGTCAGTTTGCTCTCATGAATTAGTAAGGTGAAAGGACTTCAGCGGATCAAAATGCTCGACGTCTCTCTATAGCAGGGATTATATTTATCAGCACAAAGAAAGAGGAGGCCCGAGTATGAGGAGGGCAGACCAACTTAGTAAGGCTTTTACTGGAAAACAGGGTCAGTGTATTAGCCACGAGAAACACAAATTGTAGGCTCAAGTCTAGCAGGTAAATACAGGCGTCGTTGCAAGGGAATATAGTTTAATACTCCCTCTGCATGCTCATAAATTTGGGAAGGAAGAGGAGACGAGGACTAGCAGCTTGCATCAGTATGCTGGAAGTGGGAGGACAGTGAAGTTCAGTGTTGCATGAGTCGTGCGCAACTATAGCATATTATTGGGAGACTGAAATTATGCAAACAGTTGCAATGGTCATTGCTATCAGGAATGAAGGTTACATAGATTCTTAAAGCTAGAGAGGAACTTCAAATGGAGATCTTATTGGCTAAGGTAGTGGTTCAATGAACAAAGTTGAGCATAATCATTAAACAGGACAGGTTTTTATCAATTAATTTGGAAGGTTGGTTAAGGGCTGTTAGAAGTTTTCTTTGCTTGGGGGCTAAAATGTCCTCTCACAAATGAAGCACCATAGACGGGCAAGCGTGTGTCACTTTCAATACAACTGCTCTCCCCAGTGTATACCACTGCTCATCCTGAGAGCCTTCCTCTTATGGACAAAGGGGTTCCATCCTTGTAAAGAATTATCAGAGGCCCTTCCAGTATGAGAATGGTGCATAATTATTTCCACATCAGAGTTGCTGCCAGTCTACCTCATGGTTGGATGGATAATGTTTGGTGTCAGTTCTAATTCTACATTAGAAACCTTTTCTAACATGGGCATGTATTAAAACAAACCTTCATTCTACCTTGCAAATACCCTTTTCGTGGGAAAATAGTATTTTAAACATCAACATCACCAACCTAGATGTTATTTTGAAAATTCAACACAGGAGGCAAATTAATGCTTACCAAAAAACTGTACTACTCTAGCTCATCTGTCTCCAAATTTTGCCAAGGAGGGTGCAAAACACGCAAAAACACAGCAAACTAGTGCAGAGAGTAATAAACCACACAGGAATCTAGAAAGCAATTTCCATTGTGCATTTCAGCAATATTTGAAGTTGGTGGAACAGCTAAAAATAGAGTTAAGAAATCTAAAACCAATTCCTCCATAAATGAACTACGGATACCTAATACTAAAAGAAATATTCATTTGTACGTATACCAATACCTCAAAATGCAAACCCCCAGTTCAGACGCTAATATTAAGAAGTAAAGCATTCAAACACCATGTTTGGGAGTTGTCAATCAACCTTATTGATGCAAATCTGAATCACTACAGAATACTAGTTCGCATATCATCACAGCCATATGTTTCCAAATTTTAAGAGCAGAAGAAAAATTGGATATTGATACTCCAGTGCATTCAAAGAGCAAGGATATAACTTAGACACTCATCATAGAACCAGAGTTCTTCCTGCACTCGGACAACATATCCAAATAAAACTGGCACTTGCTGATGTCGCTCCCGTAGAAGTTCAAACACTGCAAGATAACCAACCATCAAAAAGAAATAAAAAGAAAATGACATCACGACAAAGCCATCTTTCAATTTCACAATAACTTAAAAAAGTTCAAATTTCATACAAAATTGAAATATTTTTTCCATGAATTGCCAGAAGATAAAAATAATAGGAAACTATAATGAAACTGCATCTGCAATATTCTTACCGAGTGTTTATTTAAGAATCATATTTATGAAATAGTTTTATGGAATATTTCTAGAATTTTAGATTATGTTTGATTTGCAGAAGATCTATTCAGGAATAAAATGAAATATGATGAGAATGTAATAAAGAAAAATGTCACCATGAAAAGGTTTAGTGTTCGTCCATCTAACATAGAATAGGATTTGAGTACACATTCCCATGGTGAAATCAGAAAATAGTCATTCCATGTTTATTTCATGTTATGGATTCAAATAAATATATATAAATTATATATATTTTCTATGACATTTGCTGTATGGTGATAACACAATTTTTTCGTGTAAACTACCAAATCCTTATATTCTAACCACTCTCTTCTTTGGAATATCCATTTTGCAGACCTAGCATGGCCTTGAGGTTTTAATTTGGGAAATAGAATGAATCAAGGGTCTATCTCACATTTTTATCTCTGTTTCCAGCAAGTTTTCTCCCGCATATCCCACCACAGACTCTCTCTCACACAAATTTTGAATCATAGGAAATAAAAATAACATACAGTATTTTTTGTGGCATCTAGCTCCATGCATCTCACTCATGCCATTATTTTCATTCTCATTGGTACTTAAAACTTATGTCGCTCAATTGTTGTCATAAGTGACAAGCACAACTTAGCAAACAGCACAATCCTTGTAACTTTATTTGTATTGCAACAAAAAAGAAAGAAAATGCTAAAACATACATATAAGCATATATCTACAACACGTTAGGCCATAATCACCAAAAAACAAACAAATGTAAAATGTAAATCATCCATGTACTACAATTTTCAGGTATTATAAAATAAGTATCCATGTAGAACACAAGACCAGCTCAAAAGCTGAAGTTCAATAATTGAGGATACCATTCGATTTTTTTTTAATTGTCTTAATTTGCCTCGGAATTTTCTCTTTTTATTTTCTTTTATAGGAGTGACCTCATAGATGATTATTGGGGTCATTAGTAGTTTCTAACATTGAGAAGTTGATGCTTTAGAAAATTTTATGTTTGTGATGCTTTAGAAAAGTATATATTGGCAGTTTTTTGTGATTCTCAGGAGATTAGGCTAATTTAAGAGAAGATTTCGAGTCTTATTTGGCCATTATTATGGTTAGTGGAGTTCCAAAAGGTTATTATTTGTCTTAGAATTTTTAAATTTGTAGCCTATGAATTAGGGCTATTGTGTAGCTTGTATCTATTCAACAGTATACTTGCTTTTCAAATGGAAGTTGAAGTTTAGATTTATCTTCTGAGTGTGTGTCTGTGTATCTATGTTTATCCTTGCATGTAGGAATGCAACTATTTTTTTCCCCTTCTCTCTCTTCCATTTCTCTCATCCTCTCTTAATTGTTATATATCACCCACTCAGTCTTATATTCAACAGTGTACTTGCTTTTCAAAAGGAAGTTAAGTTTAGAGTTATCTTCTGAGTGTGTCTGTGTATCTATGTTTATCCTTGCAGGTAGGAGTGCAACTAATTTTTTTCCCCTTCTCTCTCTTCCATTTCTCTCATCCTCTCTTAATTGTTATATATCACCCACTCCCTTAAAAAGCAAGACATTGCCAAGTCCTCAAAGAAGTATGTAACAACAGCCACATCTAAAAACCTGTCTAAATTTTCAGGTAAATCCAAATAAAATTTTCCAATCGCATAGAAAGGGAAAGTTTTGCATACATCTTGGAATGCCTTGGAATGACTGCCACAAGCATCAGGGCCACCAGGATTGTTTGTCATAGGCACTGGGGCAGCAGCCCCTTCAGAGGAAACAGTTTCATGTTGAATGGTCCGCGGACCCATCACTGCATCCACTGCCCTGTGTGCCACCGCACTTCCAGTACCAAAAGCCATGCCTGTCATGATAGAAAGACATGTTTAAACATGCCCAAGACAATCTATATTCTGTACAGATAACATACATTAATTAAAAAACTACAGGAAATTATATTGGTCATCCCAAAAAAACAAACATTCTTCAACGTACCCTGAGCTATGGTAGAACCAAGTCCTCCAAGCATGGATCCACCACTGCCACCCTGAGCAGGAGCTGGAGGAGGAGCATGGCTAGCTGAAGCAACAGAACAGAAAAATCACATGGGTTAAAAAAGTTCACAAAGATTAAGAAACAAATCAAGCTTCGCCAGTAACAGTACCCTTATCTACAACATAACACCAGTACCTGGTTGAGGTGCGTTACGCACAGGCGAGCGACGAGGAGGAGCACGGGCGGCAGGTCTTCCTGCAAAAGGAGACAACCGTGCATAAATGACCTAGTCATCATAACCGAAAACAGAGATAGACCATAACATTGCATATACAACTAAGCAAAACAGCACAATAGTTTGGAATATAATGCAGAACACATATATGCACATAAAACTCTAAGGTTACGTTTGGTTCGTGGAACGTCTATTCTTCGAAATATAACAATTATAATATAAGAATTTTATTACAAATAAGAGTTTATGCTATAATGAAAATTTAAAAAGCTAAAATTTTTATGATACCATAACACGGAATAGGCAAGGAATAATAATTCCTAAAATTTACCATGAAAATATCTATTCCTATCCCATTCCATGTTTGATTGAATAACACAAACTCAATGAGTGACTTTTTTATAAATTATTAAACGCATACACAATTTATTACATTCCTATCTTATCCTATAGACATTCCATAAACCAAATATAACCAGAATGAACCATATATAATCTTTATCTTTCAACAGTTCAAAACACATATCCTTTTTCCAAAAGCAATGCATTTGTTTGCGGTGATTAGTTGTGGACTTGAATGTGACACGTGCATGTAGTCCTTGCACTAAAGAGGGGGGGTGGGAACTGCAGATCAGAAAATGGATTGCAAATTGACCAAGAGCAAATATCGAGATGTTAGCACATATTAACATAACAGGAGAAGCAGACTGCAAATCAGAAAAAATGGATTGCAAACAAAGAACAAACATCGAGATGTTAGCACACATTACCATAAAAGGTGAAGTACAAAGCAATGGCTTGTGAGGGGAGTTCAGCCCTTTAGTGCAAGGACTACAAGCATGTGTGAAGTTCAAGTGCGCAACTAATCACAGCAAACAAACGCATTGAAGATAACTTTTCCATGTAAAATTGCCTGTCCGACTCTGACTCTGACTCTGACAAGGATTCCTTACATATCTTCAAATCCTCATCTAACATAAAATTATATTGAGCTGGGTAAAATCCCACAAATACATTTATATGATTGCCTGTTCCTTTGTTTGACATCCTAGAGATCGCGTAAACCACACTGGAAATGTGTATAATCAAGATTATGTTGTGTCAAGCCAATTACTTTAAACATGTCAACCCGCCCATATATGATATAACATAGATAAAAGTTGGGGTGAAATGATGGAAAAGAAATGATGAAGAAAAACAATCAGCTTGAAACCATACAAATCAGTTACATGAAAGATAACATCAGAATTATGTCTAAAGGACTAAACACCATCCAAATACTGCCATGCCAAGATGTACTACAAATCAAATATCAAAATCCCAAACAAAAACATTAAGCAAACATAATTTGAATCGAAAAAAGAGAGGGGGAGGGGGGAAGGAAAAAGCGCAGAAGTAAAGGGTGGCCTTTGGAGGTGGGAAATTGACACGGAATAATAAGATTCAATATTTTCATTAGTATGAGCCTAAGCTGAGTTTTCTCGGCAAACAAAAAGCAGGTAAATGAAGACAAATCAGGCCCACGTAAGAGGAACTACGAATCAGAAATTTATCGTAAACATCGTTAATGATAGATCAACAAACAAGAATGAGTTGTGTAACAAATACTTGCGGCAACGAGAAAGGGTACAACAATAAAACCCTAGAAGAGAAATAGAAATGAAGTAGATCGGAAAGCATTGCTAGATCAGAATAACAGAAAGAGAAGTTCTTCTTTTCATTTTCAGATAGAAACCGAAGAGAAAATCTGAGATCGAAAGGGCTCACCTCCAGAGCTACGGCGAGGCATTTTGACTTCCGATGGAGGCGGCGCAACGAGAGAGAGAGAGAGAGAACTTCTAAGAACCCTAAGAACCCTGGGACTGCTTATTTATGGATAAGACTGGCGATGCGGTGCGAGCATTAGCACGAGTTCGCGCAGACCTCCCCCAAATCACCCGTATAAAATTTTCGTTCAAATTTCTTAATTTTTCGGTCTATAAAAAAAAATAATTATACTATTATTAATTTTTTATTGTTATATTTAGCAGAAATTTCAACATTTAGGTCAAATGGTACACACGTGCGATATGCCTCCTCCAAGCTTAACAGTTATTTATAAAGATGTGGGACTTCAAAATTTATGTGCATTCTTTGTTAGAGATGCTTTGAATTCACACATTTTATTTATTTATTTATTAAATTAATGGCAGCAATTTCTTGGTTTTATTTTAAAAATTTTTTCCATTTTAATTTCCTATAACATTAAATATTTGTCTGTTGTAATGATCAGGATTGGAAGTTACTCCTCGATGCAACCTATAAATAGATTAGCTCTAGCCCTTTTCAAAATACAATTAACTCACATTCCTCTTCTTTTTCAACATTCTTCACTCTTTTCGTCATCTAATGATAATCTTATTATCTAGGAGCTAATATTTTACCACCTCATTTTTTTCCATTACTTTATTCTCATACTATGTGAAGAGGTAGAACTCCTTTTTTTCTTTTCCTTCGTCTGTGTTGAGTATCCTAAAACTCTAGGGTTTGTGAGTGCACACAAATTTGAGTATTGTAATTATTTGCACCGAGAGACTTTATCCATTGGCACGAAATAAATTTTGAGGACAATGATTTTATCACACCTTAGCTACTCTGCAATAATCTTTTTACTAATTTAATTTAATCATTATCTTATTATATCTTCATTTCCTGCAACTTTAAAACTAAGATGATTGCATTTAACCGCATGGACCACTGGCTAATGTCACCTATGTGGAATCTTTTTATGGGACCAACTATAAAATTTTATTTTATCTTAAAAACGCTATTAATGGTCAATATTCTAGATATTCTTTGGCCAGAAGAAAATAATAACCACATCATACTAATGTGAGAGGAAGATAATGAGAGGTGCAATACTACATTCTCAATACTTTGTTGAGTGAGTTTTACAATGTTTATTATAAGTATGACACAACTAAGTAACATGAACAACGTCATAAAAAATGTAACCAAGAAATTTGCTTTAGTAAATTCTTGCACTATAAGATGAATGATAAGAAAACAATAGATCTCCAAATTTAGGAATTTCAAAAATTATTGCACAATATGTTAGTAGAGGGAATAGAAGTGAACGATGTGTTTCAGACAGCCTCCCTAATTGATAAATTACCACATTCTCAAAATGACACCAAGGGAACTTTGATGCACAAAAAAAGTAGGTGAATTTAGAACAACTTATTGTCTACTTTAGGATAGAAGAATAACAGTTCAAAATAATGAAGTAACAAGTGGTGGAAGATGATCAAACAAGTTCCAAAGGGGGGCTTCAAAACTAGGAAACAAATTAGGGGGAGTTACAATAACACAAGGTTTAACGTCGAAGGAAACAACTAGAATAACAACTAGCCACACAACTAAATCAACAACCAAGGAGCGATCGAAATAGCAACCATTCTTACAATTAACTAAAGTAACACTCCTCTAATATAAAGAAGACAAGAGGTAATTGTTATGCTTGTAGTAAACATGGACATCATGCACCTTAGTATAGGTTTCACCAGAGAGGTGATAATAATATTAATAATAATAAAAATAAAAACAAGCCCCAAGTCAGTTTAATAGAAGATGAAGTGATCATTGCTATGATATCTGAAGTGAATCTTGTGGAAAATTTGTGTGACATTGTGGATACCAGAGCCACCAAACATATACGTAGCGACTAGAAAAGTAATCTACGGTTTATAGGTCATTTGGTATCTTTGCTACTAGTCATTAGGTTATCTATTCTACTACCATTGACCATATAACAAGTGCAACCAACTTCTTTTTTAACCTCCAATATCCTAAAAATCTATCTCCAATTACGCTTGTTGATGGGTCCACTATTTCTATTAAGGGGATAGGAACAATGAATTCTACTCCTTCCACCTTTGTTTCTTCTATTTTATACATTCCTAAATCCCCTTTAAATCTCATGTCAGTAAGCTTACAAAGACACTAAATTGTTTTATTACTTTCATTTCTGATTTTGTAGTTATTTAGGATCTAAAGACAAGGAAGACAATTCGCACAGGACATAAGGCTCATGGGCTTTACTACTTTAAGTTGTTTTCTCCTTTCATTATCTACATATTCGCAACTACACCCCTTCAAATCCATGGTTACCTTTGTCATCCATCCTTGGACAAGTTAAAACACCTAGTTCCCACACTGAGTTATGTGTTTAATCTTAAGTGTGAGTCTTGTCAATTAGGAAAACATCATCATATTCCCTTTGCATCCCGGTTCGACAAATGGGTGGCTAGTCGTTTCATTATAGTCCATTATTCTATTTAGGGTCCAAGTCATGTCACGTCGAAGTTGGGGTTTCAATACTTCGTTACATTTGTTGATGACTACTCTAAAATGACTTGGTTATATTTAATGAAAGATTGTTTTGAGTTCTTTAATATCTTTTATGCCTTATGTTCTTAAATGGAGACTTAGTTTGATATGTCAGTGAGGATACTTCTTAGTGATAATGTAATGAATACTCCAGTGCCCAATTCACTACCTATATGACTAATTTTGGTATGATCCATCGATCCTTTTGTGCCCACACTTCACAAAAAAAATGGAGTTGCAAAGCAAGAAAACAGACATATTCTTGAAGTCGCTTATACCCTATTGTATCTCATGAATGTGCCAAAAGTTTTTGGAGTGATGCTGTGCTCACAACTTATTCTCTCATCAATAAAATTCCATCATCTGTCCTTGGTGGTAAAATCCTATATTTAGTTATCTTTTTCAAGGCTCCTTTGTTCTCCCTTCATTCTCGTATGTTCAACTATGTGTCATTTATCCATCAATTAACTCCAAGAATGAATAAGTTGGGTCCGTGTGTTGTCAAATGTATTTTTTCTATGTTGTTGTTATACACAAAAGGGTTATCGATGTTATAGTTTTACTTTACATTGATTCTTTGTCCCTACTAAGTCTACACCATACTACTTTAATTCCTTGAGTTCTATTAACTTTGATGAGTCCCTTCCTTTACCTTGCCTTCTAGATCCCATTCTACTATTCGTGCCCAATCCTCCTACATCTTCTTTCAGTTTGAGTCCTCGTTGCTTGGATCATTCCAATTTGCAAGTATACTGTAATGACCCAAGGAATAATGGTATTTAAATAATAAAGAGAGAGGAAAATAGAAAGTGGCATTTTGGGTTGGTCGACGAGGGTGCGTCTCGTCGACGAGAAATTATCGAGAGGTTATTTTTCTAAGTTCTGAATTTCATCGACGAGGAGAAGGCCTTCATCGACAAACCTCCTTCTTGACCTCGTTGACGAGGTGACGTGGCTCGTCGACAAAGGCCAAAGTATAAATAGTGTAAATCTCAGATTTTACGCAGAATTAACAACAAAATATTTTCTCTCTCTCCTCTACGGTTTCTCCCTCTTCTCTCTTCAATTCCGGCCCCATTTCTCGCTGGATCAATGATCTGAGGCCACCACAACGCTCTTGGGAAAGTTCTCTCCAAGTCTGCCAGAGCGAATCGTTGGTGGGACTGAGTTGAATTTCATCCCAGATTTAGGGTAAGGTCTTTCATTCAAAATTAGACTTTCCATTAGTTGTAGGAAATGTAGTAGTCGAAGAAATAATGATATTTTATTTTGGGATATATTATTTTCAGGGTGTTGAGTGGGGAACCCTATGGGTTTAGGACCAGTCACAGTAGAAGACTTTAGCAGGAATCGGGTAAGAGAAATATGCTATGCTAGGAAAGCTTAGTATGATTTCAGTACAAATTATATGTTTTTACCAGATTATTATTCAAACCATGAATATAGTTTTCAGAGCTTGATAACCTTAGTATTTAATTGTGTGGCATGAGTTGGTAATAGAACAGTGAAATATTTATACAATTTACAAATACCATGTTTACAACTTTTTAGTAGAAATATCATGATATTTATATGTTTATAGAATGATGAATTTACAATATACAGTATACTTAGAAACATATACTTTCAACAATTTCTAAACATCATGATTTCAGAATCATAACACTCAAATACTCAAATATTTAAACAGTTTTTCAGTTATACAAAAACTAAATATTCAGTCAGTTATTCAGATTTTCAAATAAGTTTTACGGGATTATGGTTATTTCAAATCATGGTAAAACAGTAATTTAGAAATATCAGTTATTTATATAATATTAGACCCTGATGGACCAGATTCAGTCAGCAAAGCTCGGTACCATAGCTATATTCAGTTCAGAGTGCAACCACATTACTCAGATAGTATGTGGTATTCAGAAGTCAATCGTGTCTATGTTGTGGACAGACTCCCCTTCAGATAAGGATTGAGGGGGCCGATCTGACTGTCAGAGTTCAGTTGACTTACCTTGGTCGGCCAGCCAGGATAGGTCCCGCCTACGGGCCACAGAACCCTATCATGAGGAGTTAAATCATGACATACAGTCATCCAAGGAAGTTTTCTCAGTTATTATAAGTATAAACAGATTTACAAAAATAGTAGAGGTAACTATGAATATTAGAAGTATTATGAATAGTAAATTTATAAAGACAGATATGTTAAGCAACGTAGGTAGAAGTTATATTATATGTTATTTTTACGAGCATTCTCAGATTCAGTTATCCATGATATTTTTAAATCAGATATTTACATAAATGTAGCTTATTTGCCACACACTAGCGATAGCATATTTCGTCTTACTGAACATTATTTCATCCCGGTGATTTAATATTTTTCAGGTGATCAATTAGGCGAGTAGATCAGGCTCGCAGGTAGAGGGGCTACAGTACTGGCCCTTTTTAGGGTGAGTATTATGAGAAGTTATTTTGTATATCCCTAGTTTAGTTGGGAGTATTTTTGGAGAACAGTTGTGTATGTACAGTTTGAGGAATACTCAGACACTCGGGTATTGTAAATATATATATATAATGTGTGTGTGTGTGTGTGTGTGTGTGTGCGTGTGTGTGTGTGTGTGGTATGTTTTATGTATATAGCTTCCGACTGTTTAGGTTGATGGTTTATATTAATTAGAAGGTAATGGAGCAGTGGAATTTCATAGTATTTATTATTATAAAAAAAAATTAGCAGGTTGTTACATATACACATGGCAACTTAAGGGAGGAGAGCCTCCTACAACTTTTACTACTGTGCCTCTAATTCCCTCGTCAAATGATCTTATTTCGAGTTATTTCCCATTTCAATTTTATTATTTAATAAAATATTTAATAATACTTTGTTTGGGAAAAAAATTCCCATTTTAAGGCTTACGTAATCTCGCAAGATGGTCTTGCGAGATTTAAATGGCCAAGGAAATTCGTGTGCCGGCGGGTGGCAACCAAATCTCACAGGATGGTCCTACGAGATTTGCATAGACATTTGCATGGACATGTTTTTCCCCCTCCCGACGCATTTAGTTCGCGGGCTCCATACCCAACATGCTATCCAACCTCACTCGCCTCTAGCAACTGGGTCTGTCTAGTAATTCGTTTACCCGCGAGATACTTGCCTCGTTCGGTTTTCTGTCTAATCTTGAAGAGCTCATCCTCAATAGCAATGGCTTCCAAGCCACGATTTCAGTGAGCCTCAACAGTCTAATGTGTCTCAAAAGGCTAGAACTTCAAGCAAACAAGCTCTCCAACAAATTCCTCGACCTGGGCTTTGTAAAAAATCTCTACTTCTTAGACGCTAGCAACAATGGCATCTTCGGCGAACTCCCAGCGACAATGCCATCTCCTAAATTGATGGCATATATTCAACTTTAGTCAAGCTGAAATACATGCAAAATCACACCTACTAATGGAGTGAACTAATCACAACATAAATAAATATGTTGGAATTGGTGTGATCCCAAGAGGGGGGTGAATTGGGTTTTAAAAATATTTTCGCTAAATTAAAAATTTACGCTAATTCACCATATCATTCAATATAATAACGTGTATGAAAAATGATTAAACTATAAGTGTGAACATACACATGCAACATATCTCATTTAAATAAAAGTATGCATGCAAATAATTATAACCATAAATGCATAAGCGTACACATGCTGAATTTAAAAGGCATAAATTAAATGAGATAAGGAGAGAGCAACACATAATATTTGTTATCAAGGTTCGGCCAAAACAACCTAAGTCCCCGCATTGGGCATACCCCCAAGGATTCCACTAAACTTGCTCGCTTAAATGGGCAGAGCAGAAGTCGTTTACATCCTCTCCTTACGAGGTGAGGAAAACCCCAGTTCAATTTCTAGGCTGAACCGAACTGGTCTCACTTACAGGACGGAGACTTCCTAATTCAATTTTCGGGTCAAACCCAACCGATCTCACTTACGGGGTTGAGATTTCTCAATTCAATTAATGGGATGAAACCAACCGGTACAATAAAAATCATTTTTGTACATATAACATGCTTCTGAAAATATAAGCAGAGATGTACACATTAAGCTCAAATACATGCACTCTCTAATAATATGCATTATGCTCAGTAGAGTAAGGGTGATATTTTATAATTTTGCACAAAAAATATATGAAAATGAGTATTTAAGTATTTTTGCAAATAAAGAATATTTGAAGAATCTAGGAATTTAAGCTCTAGAAAATATTTGTGTTGTAAACAACTTTCTCCCAAAAATATTTATCAAAGAAATAACCGGAAGAAAACCTAATCAATACTCTTAAAAATGTTTTTCAAAGATTAAGTGTTAAGTGAGAGTATATGCAAATAAAATGCCCTAAATAAAATACTCTCCTAAAAAAATAATTTTGAAATAAAAGCCTAAAAGAGAGTTGAAGAGATTTGTATAAAATATTTTTCCCCAAAAGAATGATTTTATCAATAAAAATTGGTTTTGGGGGAACTTTAATTAACAAAGGTTTAAAGAGAATTTGGAGTTAATCAAAATTACTAATCTGAGTTATGGAGGGGGTATTTATAAATTTTCTGAAAATTATGACCGTTGGGGACACGCTCGATATTTTGGAAAATTTTAATTAAAGAATTAATGACGTTTTAGCCCTTAAAAAATTTCCAACCCGAGAGGTTCAGTCGACCATATTAAAGGTTCGGTCGACCATATCACTGAGTTCGGTCGACCATAGCAGGGCGATTTTGAACCCTTCATAGGTTTGGTCGACCAAGGCAAGGTTCGGTTGACCATTCCTCTGGGTTCGGTCGACCAAGTAGTTGGGTGTCAGATACGTGTTGGTTCGGTCGACTGAGGGCAGTGTGTTCAAATTGGAATGGTCGACTGAGTGAAGTCAAATGTTGACCATGACTTTTATATTGCCACAAGTTCGGTCAACCAGGCAAGTCAAACTTGACTTTTGGGCAAACAGTGGTTCGGTTGAATAAGCTAGTTATTACTAGTTTGGTTCGGTCGACTAAGGGCATTAACAATGAATATTTTGTCCAAAAAATCTGGCGTCGGTCAACCAAAGGCTTTGTTTTTGCCCAAATTTTGACCCTAAAACTATTCCAAAAACTTTGTATGATTTTAGTCTTTTTAGAAAAAGGTTTTTGGTGAAATGTGCTGATCCCTAGGGTCTAACTATGGTCGTTTTGAGTATTCAAACATATCATGCAAATGCATGCATTATTACAGACCAAAGATTAAAAATTAAATGTGAAATTAGGAATAGCTTCCCAAGAGGGGGGGTGAATTGGCTTTTAAAACTTTCTTTTAACTTTTTTAAAGAATCCTTAACTTCTTTAAACATTTAGCCAATTCTTTAACTTGTTTGTTTAATTTCACCAGTCACACAACAACTTAATCTCTTTAATCAACCACACAACTAATAAAACATTCAAACAATTAATCACAATCTCCACACCAACAGAACCACAGTTTATTTATCAAATATAAGTTCACTGCAGCATTATTAAATTGATGAAATCATTCAAGATTTAGCACTCTTGGAATACAAACACTATCCAATCAATCTCAAGCTTTATACCATTCAATCACAATATCTTTTGTTGTCAACCCTGGATATGAAATTGTAAGCCCTGTATATATGGTTTTGCTTCTTCAATATGATGTGCGTTATAACATTCAATCAACACAATATCTATACTATTCTCAATATTTAGAACTCAACTAAACTCTTGGTAAATTTATCTTTGGGATGTTAACCAAGTAACGTACTCCCGTATGGTTTCCGCAAAATATGGTGTAACCAACGTACTCCCTTTCGGTTTCCGCAACCCAAATCAAAATTAAACCTTAAGTTTGTTTGATTTCCAAATATATGTAGTTTATATGATTTTCAAATTTAAACCATCCACCCAATTTAAATATGCACTGAAAATAAAGAATGGAGAAAGAGAGGGTGAGACGAAGATTTTTACGAGGTTCGGCTTATACTCAGCTTACATCCTCACCTTTGGCAAACCATCAAAGGATTCATTAGGTCAGTTCCGTTGACGGGTGGAACAATACCAATTACAACACTCTTTGGTTAAGACTAGACTCCGTCTTCTCCAAACGATATTTCCTCATTCGGTCACTCCTTACATAGGCTAGAGCCCGCCTCTCTAAGTAATGTCCCCTTACTTAGCCAATGATCCAAACAACCCTTGGAACGTCAAAGAACTATAAGAAACACAAGATAAGATCTGCGTACAAGTATACTCTCTCAAAGAGCAAGTTAGTACAATTTCAACACTATATACTTCAATGTAAAATATCAATATGAAATAGAATGAAGCTCAAGTGTGGAATTCACCAATATCCTTCTTAGAAGAGGATTAGCAGTAAGAATTCAAAGGAAGAAGGATCAGCACTTCAGAATTCTCAGCAAAAGAATTTTTCAATGAGTGACCAAGAGAACTTAGGGAGAACAAAAGTACTTTCAGCTTCTCAAAACAGATTTTTCAACTCTTGGATGTCTTTTAATTTGCAAAATCATGTATTTATAGGCTTTCAAACTTGTTTCCATGTTGCAAAAGTTTCCTTTGAGAGTTTCCCAAATTTTTAGAAAGTTTGGAGCTCCAACGGCTATATTTTAAAATATTAGAATTTAAAAAAAAATTTTGTTGAACAGTGTTTAGATGTCTAAAGATTCGAGTTCAGTCATCTGAAGTTCCTGAAACCCCTTAAAAAATGAACTAGACACAGGGTTAGATGTCTGAAGTAGGGTTCAGACGTCTGAGGTGTCAAGTTCAAATGTCTGAAGTGTCGGGTTCAGAAGTCTGAACAGCTACTGCCTCTTTAAATCTATTCTAGAAAATCTTCAGACGTCTAAAGTGTCAAGTTCAGACGTCTGAGGTCGTTTTGTGTGCTGTTCAGACAGCTGAAGTCCCTCCCGTGAACAGTGTTCGGATGTTTGATAGAAGTGACCCCACTACAATGTTTTGGCCATAACTTTTTCTGTATAACTCCAAATTAGGTTTTCTTGGTGTAAAAAGAAAGCTAAAATAAAATCCTATAACTTTCATGTTGACTACTTTTTAAAATAATGAGTTTTTGATAAATAAAAAAAATCACCTTAATGCGGCTGTATAAAAACTGACAGCAATTAGAAAAACTCTTTTTGATGCTTTTCATTCCAAAAATGATTCTAACCTTTTTTAAAATAAATTTTAACTTTATAAAAATATTTTTCAAATTTTTTAAAAGGTATTTAGGTCCAAGAAGTTAACCTAAGAGTTTCAAAATATTTCAAACGATATTTTAAACATTAAAGTACTTACATGAAAACTTCTAAGACTTTTCTCATTTTAGGTTCTTGAGTCTTCATGCTTTGTCCTTGGATTGAGTTCATCTTTTCTTCAAACTTTCATATTCTTTAAGCTTTCTCACTTTGCCTTTCTTTGGCTCTTTTGACTTTAATATTCCTTGGCTTTCAACAACTCATTCATGTCTTTATATTCTTCAAGGTTTAATAAATCATCTTCAAATCCATGCTTTGACTCTTTTAAGCTTCATTTGATTCTTGTGAGCACTTTAACCTTGCTTTCATCATATTTGATCCTTGTGAGCACTTTGACCTTACTTTCACATGTATGAACCCTGAAATTTCATTACTCACACAAATACATTAAATTTCACTTGTTTGTTAGCATCAAAATAAGATAATAAGATTTTAAGCCTTGTAAGGCCAACAAAATGCAATACAATTACAAAACAAAATGTCTTCTTCTTTTACTCTTCACTCCGCGGAATACGCCAAATTTGTGTTTTAAGACCTGCCTTGGCTTCCATGTTCTCTTGATCTTATGTGTGACCTAAATAATACCTGTTCATGCACTAAAACACTCACATAAGAGACACTTGTATTTGTCAACATCAAAACAGAGATCGGACTCAAAAAACTAATAAAATAAATACAAACAAATATAATATATCCTACATCACAAGGAAAATGGTACATAATAATTAATAAAAGGGCGTAATTGTAAATCAAAACACGAAGTGCATCTCTCTTCCATTAATAATAATTAACAAAAGTATCAAGGTCATAGGAAAAATGACATCCAGAGCTAGCAAGTCTTTAAAAATGGATCTGGCATTCTCTGACTCACACAACATTTATAAGAAAAGTGTAGCAAGAACCTAATTTAGGATTTATACTGCTGGAACCTCAATATTAATTGCTGGAACTGGAATTGGAGCAACAAACTCTTCTTCCTCAGGAAGATGAATTACGCAATGGTTTAACAAGACCCAAAGATCTAAATCCTTTTTTTTAATTGCTTTTTTTTTTTTTTTCAATTTCGCGTGGTTTAAAAGGACCCAAAACTCTTCTTCCCTCTCTTTCTCGTTGAAGGTGAAGACCCAGAAAATAGAGCTTCATATTTCTGCAATTTTCCCTAATTTTGCCTCCTCTGTTGATTTTCTTGTTAATTCCATTGATGTTTTGGCACATGGGTGGCTTGTGGATCTCGATAATTAAGGAGAATCTGAAACCAAAATTCAAAAACTTCAAGTTGTCAGATTAATCTAGCATATTTCGAGAGCGTATTAAAAGTCTTGAAAATTAAAATTTAGTTATGAAATGATAGAAGATTACGTCAGAAATGGTAACCAAGACGTAAGCTTTCAGAGAAATTAATTCGACTTGCAGAGGAATTAAATGATAATTAAATGATCTCTTGCAGTGCTTTGAATGCCATCAAGTTGCAGCCGAGAGAGAGAGAGAGAAGAGAAGTGAGCCGCATGCACCTCTATGGTGTTTAGCAATGCCCCGGAAGAGTTCAAGTATGAAGCAGCCATCAAGCACCTCTCTATGCAAATGTCCATGCAAATCTCGCAGGACCATCCTACAAGATTACTTAAGCCTTAAAATGGGAATTTTTTCCCAAACAAAGTATTATTTAATATTTTATTAAATAATAAAATTAAAATAGGAAAGAACTCTCTTATTTCCTACGATATTTATCTTCCTATAGCTATTTGAAAAGGTAAATGCACTCGTACCGAACATCTAATCTCTAATTTTTTTTTTTTAGTTATGGTTTCTTATCACCCATATATTATTGTTTCATCAAAGCTCTATTTTCTGTTGCTCTAACAAAATCCATTTTTGAAGCCCATACCCCAATTTGGGTGGAGGACACCAATGGTTGAAGAGATGCATGTGTTACATGATAATGATAATTCAGATTTGCTACCTTTTCCTCTTAATAATTTTGTGGTAGGTTTTCATTAGGTGAATAATGTGAAAGTAAATGCTGATAGTTTTTTGGCTCATTTAAAGGTTCACATTGTTGCTAAGGGATATACTCAAGTGTATGGTTTGGATTATCCAAATACACTAAATTTGTTCATTTCTTTAGCCACTACTTGTCATTAGCCTCTACGTCGGTTAGATGTGGAGAATGTTTCCTATATGGTGATCTTCATGAGGGGGTATTTATGGAGAAACCACTTGTGCTTACTACCTAAAGGGTGTCAAACTCAGTGTATCAGCTAAAAAAATCATTATATGGATTAAAACAATCTCCTAGAACATGGTTTAGACAATTCAATGTTGTAGTACTTGAGTTTGGACTCTAGGTGTATAGTAGATCACTCTATATTTTATCGTCATAGATTACTCTATATTTTATCGTCATACTCCATCTGGTAGGATTTTGCTTATTGTGTATATGTATGGCATTGTGATCACTAGTGACAATAATTAAGGCATCCAAAACTTGAAGCTTTTTTTTTCTCTTATAGAGTAAGTTTCGAACCAAGGACTTGGGACCATTGAAGTACTCCTTGGGTATAAAAAATATTGAGATTTTGTACAGGAACTGTCTTGCCACAGAGGAAGTATGTTTTTGATCATTTTGGTGAGACAAGGTTGTTGAATCCAAACCTGTTGTTATGCCCATGGATCCTAATATTAAGTTAGTGCTATATATGGGTGATTTGTTGCCTAACCCAAGTTAGTACCAGGGAATTATTAGAAAGTTGAATTATTTTAGTCACTTAAACAGATATATCCTTTGCAACAAGTGTTATGAGTCAGTTTCTCGATTCCATGAGAACAAGTCATTGAGATGCAGTAATTCAAATTTTGAGATATCTCAAAGGTGCACCAAGGAGAGGTATTATATATCAGGATCAATGTCACATTCATATTTAGAGACACACAAATGCAAATTGGGTTGGGTCATCTTTCAACCGAAGATCCACAGTCGGGTATTGTATCTTTGTCTATGATAATTTGTTGTCTTAGAATAGTAATAAACAAACTATGGTGGTCAAGTCAATTGTTAAGTAAGAGTATAAGACTTTGACGCACACTACATATAAACATGTTTGGTTGAAGAACGTATTGAAAGAACTAGGTTTTCCACATTTTCGACTTATGGAATTGATGTGTGATAATCAAGCTACTATTCGTATTGCCTCCAACCCGATCTCCCATGAGTGGACAAAGCACATTGAAATTGACTGCCACTTTATTTGAGAAAAACTTGTACAGAAGCTAATTATAGCCACTCATGTGAAGTCTGAGATTCAACTTGTTGATTTGTTCACTAAAGCTTGTAAGGTGCTTATGTGAAATTTATTTATAGTATTGTTATTATGTGTTAGAGTTATGTTAGCAATAAGTGTGAGTTAGTAAGGGTATTATGGTCATTGGAATTGTACTTGATATATATTATAAATGGAGGGAGAGACCTATCATTGAAGATAGGTTTTCCATTTTACCCAATTATTCAACAGTATTTTCTTAACATACTTTATTTTATCTCAAAGGTTAGTTGTTCAATTTAATTCAACTAAATAATCTCTAAGTAAATTTTAACAATGTGTGTTTCGCACTAACAGTATAAAGTACCTTGGGATTTGTGAGATCGTGACTACAAAATAAATATTAAATTAACTAATTTGGGATAAGTTATAGACAAAACATGCAATTAATCTATGTGCAATTATACAGATGTAATGATAATTATTTTTTAAAAGAATCTAATAAATACTTGTCTTAAATTATACATGTCATTATTTTGACACCTACCTTTTTTATGGATTTTCAATATTTTTTTGAAGTTGAGAATTTTAAACTTAAAATTCATGTAGTTCCACATCAAATCCTATTGCAAGACTACAATAATATACATACATACATATATATATATATATATATATATATATATATATATATATATATATAGTAATTAACATTGGTTTCTATTGGGAAGTCATATAAATTGTTCATACAAATATATTAACAAAAATATTTACAAATTTATTTTTTTGTAAAAATATTTACAACTTTACATATTGATCTTTAAATACTTTTTGATATTTTATGCTTTGCTTCTTTAATTGATGATAATAATTTCATATTAGTAGAGACTTATACCATGCGTGGGCAACATTGGCCTGGGTGTGCGTCTAGAGGGGGGGTGAATAGACATCTTTCGCGGATATAAAACTTTTTCTACAATCACAAAAATAACTTGGTAAGATGAAAAAGTATTATATCACAATTAATATGTAAAATAGATAATCACAAGCAAACAAAGTGAAAGAGGAAGGAGAAGAAAAGTTCAACACGACACTATTAACGTGGTTCAGCACCAAGCCTACGTCCACACCTTAAGACCAACTCAAAGATTCCCCAAATTCACTAAGTAATCCTCCTTCACCAGCGGAGAAGCCTTTACAATCCAACTGCTCACAAAGAGCAACAACAAGGTCCTCACCAAGAGTCGCCTTACAAAGGCTCACAAAGAACCCTTCAACACAATGAATTAAAACAATGAGATACAATTTTAATTGCTCATTGATCGGTGCAAAATTGCAAGGGCACATTATTGTAATTTTACAATATTGTGATGTGAAGAGTATCGTCCTCAGGGATTAGTGTCTTAATTTTACGAAGTACCGAAATTATACTAATCTTGATTTTATTTAGAAAGATTAATAATTTTAGAATGCGAAATTGAAATAAGGCTACTTTAAATAAACTTTTCAAGGGAAAATAAAACTGGCTGCCACGTATCAAATTAATGAGGGTGAAAAATTCTAGGAAACTGATTTCACCTAATTTCTCACTATGCTTTACTTATCTAGCTAATTCGACTTCATTTTCTTGGTTTGTTAGCAAATCTCCAATTCTTCCAAAAGTCTCTTTCGATAATCAATCAGAACATATTCTTGTTTATTATTTAACATAAAAATATGCAAATTAATAACGCAATAAGACCCTCGTTTTTTTTTTTTTAATACTACGTAAGTTCATACAAGTCTTTCGATCTCTATATTCACCTACGCTGAATTATCCAAGATCTATCCTATAATTCGCCCTTTCGGTAGCAAATCACAAGACCAGCATCATCTAATTAATGGTCAGTTAATTAAAAGCAATAGACGCAGAATAACTCAGATAATCATTAAAGAAAACTACTTCGGATTAGCATTGAAGAGCAAACATAGTTTAAAACTGGGCTACATCGTTTTCCTAGAATACAAAAATTAGTTCACCCCAAAAATTAAATCAAACATAAACGATTTCACCAAACAAAACCCACAGCACCGCCATCACACACAATGAATACCTTGAGCACCACCATTGTTTGCCGCTTTCCGATTCCCGAAAAGATATTAATTTTTCAACGTACCGCCAACCACCTTTGCTATTTGTGTGTTGTGTCTGCGCAGCACCCCTAAAGAAACCCTACTGTGGCTTCTCTTTTTCTTTTCTGCGGCCCCTATGATCATAAAAATCTCCCAAACAGAGCTACTGCTGCCCCCACTTTTCTAAAAGCTAAAAAAACCTTTTTTTTTATTCCTCACACCCAGCGCCCCTGTTCGGCCTCCTCTCTGTATGCTCCCCAAAAAATTATTCAAACCCTATTTTTTTTCTCCTTCAAGACCCCAGCACAGACCCACAAAAAAAGAATTCCCATTTAATTCTTGCATGGTCGGGTCACATCAAGACCCGACCAAACCTCTTTCTTTTTCTCCAGCGCACGCCCTTCTTAGCTTCTCAATAAACCCCTACGCTTGGCCCAACTCCCTTCCTCTTATTCTCCAATTTTCTTTTTCTTTTTTTCAATTTGTTTGCTCCACTACACACAGGCCCATCTCTCACTTTTAATTTCCAAAACCCACATTGACTTCCTCACTTTCTTTGCATGGCACTATTCACATGCCAACTTTCAAAGCCCATTTATTTTGACTTTTCTAATTTCATCTTTCTAGTCTAACGCTCTCTATCTCCTTTCTAACTTGCATGCCCAACACCCAAACACACACACACACACACACACACACACACACACACATATATATATATATATTTATATACACATATATATTTTTCTTTTTTTTATTTTTCTTTAAATGTCCAAAATTGATCTTTTTTCCAAAATCACATAGCTTCTCATTTGGCCCACGCACAAGCTCGCGATTATTTAACAGCTCACGTATACAGCACCTCTTCATGCTCACGACCTGCGTTGTGCATGCTACATCTCCTTATGTAGTGTACAACTTCTCCCACATTTTTAATTTTTAGATTTAATTTCCAATTATTTTCTTTCTTTTTTCTTCAAATCTGCAATAAAATCAAATGACCGGAGTGAAACCTGAAATCAGAAAAAATTAAATAAAATTAGGCCAAAGTTTAAAGTTAAGAAGTGCTAAATTATTCTAATTTATGTCACTCATCAAACGCCCCCAAACTTAAAACTTTGCTTGTCCTCAAACAAAAGAAAACAAAGTAAAAGACCACTAAAGACAATATCAACTAGACCCCATAGAGTAGTATCATCAATCTGAATTTAGATTTCATCACTAGTATCTTACTCTTTTAACATCAAAGATGGCAGGAAAATCAATAAAAAATTTAGCAATTTGTCAAGCAAGAGTTAGGTGTTTACTTCAACTTAAAGCTAAGACCTTTAATGCATGTGTGATAAAGTCAATTTAACTCCAAACCACCAGCAAATTCAGATAATAGTAGAATAACTAAAACCAGAAGAATTCTTTCAAAAATTAACCCCATAAGACCAATTTTCAAAAATCCTCTCCACTAATGTAGTCGAACGCCAAAATTAGAGATCAAAAGGTCTTTAATCAAGGTTGTAATGACAGGTCACTGGGTGAGGTCTATGAAAGAAATGGATAAGGAAAGTTAAAGCAAATTGGGAAAAATACTTGGTGGAAAGAACAATTAAAGAGATATCCCCAAGATTCAAACTATAACTCTTTCTCGACAATATGCTCATACCGATGACAATATTGTTGTTATAATCAATAAAGTAGTACCAAGTACACCTTTAATGAAATCTAAAGTGATCCATACTCCACTTATTGAGTCTTCTCTCTTTATTTCTTTCTTTGTTTCTTTTCTTTTCTTTTCCACTTTTTTTTTAGACAAAAATTACTCTTTAAATGTAAGTTTCCACCAAAGTATTTTCTCAAAACGTGAAGGTAATTTCATGGTTTTTCAGGCTTAGAACGGGAATGGTTTATGTGGTTGAAAGAACAAATAAAGGCTTATGTAACATGAGGCTCAAGGGGGTTTACTATGGAAATACATCATGCAATGATGCCATGATAATTAGGATGGCTAGGAAGGCTTTTTTAGTTATGACAAAAAAAATTTTTCCTAGATCATTTCTCTAATATTTGGTAACAACTAGGATTTCACCTCAAGGATTCATCAACGGATTCTAGAGCAAAGCAAGATTGAACTCCTCTAACCCAATCAATTCTACTTATTCTCTTTATAGGTAAAATGGAATAGAGAAAAAGAACGACTGTGTGCGCAATTTATGTTCAAGGACAAAGATTTAAATCAAAGTACCCACAAAACTCAACTTGACATAAATAAATTTTTGAAATTTTTTCTTAATCCCATCATCAATCACAAATTCCAAAGTCATAGAGAATTAAATCATACTCAAATACATGCTTGGTAAGAGAATCCAACAACTCAAGACTTATAAAATCACACGTAAAGAAAAAGAAATCATAAGAAAAATAAACATAACCAACAATCAATAAGACCAAATCACACCCCCAAACTTAAACTAAACAATGTCATCATTGTAATTCAAAGGTGAGAAAGATTGAAGAAGAGAAAGGAGCTTCCCTGGGTTCTTGGTGAATCAGTCGAAGAATTAAATTTCAAGCTCTTTATTCATGCTAAATAACCTACATAAAAAATCCAAATTATTCAAAAATGAATAGATAAATAAAAAAAGTAATAAAGATAAAAGAATAAACAAAAGAAAACTCTATGGGTTGTCTCCCATAAGCGCTTGTTTTAACGTCTCCAGCCAAACTTTTCAATCTTCATCAATTAGGATCTCCAAGAGGAATAAATGCACAGTTCCTCTCCACTTGTTCTCCATAATAGTGCTTCAATCTCTGACCATTAACTCTGAATATATCCCCTGTCATGTCTTTCAAGTCTATTGCTCCAAAAGGGAAAACTTTCTCAATTGTATAAGGACCTGTCCATCTTGACCTCAACTTACTCGGGAAGAGTTTTAATCGTGAGTTGAAAAGTAGAACCTATTGTCCTAGAGCAAACTCATGCCCAAGAATCTATTTGTCATGCCACTTCTTCGTTTGCTCTTTGTAGATTTTTGCATTTTCACATGGATCACCTAAGAATACATAGTGAAGATGCTCAAAGAATTGCTTCAACTCTGAAGATATAGGTTGCTGCATCTTTTGTTTAAAGATTATAGAATCAGTCTTTGCTACCATAGGTTCTAGTCTCCCCACACGCTGCTGTGTTGTAATTAGCTGCAAGGATCATTCTAGGTGATCAATTGGTTCATTTTTTTGAAAGGCTTTTTTCTACACCTTGTTGAATGACATCTACCCGAAAGCAAGTGCTTGAATCTTCTAGAAATCTCATGTCTTGGTAGATGTTGAACATAACCTCTTCCTTGTCCACTCTCAATGTTAACTCACTCTTTTGAACATCAATTAAAGCCCTTCCAGTGGCCAAGAATGGTCGGCCAAGAATTAGTGGAACTTCTTGGTCTTCCTCTATATCTAACACCACAAAATCAGCAAAAAAAATGAATTTGTCCACCTTTACCAATACGTCTTCTATGATTCCATGTAACACCCCGAACCTTAATACGACCCTAGAGTGCTACTATATATACATATCCTGTACAAATCCTGTGTCATACATAACTACTTGCCCTAAATAGGGACATACGGGTATTCAATAATGACCTGCACTCACATATCTTGCGGAAAACATAAATAATTCATATGGATTCTAATAGACATACCAGAGTATCTAACTGTTCCTTATCTACATTCATCCGTAAGTAAAACATAAATTATATTACATTCCCAAAAAGAAAATCCATCCTGGCTAAACAACCCAAAACTTATACAAAACTTACGTCAGCTAACCGAAGGCTACTCTCCAAAGTCTTTCTAGAAGACTAGAACCGATTTCCTGTAACTCCTGAAAATAAGGTTGTAAGATTGGGTTGAGACACTTCTCAGTAAAGAGGAAGATATTACATCAGTGTGTGACTGTACAATTATATTCTTGTTTGAAAACAGTTACATAGATTGTACATTCTCAACATTGTAATGTATAAATAGTACATAAATAACTCCCTAGTAATATAAAACCCAACATCATTACAAGTGAGAGTTTCTGAGGTTAGGGTAGGGTACAGACCATACACTATACAATCCCTTCGCCCGGTACTCAGACCAGTGACTCTGCTCAGGAAAGATTTTAAATCATGTATATGCATATTTAGAGTACCGACTAGCTCGAAACTATCATAACTATGCCAGTAACTCCCCGTGGCAAGGGTTGTGCACTAAGAAAACACTAATCAAGCCTTGTAAGTATAGGCATCGTCAGGCATCCTATCATACTACAGTCCAACTTGGCCATCACCACCCTGATCTCTTTTGACCAGTGGCCCTTCTTACCAAACCTACTACTAGGTACCCACACTGAACAATAACTACGTGTGGTTGCACTGTACCTCTGTTTTGGAAAAGGTATAGAGCCTACATAATATAAGCTTTTTAAGGCTTCATATACTATAGAGACAAGCTGTGGTCCCAATATCATATATACAATTTACATTAAAACATAATAACCTGTGCAATTCTAGTATTTTCACAATCTCATTCATGCATACTTTCATTCATACTGTGGTAAAAATCGGCTCGTAACCTCTCGATTTTACCCTTTTCTCATACTTGGCATGGTATCTAACCGGCACCTATTTTTTACTATTTCTGATAACTACTAGGAACCTTAGCCCCCATAGTTCATATACATGCATCTCAAATCATTATAAAATCAATACATATCATACGTCACTTATTTGGTCAAATATACATTTCATATAGAATAGTTCGTAAAATATCATTTCAGCTGCTATTAATAGTTTCAAGCATCTCCTACTTTAGTTTTAGTGCAAATAAAGTAGTTTAAGAAACTTGGAGATTATATGCCAAAAATCTCATTTTTGCCAAAATCGTAAAATTGTAAAAACCGTGAGAATAGGCATTTATACCTGGTAAAAATTTGCAAATAAGCAGTCCATAAGTACATATAAACATAAGCTACATATTCTGTGGTTTTTTTTTTTCTAAAAATACCAATGTAAACAAATCCCCTTACCTTAATCCTGAAAAACGAAACATGAACGGATTGATCCAAAACAATGACTCGAGATCCCCGAAACATAAAAATCGAAGAACATTACTTCACTATAATCTCGACTTCTACATAACTACCGAATCAAAAACTAAATCAGACCCGTACCTCGATTTTAGGGAAAAATCCAAAAATCCTCAGATCGAAAATTTGATCCACTATAATTGTAGAGATTCTCCTCCTAACCCATGTAGTGATGTCGGATTGTTGATTCCAGTAATAGAAGACATAGAATCTTAGAGAGAGAGTGAGGGTTGATTCGAGTTCTAGAGAGAGAGAGAGATAAAGGGATAACTTAGCAACGAAGAAAAGGATATTCTATTTATAACTAGGTTAACCCAGCCAACCTTGTCGACGAGCCGAAGAAGGTTGCTCGTGGCTGAGGAGGTGACATTGTCGACGAGCCTGAGATTTTAGAATCTCTAAAAATCCCTTGATAACTCCTCGTTAACGAGCCCCAGCGTTTTGTTGCCGAGCCATAGAAGAAACCTCGTCGACGAGAAATAGAGCCTCGCCGACGAGCTCTATTGTTTTATCCTTTTTAATTTCCTTTATATTTTCTTTATTTATTTTCCAGATCCGGATCCCTACAATATCCCCTCCTTATAAGAATTTCTTCCTAGAAATTCACCAACCGATACTAAACTCACTCTACCTTATGTCAGAGACCTACATAAAATTCGGCAGCTACCCACAAAACAGCTTCGGCCTGAATTTATTACCTACCCTCACTTATGGCGGAGGAATACCGTGGTTACAGCGCAAAGCTTCGGGAGCTTACAATATACATACAAAACTCTCCCAAAGGTCATATATACTTACCAAACACACTAACATACATACATTCACTTACCTGACTAACTTATCCGTCTCTAAACAATTAAGGATACTTCTGACGTATCTCAATTTCCAACTCCCATGAAGCTTCTTCCACTGCATGGTTCTGCCACAATACCTTCACTAACGGATTTTCTTAGTTCGTAGCTACCGAACCTTTTGATCTAACACCTACACTGGTACCTCCTCATATGATAAAGCATCAATGATCTCTAGAGGTTCGTAACTCAGCACGTGGAAAGGATCCGACACGTACTTCCTCAGCACCGACACGTGGAACACGTCATGGACTTTGGATAGTGCTGGGGATAAAGCCACTCGATAAGCTACCGAACTTATCCTTTCCAAGATCTCTAAAGGCCCAATATACCGAGGACTTAGCTTCCCCTTCTTTCCGAACCTCATCACCCCTTTCATCAGAGCAATCCTTAAGAATACCATGCTTCCTACCTCTAACTCTAGCTCTCGTCAGCGAGTATCAGCATAACTCTTCTGCTGACTCTGAACTGCCTTAATTCTCTCCCTAATCAACTTGACCTTTAGAGAGGCCTACGAAATCAGTTGTGGACCAGTATCTGCCTCTCACCTACCTGATCCCAATACAACAGAGATCGACACCGATGACCATACAATGCCTCGTAAGGTGTCATCTCTATGCTGGCCTGGTAGCTGTTATTATACACAAACTCAACAAGCAGTAGATATTGTATCCAACTATCACCAAAGTTCAGTACACAAGCCTACAACATATCCTCTAACGTCTGAATAGCCCTCTCAGACTGCCCATCCATTTGCGGGTGGAAAGACGTACTAAATGTGAGCTACGATCCCAAGGCATCCTATAGACTCTTCCAAAAACGAGACGTAAAACGTGGATCTCGATCCAAAACAACAGAAATAGGAACACCGTGGAGTCGTACATTCTCCTGCACATATAGTTTTGCCAGCCAATTCAAGGAATAGCTGACTCTAATAGGAATGGAATGTGCAGTCTTCATTAGCCAATCAACTACAACCCATATATCATTCTACCCATGCACTGCCGTAGGTAATCACGTCACAAAATCCATCAAGATGTGCTCCCACTTCCACTTGGGGATGTCAAGTGGCTGAAGTGGACCTATTGGCCTCTAGTGCTCTGCCTTGACCTGTTGACATGTTAGGCACTACTCCACAAAACGAGCAATCTCTCTTTTCGTGTTGGACGACCAGAAAGATTCCCTCAAGTTCTGGTACATCTTCGTACTGCCAGGATGTACAGTGTAGAGTGAACAGTGTGCCTCCTCCAGAATGACTCGTTTAATCCCAACGTTATCTGGTACATAAACCCTACTGTGAAATCTCAATATCCCATCACTAGAGATACTGAAATCCGGCTTTAACCCACTCTGGACTCCTTCCATAACCTCAACCAACTCTACATCCTCCTTCTACGTTGCTCAGATCCTCTCCTTTAAGGTCGGCTATACCACCAAGCTAGCAAGAACAACCTAATGATTTCCTTCCACCACCTCCAAGCCCAACCTTTCCAGATCCATACAAATATGATGTTGAACTTGTAATGACCTGCTTATCTTAACATATAATAAAATATATTAAATAATAAAATCAACCCAAATCCATGGGTAACGGGGACACCTAACATTCACAGTGGAAACCTAAGCAGTAATAAATAAAAATCATATACTCATAACCACAATATACATAATACTAGAATAAGCTACATTCCCAAAACACTAAGTTTATATATAATCTCCAAAACACAAAAAATATATATATATATATATATATATATATATGTATATACATATCTAGGAACCTTCTACGTAAGTTTCTTGTCCCTAGATCAAAACTTACCCTCCTAACAGGGTAGTAAGAATCTATCTTAACGGTGGCCTCAATCCGCCGGTCTTTCTGGGTTTCTTGAAAATTATTTAATGTTCGGGGGTGAGACACTTCTCAGTAAGGGAAAATAAACTAAATACAGTTGTGTGGCAATAAGAATATTTAGTACTATAATACATATACAGTACATTTCATATGTTGGAAAACATTCATCATAACATACTGAATAATAAATACTTTCATAATTTCTAATAATTCATACTAATCATGAAATGTCTGATATAACTGACAATACTAAAATTTACCTAGGATGTATAGCTAGCTGATGTCATGTATTACCCCCCATGACGGGTTGTGCAGCCTGAAGTCGGGACCCGACAATGGCTGACCGACCATTGCAGAGTTAAAAATGTCTGTAAGTATGATGGGCTCGCTGCACCTGATCTGTATAGATACAGTACCGTGCTCCTGTAACTGAACTAAACTATCATCCTGGTTCTGATAACATATATACATGATAATATACTTGTCTAACATAAATAGATTGATAGCATTTTCTGAAATAACATACATACATATGGCCTTGCTCCAGTTTCTTTCATATCTACAGCCTTGCGCCGAACATTCATAAATATGGCCTTGCGCCAAAATCATACATATAACATGGCCTTGCGCTGGCTATCAATCACAGCCTTGCACCAACTATTTCATACATATCATTCTGAATAAATAATTCATTTATCATGTATTTGAAAATCATAATGTACTGCATTATTTCATAATCTCTAGAAAAACATGCTTTATTCATAAAATTGTCATATCATAATATCTCTTATGTAAAATAATATTCATGTCACACATTGCTGTATAAAACCATACATTATATTCTAAAATCATAATTTCTGACCTTTCATAGATATATTTACATTTTAACATAATAGTAGTATTTTCTCAAAGATACATTTTCTTCATAATATACAAATATAATACATGCTTTCCTGAAAATTAATTTGCTGATAAATAATAATAATTTGTATGAAAAATAACTACTTTAGTTTATTCCTTTACCTGATTTCTGAGAAGAAACCCCTTAAAATACACTCGTTTTGCACCCATAGGGTTTCCCATTCAATACCCTGAAAACGACAACTCTCAGAACTAAACTTCAGTATTTTTCTGTGAATAACAATTCCTATAACTATGGGAAGACCAAATTTTGAATAAAAGGCCTTATCTTAAACCAAAGATGAATTTCAACTCTGCCCCACTAATGATCCGCTCCGACAGACTTGGAGAGAACTTCCCCAAGAGCATTGTGGTGGCCTCAGATCGTCAATCCAATGAACGTTGGAGCTGAAATCGAAGAGAGAGGAGAAAGAAACCGTAGAGAGGAGAGAGAGTGAGGATTTTTCTAATTTTCTACATAAAAATTTGAGGTTTGGGCTATTTATACTATGGGCTTCGTCGACGAGGTCAAGAAAGCTACTCGTCGACGAACTCTCCCCCTCGTCGATGAAATTCAGAGTTGCCCAAATATCCTCTCGGTATCTTCTTGTTTACAAGACGCACCCTCGTCGACGAGCCCAAAGTGCAATGTTGTCGATAAACACAAACTGCTGCCTCCTTCTATTATCGTTTTCATTTTTCTTTCTCTTTATTATTAAATACCATTATTCTTTGGGTCATTACAGAACTCCCACTGTAGAGATCGATGCATCAACTAACTTCCGACTCAGAGCATCAACTACCACATTTGCTTTTCCTGGGTGATAGCTAATGGTACAATCGTAGTCCTTTATCAACTTAAGCAACCTACGCTATCTCATGTTCAGCTCTTTTTGGGTGAAAATGTACTTAAGAATCTTGTGGTTAGTAAAAATCTCGCACCTTTTACCATACAGGTAGTGTCTCGAGATTTTCAATGCAAACACTACAACTGCCAATTCCATATCACGTGTCGAGTAGTTTTTTTCGTACTCTTTGAGTTGACGAGAAGCGTAAGCAACCACCCTGCCCTACTACATTAGAACACAGCCAAGACCCTTCTTAGAGGCGTCACTGTAAATAACAAATCTGTCATCTCCATATAGAATGGTTAGAACTGGAGCAGTAACTAGTCTCCATTTCAGCTCCTAGAAACTCAACTCACACTCATCAGTCCAATCATACCTCACGTTTTTTTTCTTGTGAGTCGCATCAAAGGACCTGCTAAACTGGATAACCCTTCTATAAAATGATGGTAGTAACCTGCAAGACCTAGAAACTTATGACCTCTTAAACATTCTTCGGTCTCGCCAAATCCACTACTGCCTCTATCTTACTTGGATCCACCGATACCCCTCCTTTGGACACTACATGCCTTAGGAAAGAAATCTGTTCCAGACAAAATTCACACTTCTTTAGTTTAGCGTATAACCTCTTCTCCCTGAGCACTTGTAATACCAGTCTTGTAAGAACTCGGAAAATATAAGAAGAATTTCTGTAGATTTCGTCGATGAAGCCAGATTTCGTCGACTAAGGCAGTAGACTTTTCGTCAACGAAATTCAGAGGTTCGTCGACGAAGAAAAGCCGAGAGGTATGGAAAAGTTTAAATATCAAACTTTGTCGACGAGGCTGCCAACATCCGCGATGAAATCCTTGACTTTTCGTCAACGAAGGTACTTTTCGTCGACGAAATCGGGCGGTTCAAAGGGGGTATAAAAGGAAAATTTGGTTTCTTCTTCATTAAGTTTCCTCACATCTCTCTCTACTTTCTCTCTCTAAACTCTCTCTCTATCTATATTTCCTGGACGATCGTTAATAGAATCAGAAATCTGAGATTACCACGAGGATCGTGGAGGGATTCTCTACAACTTCTGTGGATCGGAATCTCAGTTCGAGCGTTTTCGGGTTTCGGACCAAAATCGAGGTAAGGCTCGGTTTTCGTTTCTAATTCGGTATATGTGTAGTAGTATGGATTATAAGCATGTTTAGTATTGTGGTTTATAGATTTCGGAGTCTCAGTTCGTAGTTTTGAGGGCTATAGAGTTCGTGGTTCGGTTTCGGGTTAAGGTAAGGGGATTCTATTTATATCAGTTCGTTTTCGAAATCAGGATTGGTAAGCCTGTAGGCTACGATCGTATGTATGTTTTGACTACTTATTTGGGGAAATCTATAGGGTAAAAACACAGGATTTTCAGGTTATTGTTTTCGAGAAAATTGGGGATTTCGGGTATCATCTCTTATTTGATTGGAAAACCGTTTATGTTGTTTAAATTGTATTATTGAGGTGACCGTAATCCATATTTGCATAAACTGTATACTTGAAATTGTAAACGATATGATTTGCCGTAAACCAAATAAGTGTGGTATGTGTGTATGTTTGTATGTTGTTCCAGATATTTGTGAAAACAGTTATGTGGCAGCTTATTACCGTACGCTAAAATGTATAAGGACGTGAGTTCCAAAGTGATTCTAGGTTTTGTGAAAATTGGCTAGGGGCAGCTAACTACCGTACGCCGAAACGGCTAGGAGCGGTTAACTACCGTACGCAGTAACAGCTAGGGGCGACTAACTACCGTACGCTGTGCCCTGTAACGGCTAACTACCGTGGGCAAGGGTGGCCGGCTCTATATCCAGGGTGCAAAATATCACTAATATGATTCGGCTGGTCACCGAATGTAGCAACGGACCACAGTGGGCCTAGGTTGACACAGCGTAGTTTGCGCGTGGTAACGTAATCGGGGTCAGACCAGCTGACCTTGTGTAGTTGCATATGTAGCAATGGATTCACTATTGGGCTTGAGTCGAAAACCTTCATAGTTTAATGTGTTGGAACGTAACCGCTTTGAGACTAGGTGACTTGTGCAGTAGTGAGTAGTGTGACGACACTGACCATATGTATGTATGTATGTATTTGAGTATCGTATGAATTGGAATGGATTTTGTGGAAATACTGGAACTGTATGGATTTGTATGGAAATGTATGGAACTTGTTTTGAAACTGTACGTATGGGTTTCAAACTATATTGTATGTATGTGTTATGAAGTATGAAAATGACACTGGTATGCCACACACTGATATAACCTGTTTTCTCCCTTACTGAGAGATGTCTCAACCCGAACATATACAAATGTTTTCAGGTCCTTCGGGTAGCTGAAACTAGCATCCTAGCATCTGGAAGCGGGGGGTGTGTTTAGCTATTGTTAGTACCTTATAAGTACGAGTTTTGTAACCGGGTTGTCGTGATGGATTTTGTGGACACCCGTAGTATGTATAGTCTTGTGGGAATGTTTAACCTTGTATGGTATAGACTCTGGTATGGTACAGTTTGATGTAAAGAAAGACCCTTTTTCGCTGCATATATTGATGAGTATGGACATGTATTGTATGTATGTATATAGGGCATCCGTTACTCCACGGGGTCGGACCCTCTTGTGTATGGTATCATGTATGTTTTATATTGATACAGAGACAGGTTAGGTTACTAAATTCACCCCTGGGTCCCATTTCAGGGTTCGGGGCGTGACAGCTTTGTATCAGAGCTAACCAGGTTATTAGGTCTTGTAGACTTGGTTAGGAGTATTGATGTGTACATACCAGAGTATAGGATGTGGATATGGGTAGAGTTGGTTGTGGGTTGTTCGATTGCTAGACAGGGAATTGTCAACGGTATTCCGTTTTTTTTCCTGGGATGACGATTCCAGCAAAAGCAGGGCAGATCATTAATGACTTTCGTGTCGGTGTGATAGGACAGACCTGGACCTAGCAGGAAGTAGTTAACATAATTTAGTGTAGATCATTGTGTTAACTGTATGTGTTGTAGGGATTCTAACCAAATCCTATTCTGTTTTCAGCATGGAGCCCAAGGATAATAACTTGGAAAGTGGCTCCGAGGAGACGGCAAGTGATGAGTCTCCTTCTGTGTCTCGTAGTATGGTGAGACAGGTGATCTGGGAAATTGGACAGAGTGTTAGGAGACATGAGAGCTCTCCTACTGATGCGGGGTGTACCATCGAGAGGTTCACATGCATGCACCCTCCGACATTTACGGGAGGACCAGATCCGATTGTGGCGGAAGATTGGATTGAGAAGACCGAGAGGATTTTGGGAGTCCTCCACTGCACTGAGAAGCAGAAGGTCTTGTACGCTACCTTCCAGCTGGCTGGGGAGGCAAGGCAATGGTGGACAGCGGTGAGTCTGCTTGAGAGGCAGAGAGCTGGTTCATCTGATATGACGTGGGGCCACTTCAAAGAGGTATTCTTCGAGAGATACTTTCCGGTCTCCACTCGGGATGCAAAGGCTGACGACTTTTCAAGCCTAACGCAGGGGACTTTGTCAGTGCAGAGATATGCTTCCAGATACATTGAGTTATCTCGATTTGCACCATACTTAGTTCTGAATGAGCACGAGAAGCTCGGAGGTTCGAGAAGGGTCTGAGGAAAGACATCAGCCGTCTTGTAGGGATGCTGCAGATCCGTGAGTTTTCTGTTCTGGTGGATAAAGCCACCATAGTTGAGACCGACCTTCGAGGAGATGAGGTTGTACAGGTACAGGGGAAGAGGCCAGTATCTTCTGGTCCTCAGAGTAGTTCTCGGCAGGGATCGTGGAAGAAAAAGAAGAGCTATAGTTCCGGGTATCGGCAGAACACCGAGCGGCTGAGTTCTCAGGGGGATCCATCCTCCGCACCGTGCACGAAGTGCCATAAATGGCACGAAGGCGAGTGTCAGCCATTCAGAGGTGTTTGCTTCAACTGTGGCCAGTAGGGCCACATAGCGAAGTATTGTCCGAAACAGAGAAGGATTATGCCTGCACAAAGCCAGAACCGTGGGAGTAATCAGGTGCCTCGGGGAAATTATTAGGAAACCACGGCTTCGGCAATGGCGTCGGCAAGAGTATACTCACTTACTTCAGCAGATGCAGAACACGCTAGGAGCGTGGTGACAAGTACCATGTTATTGCTTTCAAATAGAGCTGTTGTTTTATTTGATTCAGGGGCAACCCATTCGTTCATATCTGCTAGTTTTGTGAAGTAGTGTAGGGTAGAAACTTGTGTGATGAGTGAGTTGTTGTCTGTGATTACGCCAACTAGGAGTGTAACGGTTTGTAGTAAGATAATAGGAAACTATCCAGTTGTGATTCAGGAGAGACTGCTACCGGTAAATCTGGTGGTATACGACATATCGGGTTTTGACGTCATTCTGGGGATGGATTGGTTGTTCCCCAGTTATGCTATGATCGACAGTCGTAAGAAGGTAGTAGTGTTCAAACCTCCTGGGAAGCAGGAATATGAGTTCGTGGGATCGTGTGTGCGTCTGATGCCACAGATCTTATCGGCATTGCAGGCTAGGAGGTTACTCTTGGACGGATGTCAGGGGTAACTAGCTTGTGTGAAGGAACCGCCACGGGATGAGCTGAGACTCGAGGACATTTGGGTGGTCAACGAGTTTCCGGATGTGTTTCCAGATGATTTACCCGGTTTACCTCCAGATCGTGAGGTGGAGTTTACGATTGAGTTGCTGTCTGGTAAGGCACCGATCTCTAAAGCTCCGTATCAGATGGCTCCAGCAAAACTTCGAGAGTTAAAGGAGCAGCTGCAGGAATTACTGGACAGGGGATTCATTCGACCTAGTGTTTCGCCCTGGGGAGCTCCATTATTATTTGTGAAGAGGAAGGACGGGTCGATGTGGATGTGCATTGATTACCGTGAGATCAACAAAGTGACGGTGAAGAACCGTTACCCTTTGCCTCGTATAGATGATCTCTTTGACCAGTTGCAGGGGACGCAGGTCTTTTCAAAGTTCGACTTGCGGTTAGGATATCATCAGGTGAGGGTTAAAGTAGAGGATGTAGCGAAAAATGCCTTCCGAACCAGATATGGCCACTACGAGTTCTTAGTCATGCCTTTTGGGCTGACGAATGCGCCAGCGGTGTTCATGGACTTGATGAACAGGGTTTTCCATGAGTACTTGGATCAGTTCATGGTGGTGTTTATTGATGACATTCTGGTATACTTGAGGAGTACGGAAGAGCATGGGGGTCATTTGAGGTTAGTGCTATAGAGGTTGCGAGAAAAGAAGTTGTACGCTAAGCTGACGAAGTGTGAGTTTTGGTTGAATCAGGTTGCGTTCTTAGGCCATGTGGTGTCTGAGGGCGGTATCTCTGTTGATCCTAGCAAGATTGAAGCTGTGGTTGACTGGGTTAGACCGAAGAGTGTGCAGGAGGTTCGAAGTTTTCTGGGACTAGCGGGTTATTATCGTCGATTCGTAGAGGGTTTCTCTAAACTGTCTAGACCTCTGACATGATTAACCAGGAAGGGAGTTCAGTTTGAGTGGACTAGTGATTGCAAGCAGTGCTTTCAGGAGTTGAAGCACCGACTGGTTACTGCTCTAGTGTTAACCATTCCTTCGGGGAATGGTGGGCATGTGATTTATAGCGATGCATCCTTGAAGGGTTTGGGATGTGTGCTTATGCGGCAGGGTAAGGTAGTGGCATATGCTTCTCGACAATTGAAAGAGTATGAGAAGAATTACCCCACGCATGATTTAGAGTTAGCTACCGTAGTGTATGCATTGAAGATTTGGCGACACTATCTGTACGGGGTACAGTGTGAAATCTTCGCAAACCACAAAAGCCTCAGGTACTTTTTCACGCAGAATGAGCTGAATATGAGACAGAGGCGGTGGCTGGAATTGATCAAGGACTATGATTGTATGATCAGCTATCACACAGAAAAGGCTAATGTGGTAGCAGATGCATTGAGTCGTAAGTCAAAACATGCAGTAGTATCTGCAGTTGTAACTCAGCATCATGTCAAGCGAGATCTGGAAAGCATTGGCGTAGAATTGGTGTTTGGTGATCATCGGGCTTTCATTGCTAGCTTGGTGATTCAACCGACTTTGTTTGAACGTATTAAGGTTGCACAGGCTAGTGATGCAGAGTTAGCTAGGATTGTAAAGAAAGTACAGCAGGGTTTGGCTGTGAATTTTAATATCTCTGACAGAGGTGTGTTGAAGTTTGGGACCAAGCTGTGTGTTCCAAACGATGAGGAGATCAGAAAGACGATTTTGGAGGAAGCGCATCGTTCTTTGTATATGGTACATCCGGGTAGTACGAAGATGTATCAGGATTTGCACGAGTCCTTCTGGTGGAGTGGTATGAAGAGGGATATTGCCCGATTTATGGAGCAGTGTCTAACCTGCCAGCAGGTGAAAGTTGAACATTAGAGGCTGGTAGGGCCGTTGCAGCCTTTGCCTATTCCAGTGTGGAAATGGGAGCATATTTCCATGGATTTTATTACCAGATTACCGACAGCGCTTCACGGGCAGAATGCTATTTGGGTAATTGTGGACAGGTTAACAAAATCTGCTCACTTTATACCGATGAAGGTTAGCTACCCTTTGGGTAGACTAGCTGATATGTACGTGCATGAGATTGTGAGAATGCACGGAGTTCCGGTGTCCATTGTTTCAGATCGGGATCCGAGGTTTACTTCTCGATTTTGGAAAAGCTTGCAGGAAGCATTGGGGACGAAGCTTACTTTTAGTACAACATTCCACCCCCAGACTGATGGACAGTCGAAGAGGACGATACAGATCTTGGAGGATATGTTACAGGCTTATGTATTGGACTTCGGTGGTAGTTGGATTCAGTTTCTACCACTAGTGGAGTTTGCTTATAACAACAGCTTCGAGGCTAGTATAGGGATGGCACCGTTCGAGGCTTTGTATGGTCGGAGGTGTCGATCTCCTTTGTATTGGGATGAGGTCGGTGAACGTCAGGTTTTAGGACCTGAACTTGTGCAGCAGGCGTCTGAGAAGGTGGGTTTAATCCGGGAGAGGATTAGATCATCTTAGAGTCGGCAAAAGAGTTACGCAGATGTTCGTCGCCGTGAGTTAGAGTTCGAAGTGGGAGGTAAGGTTTTTCTACGTATTGTTCCAATGAAAGGGGTGATGAGATTCGGCAGGAAGGGCAAGTTGAGCTCGAGGTATATCGGACCATTTGAGATACTTGAGTGAGTGGGTCCGGTAGCCTACAGAGTTGCATTACCTCCAACACTTTCGAGGGTCCATGATGTGTTTCACGTATCTATGTTGAGAAAGTATTTGTTGGATCCTTCACATGTTATTAGCTACGATGAGTTGGGGCTTGAAGATACTTTAGCATATGAGAAGATACCTATTCAGGTTCTGGACCGTAAAGTTCAGAAGCTCCGTACCAAAGAGATACCGTTAGTGAAGGTATTGTGGCGAAACCACGAGGTAGAGGAGGCTTCTTGGGAACTAGAAATGGAGATACCCCAGAAGTATCCACAGCTGTTTGAGTAGTATCTTGATAGCAGGGTAGTAGAAGTATGTATGTATTCCTCTGTCATCATATTGTATTTAGTGGTTAGTCTTTGGGTGGATCTTGTTGTATTGTGAGCTCCCGAGACTTTGTATGTATATAATCACGGTTCTTCCTCTACCATAAGGGAGGGAATGTATGTATGTATCGTGACGGGGCTGTGTATAAATGGCCGTCATATTCGTAGAGTATGTATGTATCGTAATTGTTTGGTATCATGGCCGCCGTATTCTCTAGAGTGTGTATGTACGTATTGTAACGGGGCTGCGTATAAATGGCCGTCGTGTTCTCTAAAGAATGTATGTATGGATGGTGACCGCTTGGTATCAGTATGTATATATTGTAAAATTTTGGTATCCTCTAGAGTGCGTATGTGTCTATCGTGACAGTTTGGTTTCGTAGAGTAAGTATGTATGTAGCAGTATGAATGTATTGTAATAAGAGGTTGTAAATTTCGAGGGTGAAATTTTTGTAAGGAGGGGAGATTGTAAGAACCCGAAAAATATAAAAGGAATTTCTACAGATTTCGTCGACGAAGCCAGATTTCGTTGACGAAGGCAGTAGACTTTTCGTCGATGAAATTAAGAGGTTCGTCGACGAAGAAAAACCAAGAGGTCTGGAAAAGTTTAAATATCAGACTTCGTCAATGAGGTTGCCGACATCCGTGACAAAATCCTTGACTTTTCGTCGACAAAGGTACTTTTTATCGACGAAAACCGGGCGAGTCAAAGGGGGTATAAAAGGAAATTTTGGTTTCTTCTTCATTAAGTTTCCTCACATCTCTCTCTCTACTTTCTCTTTCTAAACTCTCTCTCTCTCTCTAGATTTCCTGGCCGGTCATTAATAGAATCGGAAATCTGAGGTTACCACGAGGATCGTGGAGGGATTCTCTACAACTTCTGTGGATCGGAATCTCGGTTCGAGCTTTTTTGGGTTTCGGGCCAAAATCGAGGTAAGGCTCGATTTTCATTTCTAATTCGGTATATGTGTAGTAGTATGGATTATAAGCATGTTTAGTATTGTGGTTTGTAGATTTCGGAGTCTCGGTTCGTAGTTTTGAGGGCCGTAGAGTTCGTGGTTTGGTTTTGGGTTGAGGTAAGGGGATTCTGTTTATATCAGTTCGTTTTCGAAATCAAGATCGGTAAGCCTGTAGGCTACGATCGTATGTATGTTTTGACTACTTATTTGGGAAAATCTATAGGGTAAAAACACAGGATTTTTGGGTTATAGTTTTCGGGAAAATTGGGGATTTCGGGTATCATCTCTTATTTGATTGGAAAACCGTTTATGTTGTTTAAACTGTATTATTGAGGTGACCGTAATCCATATTTGCATAAACTGTATACTTGAAATTGTAAACGATATGATTTGCCGTAAACCAAATAAGTGTGGTATGTGTGTATGTTTGTATGTTGTTCCAGATATTTGTGAAAATAGCTATGTGGCGGCTTATTACCGTACGCTAAAATGTATAGGGACGTGAGTTCCAAAGTGATTCCAGGTTTTGTGAAAATCGGCTAGGGGCAGCTAACTACTGTACGCCGAAACGGCTAGGGGTGGCTAACTACTGTACGCCGTAACACCTAGGGGCGGCTAACTACCGTACGCTGTGCCCTGTAATGGCTAACTACCGTGGGCAAGAGTGGCCAGCTCTATATCTGGGGTGCGAAATATCACCAGTATGATTCGGCTGGTCACCGAATGTAGCAACGAATCACAGTGGGCCTAGGTTGACGCAGCGTAGTTTGCACATGGTAACGTAATCGGGGTTAGACTAGGTGACCTTGTGTAGTTGCATATGAAGCAATGGATTCACTATTGGGCTTGAGTCGAAAACCTTCATAGTTTAATGTGTTGGAACGTAACCGCTATGAGACTAGGTGACTTGTGCAGTAGTGAGTAGTGTGACGACACTGACCATATGTATGTATGTATGTATTTGAGTATCGTATGAATTGGAATGGATTTTGTGGAAATACTGGAACTGTATGGATTTGTATGGAAATGTATGGAACTTGTTTTGAAACTGTACGTATGGGTTTCAAACTATATTGTATGTATGTGTTATGAAGTATGAAAATGACACTGGTATGCCACACACTGATATAACCTGTTTTCTCCCTTACTGAGAGATGTCTCAACCCGAACATATACAAATGTTTTCAGGTCCTTCGGGTAGCTGAAACTAGCATCCTAGCATCTGGAAGCGGGGGGTGTGTTTAGCTATTGTTAGTACCTTATAAGTACGAGTTTTGTAACCGGGTTGTCGTGATGGATTTTGTGGACACCCGTAGTATGTATAGTCTTGTGGGAATGTTTAACCTTGTATGGTATAGACTCTGGTATGGTACAATTTGATATAAAGAAAGATCGTTTTTCGCTACGTATATTGATGAGTATGGACATGTATTGTATGTATGTATATAGGGCATCCGTTACCCCACAGGGTCGGACCCTCTTGTGTATGGTATCATGTATGTTTTATATTGATACAGAGACAGGTTAGGTTACTAAATTCAGGCCTGGGTCCCATTTCGGGGTTCGGGGCGTGACAAGTCTTAGATGAACTTCATGCTCTGCAACACTCCTAGAATATACTAGAATGTCATCAATGAATACCATGACAAACTGATCTAGGTATTCGTGAAAAACCCGGTTCATCAAATTTATAAATGTTGCAGGTGCATTCTTCAGACCGAATGACATAACCATGAATTCGTAATGGTCGTACCGAGTTTAAAAAGTTGTTTTCGGAACATCCTCCGTTTTCACCTTCGGCTAGTGATACCCAGACCATAAATCAATCTTAGAAAAGATCTGTGTGTGCTGAAGCTGGTCAAACAGATCATCAATCCTAGGTAACGAGTATTTGTTCTTTATTGTCACCTTATTAAGTTCTCTGTAGTCAATGCACATCCTCATTGACCTGTCTTTCTTCTTTACAAACAACACCGGTGCTCCCCAGGGCGAAACACTCGGTCAAATGTACCCCTTTTCAAGAAGCTCTTGTAGTTGTTCCTTCAACTCCCTCAATTCTGCTAGAGTCATACGATACGGAGCTTTCGATATTGGCGTCGTACCAAGAACCAACTCTATACCAAACTCCACCTCACGATCTGGAGGTAATCTCCGCAAGTCCTCTGAGAACACATCTGGGAACTCGCACACAATAGGAATCTCCTCTAGTTCACGTTCCCTTGCCGGCGTGTTGATTACGCGCCAAAACCGCGTAATTGGGCACTTTAATCCGGTCTTTATGGCTTATATTTTTAATTAAATGTCCAATTACGTCCAATATTTTATTAAAGTGCCAAATTTATCATTCTTGAGTTTTATTGTGCAATTTATGAATTTTTGGTAATTTTTTATCGCAGGAAAATTCCCGAGAACCAAAACGGATACCTATTCGTATTTCATGTATAACTTTTCTGTCTGAGCTCTGATCGAGACGATTCAAATTTCTAGAGAAAGAGGAAAGGATTATATACAACTTTCATGTTTTAAGTTTTGTAATAAATGGGCTCCAGAAGGGTCAAATTTGGCGATGAACGAAGAACAAAAAAAAATGAAAAAAATATATATATGGATATATGATGTGAGATGGATCCGGGTAGGGCAACAACCATTCCCTTTTAAAAGCCTACCTCCTGTGCACAACCCCATCTTCTTTCTTCTCTTTTCTTTTCTTTTTTTTCTTTTCCTTTCCCCTTTCCCTTTCTCCTTTCCCTAAACTTTATCTCTCTGTTTTTCAATCTCTCTACATCTCAGTTTTTATTCTCTCTGTTCCTCAATCTCTCTCAGTATCCCTTGCCCTCTCTTTTTTTCATTCTCCCCTCTCCTCTGCTCCAGCCTGCACCCGAGCATTCTTCATCATCCGAGCACCAGCAGAAGTTCCCGAGTAGCAGCTATTCCTTCCTCGGCCAAGCCTCTCTGCTGCCTACAATTTTATACCAACTCCTCGGCGAGCCACCACACCAATACTCAGCAGCCGTGGCAGTCCCTGTTCCAGCCAGCAGCTCCAACTCCACTCCAGCTAGCAGCTGCTCTCCTCTGCAGAAGCCTCCAAACAGCAGCCCCCCTGCTGCTATACCAGCTACCATCGGAAGCCACACACCAGTCCAGCCTCTCGGCCAGCACAGCCCACGGCTTGCCTCTTCTCTCTATCTCTCTCTTATTTGCTTTCTTTTTCTCCTCTTCTTTAGTTTTTTCTTTTATTTTATTTTATCTGGATACTATGTTTCCTTTGTACTGAGGATCAATTACTCTACATTTTTAAATGTCTTCTTAGTATTAAGTAATTATTGTTATTTCTTTTTATTATTTTTTTGTTGAAGTTTATAGGAAAATTTAACTTTTGAATTGTTGCAATTCATTTATTTAATTTCTCAATTAATTTCATGGTAGATTTAATTAATGCTTTGGTTTACTTGATTAGACTAGTGAGGTATGGTTCGATTTTAAGAAAAAAAATAGAAATAATATGAAAAATAAAATAAAATAAAAAGAGCGTGTTTTGATTGCATTACGTTGTTGTTTAAATAAGTTCGAGTTTTTGGTTCGTGTTAAAGGTTTAGATTTTAGTGTTTCCATCACGTGTTTTTAATTCCATGATCAATGTTACCATTTTTTAATCAATGCGTGTCCCAATGTTTCCTTGAGTAGATTAGGGTTTCCAATGTTTGCTCCTTAGTTCTATGCATGTTAGTTTTAGGGTTTCACTTTGCGTGTTATTTTAATTAGTTTGAATGAATCTCAACAATTTTGAAAAACCTGAATCTGAACCGAGTTTAGTAACCTTTTTATTTTCGATTGGAAAAACGTGAAATTTGAAATTAAAACGCATTCCCTGATGAGACGATCTAGCCCTTGAGCTAAATATTACACGATGTAACTCATATACTTGGGATAGCTTCTGAGCTGCTCATTTTTCGAGTGAGTCACGTGTCTTTCACAAATGCCAAATACCTTTGGCATCCCTCCAAAAGTAATCTCCTAACTTGTAAAGTTGAGAGGATCTATGGCACGGAGCGCACATACGACCCTAAGAATCTGAATTCCTGCTTCCCCGGAGGTCTAAATACCACTTCTCTCCCGTGGCAATCGAAAGTGGCATAACTGGCAGACAACCAGTCCATACTCAGAATAATATCGAAGTCATGCATATCAAATACAATGAGACTAATTGATAGTACTCTCCATGAATTTCTACGGGAAAGTCATGGATTACCCTGATACATACGACTACCGACCTTGACGGCGTAGCCACCACCAGTTCATAATCTAACTGGTGAGTCTCAATCCCACACAGTTTAACAAATTCTCAGAGATAAAGTAATGTGTTGCCCCCGAGTAAAACAATATAATGGATTTATTGGAAAGCATGTAAATGGTACCTGTGACAACATCTCCTACATTCTCTGCGTTACCAGGAGTCAGGGATCACACCCTGGCCTGCACTGTCCCCCCTTGCCAACCACCCTGTTGTGCCTGAACACCTCATCCATATGACTATTGTGGAGCTCCGCTATTCATCGACATGCGATAATCTTTCTTCTGATGTCCCATCTTACCACAATGAAAATAAGCTCTAGAACCCAACAAACACTTCCTTGAGTTAGGTCTCCCACACTTGGAACAAGCCGGAGTAGTTGAGGTACTCTGAGAAACACCACCACTGTTCTTCTTCTAGTTGCCCTGGTTTGCCCCTCCATAAGAACTGGAAGGTGTAGGTCTCTTCTTTGGAACTTGAACCTCAAGGTCCTCCTACAAACTTTCCTCTACTACTGTGGCTTTGTCGACCAGAGTGACAAAGTCCTGCATCTGCCAAATCGCAACCTGCTTCCTGATCTCGTTCTTCAGGCCCCTCTAAAACTTCCAAGCCTTCTTTGCCTCGTCCGAAATCATGAAAGGAGCAAATCCATAGAGCTCCTGAAACCTAGCAGCATACTACTAAACTGACAGCTGCCCGTGCTTTGGACTCATGAATTCCTCCATCTTGGCATTTCTAACCGTGGATGGAAAATACCATTCAAAGAATAAATTTTTGAACCGAGCCCATGTCAAAACTATAGAAGTAGGTCGATGCTCTTCAAGCATCTTAACTGACTTCCCATAATTACCTTCCCAGTACCGATGTACTCTAATGACTCACATTCTCATTCTAACTCAAGTTCCGCCCTTCCACTTAGAAACAAAATCGCTAATAGATTGTCGTGACTTTATGAACACTTCGAATGATCCAGAAAAACACAGAAGTCTATCAATGGATTTCAGTCCTCAGGTATACTAAGCTAAACTCAAAAATCATACTCACATTCTAAACTTTGGTATAATCTAATCTACAGAACCTAGCAACCTAAGCTCTGAGCATATCCATAACTAGGCAGTGCAATTCACATCACACTTCCGCTTGACTATGGTCTCTAAAACCAAACTATAATGCCCCGACCCTTAATACGGCCCCAGAGTGCTACTATACATACATATCCTGTACAAATCCTGTGTCATACATAACTACCCGCCCTAAATAGGGACATACGAGTATTCAATAATGATCTATACTCACATATCTTGCGGAAAACATAAATTATTCATATGGATTCTAATAGACATACCAAAGTATCTAACTGTTCCTTATCTACATTCATCTGTACATAAAAACATAAGTTGTATTACATTCCCAAAAAGAAAACCCATCCTAGCTAAACAACCTAGCACTCATACAAAACTTACGTCAGCTAACCGGACGCTACTCTCCAAAGTCTTTCTAGAAGACTAGGACCAATTTCCTGTAACTCCTGAAAACAAGGTTGTAAGATTGGGGTGAGACACTTCTCAGTATGAAGAAAGATATTACATCAGTGTGTGACTATACAATTATATTCTTGTTTGAAAACAGTTACATAGATTGCACATTCTCAACATTGTAATGTATAAATAGTACATAAGTAACTCCCTAGTAATATAAAATCCAGCATCGTTACAAGTGAGAGTTCCCGAGGTTAGGGTAGGGTACAGGCTCACACACTGTACAATCCCTCCGCCCGGTACTTAGACCTGTGACTCTGCTCAGTAAAACTTTTAAATCATGTATATGCATATTTAGAACACCGACTAGCTCGAAACTATCATAAGTATGTCAGTAACTCCCTGTGGCAAAGGTTATGTGCTAAGAAAACACTGATCGAGCCCTGTACGTTCAGGCATCCTATCATACTACAGTCCAACTTGGCCATCACCACCCTGATCCCTTTTGACCAGTGGCCCTTCTAACCAAGCCTACTACTAGGTACCCACACTGAACAATAACTACGTGTGGTTGCATTGTACTTCTATTTTGGCAACGGTACAAAGCCTACATAATATAAGTTTTTTAAGGCCTCATATACTATTGAGACAAGCTGCGGTCCCAATATCATATATACAATTTATATTAAAACATAATAACCTGTGCAATTCTAGTATTTTTACAATCTCATTCATGCATACTTTCATTCTTACTGTGATAAAAATCGGCTTGTAACCTCTCGGTTTTACCCTTTTCTCATACTTGGCACGGCATCTAATCGGCACTTGTTTTCTGTTATATCTGATAACTACTAGGAACCTTAGCCTCCATTGTTCATATGCATGCATCTCAAATCAATATAGAATCAATTCATATCATATGTCACACTTATTTGGTCAAATATACATTTCATATAGACTGGTTCGTAAAATATCATTTCTTCTGCTACTAAGAGTTTCAAGCACCTCCTACTTAAGTTTTAGTGCAAATAAAGTAGTTTAAGAAATTTGGAGATCATATACCAAAAACCCCATTTTTTCCAAAACCGTAAAATCGTAAAAACCATAAGAATCGACATTTATACTCAGTAAAACTTTGCAAATAAGCAGTCCATAAGTACATATAAACATAACCTACATATTATGTGGTTTCTTTTTCTAAAAATACTAATGTAAACAAATCCCCTTACCTTAATCTCGAAAACTGAAACACGAACGGATCAAATCAAAACAACGACTCGGGATCCCCGAAACCTAAAAACCAAAGAACATTACTTCACTATAATCTTGAATACTGCATAACTATCGAATCAAAAATGAAATCGAACCTTTACCTCGATTTTAGGGAAAAACCCGAAAATCCTTAGATCGAAAATCTAATCCGCTATAACTGTAGAGATTCTCCTCCTAACACACATAGTGATGTCGGATTGTTGATTCTGGCAACAGACAACACGAAATTTTAGAGAGAGAGAGAGAGAGAGAGAGAGAGAGAGAGAAAGGGATAACTTAGCAAGGAAGAAAAGGATATTCTATTTATAAATAGGTTGACTTGGCCAACCTCGTCGACGAGTCGAAGTTCTCATCGACGAGCCAAAGAAGGTCGCTCATGGCTTAGGAGGTGACCTTGTCAACGAGCCTGAGATTTCAAAATCTCTAAAAATCCCTTGGTAACTCCTCATCAACGAGCCTTGGTGTCTCGTCGCCAAGCCACAAAAGAAACCTCGTTGAGGAGAAATGGAGCCTCGTCGACGAGCTCTATTGTTTTATCCTTTTTAATTTCCCTTCTATTTTCTTTATTTATTTTCTAGATTCGGGTCCCTACATTCCACATGGATACTTGATGGATCGATCTGCTAGTTGCAAAGAAATGGTTGTTGGTTTCATCTCTCCAAGTCCCAATTTCTTGCAAACAGAAAGTGGCATAAGATTAATGCTAGCACCAAGATCACATAAAACTTTATCAAAAAATGAATTTCCAATAGTGCAAGGCAAAGTAAAAATCCTTGGATCTTTTAATTTTTGAGGCAAATTCTTTTGAAGAATAGCACTACACTCCTCGGTAAGCTTCACTGTTTTGAACTCCTCCAACCTTCTTTTCTTTGAAATGATGTCCTGAATTTGACATAATTTGGAATATTTTCCAAGGCATCTGCAAAAGGAACATTTATATGAATTTTATTAAAAATATCCAAAAACTTAGAAAATTGCTTATCTAACTTTTGTTTTTGAAAACGTTGAGGATAGGGAAGTGGAGTAGAGAGAATAAGAGGATTGTCTGGAAATGAAATTTCTGGTCACGTGTCAGTCTCTACAAGTGTATCATTCACAATCTCCTCTTCTTCCCCTCTATTCTTGCTTTGGCCATTATTTTCAACTGTTGGGGTGGACATGGTTTCCTTTGCTGGTGACTTCTCAATTTATTTTCCACTCCGAAGTGTGATGGCCTTGCATTGTTCCTTAGGATTCACTTCTGTGTTGCTAGGAAAAGTTCCTCTTTGTTGGGAATTTATGGTCATGCCCAGTTGCCCGATTTGCATTTCAAGATTCTTCATGGCAGCTCCTATATGGCTACAATGAGTCTCAATGTTGTCCTGCCATGAACCAGTCTTTTTAAACCTTGTTTTTGTCTACTCAACAAATGATATCATGACATCCTCAAGTGACATATTTTTCTCACCTTGATGACTATCAAGTCCTGGAAGAGGTTGCAACACATTCCTTGTATTTCAATAATGAAAATTCTCATGATTTCAAAGCCCTTGATGGTAATATTGTGGCAAAGGATCACCACGATAATTGTAGTTCCAATTGTTGATGTATTGAACCTGTTCTTGACTCGCTCCATTGCTTGGATCTGTCCTACTTGTAGCTGCTACATATTTTGCACTTTGTGGTATCCTTTAGGCAGTCAAAGTTGAAATCTGATGAGATAGAGAAGCAACTTGAGCAGAAAGTGCAGCAAAAGACTCCAATTCATGAATCCAAGCAACTTTCTTAGCCATAGTTCTTTTAGTTGGTCATTGATAGTTATTTGAGGTCATTTCTTCCAAAAGAGTAGTAGCACCCTCAAGTGTCTTTGACATCAAAGTTCCCCCAGACGCAGCATCAACTAAAGTTCGAGTTTGCCCATTTAAGCCATTATAGAATATCTGAATTTGCAACCAATCCGGAAATCCTTGTTGTGGGTAGCATCGAATCAAATCTTTATGCCTTTCCCATGCTTCATAGAGTGATTCAAAATCATGTTTCTTGAATTGACCAATATCACTCCTGAGTTGGGCTATTTTTGCAGGTGGAAAGAATTTATCCAAAAACTTTTCTACCATGTCCTACCAACTAGTGATACTCCCCAGTTATAGAGACTGTAGCCAACCTCTTAATCGGTGCAAAACTGCAAGTGCACAGTATTGTAGTTTTACAATATAGTGATGTGAAGAGTATTGTCCTCAGGGATTGGTGTCTTAATTTTACCAAGTACTGAAATTATACTAATCTTGATTTTATTTAGAAAGATTAATAATTTTAGAATGTGAAATTGAAATAAGGCTACTTTAAATAAACTATTCAAGAGAAATAAAACTGGTTGCCATGTATCAAATTAATAAGGGCGAAAACTTCTAGGAAATCGATTTCACCTAGTTTCTCACTATGCTTTAGTCATCTAGCTAATTCAACTTCGTTTTCTCTATTTATTAGCAAATCTCCAATTTTTCAAAAAGTCTCTTTCGATAGTCAATTAGAACATTTTCTTGTTTATTATTTAACATAAGAATATACAAATTAATAATGCAAGAAAGCAATAAGACCCTCGATTTTTTTTATGCTACATAAGTTCATACAAGTCTTTCGATCTCTATATGCACCTACGCTAAATTATCCAAGAACTATCCTATAATTCCTCCTTTCGGTAGCAAATCACAAGACCAATATCATCTAATTAATGGCCAGTTAATTAAAAGCATTAAGCGTAGAATAACTCAGACAAGAAAACTACTTCAGATTAGCATCGAAGAGCAAACATAGTTTAAAATTAGGTTACATCGTTTTCCTAGAATACAAAAATTAGTTCGTGCTGAAAATTGAATCAAACATAAATGATTTCACCAAACAACAACCACAACATCGCCATCTCGCGCCACAAACACCCCGAGCACCACCATTGTTCGCCGCTTTTTGGTTCCCGAAAAGATATTAATTTTTCAGCATACCGCCAACCACCCTTACTGTTCATGCGTTGTGTCCGCGCAACACCCCAAAAGAAACCCTACTATGGCTTCTCTTTTTCTTGTCTGCAGCCCCTATGATCATAAAAATCTCCCGAACAGAGTTGCTGCTGCCCCCCCTCCCTTTTTCTAAAAGCTAAAAAAACCTTTTTTTATTCCTCACACCTGGCGCCCCTGTTTGGCCTCCTCTCCAAATGCTCCCCAAAAAATTATCTAAACCCTATTTTTTTTTCTCCTTGAAGACCCCAGTGCATGCCCACAAAAAAAGAATTCCCATTTAATTCTTGCATGTTCGAGTCACATCAAGACCCGGCCACACCTCTTTCTTTTTCTCCAATGTTCTCCAGCGCATGCCCTTCTCAGCTTCTCTATAAAACCCTACGCTTGGCCCAGCTCACTTCCTCTTATTCTCCAATTTTCTTTTCTTTTTTCTTTTTCAATTTGTTTGCTCCATTACATATATTCCCATCTCTCACTTTTAATTTCCAAAGCCCACATTGACTTCCTCACTTTTTTTGCATGGTACTATTCACGTGCCAACTTTCAAAGCCCATTATTTTGACTTTTCTAATTCCATCTTTCCAATCTAATGCTCTCTCTCCTTTCTAACTTGCATGCCCAACACCCACACACACACACACACCCACACACACACACACACACATAAATATATATACATATATTTATATACACATATATATTTTTCTTTTCTTTTTTTATTTTTCTTTAAATGTCCAAAATTGCTCTTTTTCCAAAATCACACGGCTTCTCATTTGGCCCACACACAAACCCGCGATTATTTAATAGCTCACGTACATGACACCTCTTCATGCTCATGGCCCATGTAGCGCATGCTACGTCTCCTTGTGTAGTGCACAACTTCTCTTACATTTTTAATTTTCAAATTTAATTTTCAAAAATTTTCTTTCTTTTTTCTTCAAATCTGCAATAAAATCAAATGACCGTACTAAAACCTAAAATCAAAAAAAAAATAAATAAACTTAGGCCAATGTTTAAAGTTAAGAAGTGCTAAATTATTCTAATTTATGCCACTCGTCACTCCTTTTTGAGCTGATATTACAAGTTAAATCCTCACACTACTCTCTTTGAGAATGGCATGTAAGACAAGAGTAAAGAGCAAGAGAGCAAGAGAGTATAAGCATGAAAGAAAACCCTAGAAATGAATGTTCATTCAATGTGCTTAACCACCAAGCACTCAACTAGTTTGAAATGAATGCACAAGACTCATATTAAAGGGCAAAGGGATGAGCAAAGCACTGGAGAGCCGTTGGGCATTAATGGACATAAGACAATTCGAAAACTAGTTGTTAATACGCATTAAAAGTTGCCAGCAGCCCAACATTCATCGACGAATTCACGCCTTCGTCAACGAGTCTTATGCGTGTCTTCGTCGACGATACCCTCTGTTCGTCGATGAGCCTTCTATGCTAAATTCAGGTAGGTCTCAGTTTCTTTTCGTCGACAAGTCCCCTATGTACATCAACAAACCACCACTGTACTTTTGTCACCAAATCCCATGTATTCATCGACAAACCTGCTCTGAGATTTTAGGTGGTCTCATTATATTTTCATCAACGATTCCCCTATGTACGTCAACGAAATCCCTTCATTCGTTCGTTGATGAATCCCTTGTATTCGTCAACGAATCCCTTTACTTATATGAATGTAAACACGTACAAAATTGGTTTTCATTCAAGTAAAGGTTTCATCTTGTCCAAAATTAATTTTTACCAATTTCAAGATGTCTTGGTTTGATAAAATATGTTTGAAAGCCATTTTGACATCTTTTGCAGTTTAAGTGACTCGACATGCATGTGTGAACTCGGAATCATGTTCTAACCTATTATGAACTATATCCATATGTGATTTGCTCGTCTCTTACAAGATACTCTTGAGCTTACCATATGCACAGGAGTTACAATATCAATCTTATACGCACAACCCAACACATATATGTAATGTAGAAATCATAAGTACTTTTCTTGAGTGGTTGAGTTTCGAATGTGTCGTATGTTGGACTTTGTTGATGGTCATTTGCTCTTAATTGCCTGTTTGATATATGTTTGACCCTTATGCTTGCCTTTTGGAGTTTTCCTGTATATCTGAATTGAGCTTGAGGAAAAATGTTAGCATACTTTAAGAACTACTAATGTGTTATTGTCATCAAAACAAGCTGAAATGAGAACCCTTAGCCACTAGGGCTAACAGGCAAGACTTCAAAAAATAAAACAAAATAAAATAGTATAAAACACAAAAAATAATAAAGTTCAATTATGAAGTTTAAGCCATGCAGTCTATGGGATCAATTGAAACAACTTATACACACGTGTTTTTCTATAAAAAAAAAAAATATTAAATTTAATATGTTCTAATAATAAGTGTGGGATTGAAAATTGCTAGAAGTCAAAATCGATTTTTTATTGTATCTAAAAATAAGTAATTATTATTTTTTGATCAAATAAGTAGTTTTTGAATACTTACTTTTGTTACCAATGTTATATGAATTATATTATTGTATTGCATCATTAATTAATATGTTATAGTACATAATAAAAGATTATATGATGCTTTTTTATGAATATTTCAAATTAATATTGTTAATATTTTTTAGTAACAATTTACCTAATAATTAAGCTAACTAACATTTTATAATTAACATTTAAATAATTTTTGTTAAGTAACATAATATAAGATTTCTTTTTTTAATAAACAATATTGTTGTTATTATTATATAACTACAACATATGATTATTATATTAATTTATGTTAAATGTAATATTGTTGCTGATGTCAAAAATTGAACTTGATCTTTGCATTCATAGAACATGATGATCACTTGTAATTTAGAAAAGAAAATCTAATCTGAAAGGTATGTTAAAGTAAATAAATAGTATGAATTTTAAACAAGCTTGAAATCAGATCCCATCACAACTTCGTTCTACCCGATGTTAGCCTCGCGCCAGCACTGTGACTTGGCAGATTACTGGTATCTGTTGTGAAGTGACTTTGATAAAATTGAAACAAATTTTTGATGTTCAAGATCAGTCATAGACTGTGAGAACAGAGCATACTTATATCATGCAAAGATTTGAAAAAAAAAAAGACTTTGATTTTATTAAAGGCTTACTTGTATTACACATGACAAAAGTTCCTAAGACAAAAAAGAGGGAGAAGAGAGAATTCAGGTGGAGCTCAAGGAGTCTTAGGTTTACTCTAAGAGAAACCTTTGAATTGGTGCGAGGAATAACAAAGTAAGAGACTCTTATTTATAAGCAAGGGGGCTCGGACTTCAAATGGTTTGGAATCTAGGGTGAATTAGTGCAGGTGCTCTTTGGGCCCCATCGACCACTAAATTCAACTTTGGATTCTTACAAGATAAGCGAGCCGACGCAAAAGACAAAAAATTAAAGTAAAGGAGACAACACATGGATGGTTGCATTTGTGCGAAGACCCACCACCTGCAAAGGTGACAGGACATGGACGCCTGCATTTGTGTGGGGATTCACTACCTTTAACTTTAAGAAAAGAAAGAAAATTACAACCCTGGTTGAAAGTTGGATAGGTGTAAAATAATTACAAACACAAAATTACAAGCTGGGTCAAATGGTTGCCAGTTGCAAAAGTTCTTGAGTAAGCTTTGAATAAGGATAGGATGGCCTATCAAATCTTTGGAGGTGGCCAAAGCCTTTGAAGTGGTAGCCACAGTTTATGACTTTGAAGGCAAAGGAATCATTTCTTTTTCTTTGACTTTCCTTTTGTAGAGCTAGATCTTGGATCTTCCGAGATAAGTTGGTAAAAATCTGAACCGAGATCAAGATCAACGGTTCCTGTTTGAATCATTGCCGTCAGCCAAGTCTGAATCGTATGATTCTTCAAGCTGCTTGATAAGTTTGATTAAATGAGCCTTCATTTTTCCTTATTTGGATGATTTTGACTTTCTTGAAGAGATTGAAATAGTGTCGTTTTCATCAAAGATTTTCAATCTTTCTTTTGATTTTAACAATGAGCCTTGAGAACTTAGAGTTTGACAAATTTGTTGGACAAGCCATGAACGAACCTGTCCTTCTGGTAAGGTAAACTTTTCCCGCCAACGAACTTTGAAAATTCTTCTTAAGGTTTTTAAAAAACATAGGGTACTTTCTTCAGGGGAAATGAAGATGTAATCCTAGCAGAAAATTCAAGTAATACCAAAATTTGAACAAAATTGTAGGAGCTTGAAAAAAAAAGTTGAGATTGATCCTGAGGAAGGATGAAATTCTTTGGAAATAAATCAAGATCACTTTGAATTATTTCTGGGAAAATTTCTTTTTCAGGACCAAAAATTTAAAACCATTTAAGGAACCATGCTGAGAAGGTTTTGCAGATTTTTGGGTCGAAATGCATGAACCATGAATGTGAATAATTTCGAAGGAAAAGGACATTCGACTAGGCATCAATGTAGTCTTTATAATCGTATATTTGAGGAATAAAATTTCCTTTAAAACGTTTTGAATTTCTTGGATGAGTTTCCCATTCAGAGGGAGAAATGACTTTGAAAATTTTGAATTTTGAAAAGTTAATTTTTGAAGAATCTTGCATGTCATAATTATGATCGATTACGACTGAGTTTGATTCAACAAGAATTAATTCATAAAATTTTCCGTTCTTTAGTGGGTCCAGAGTGTCAAAATGGCACCCGGTAAAGAAATAATTTTTTATCACATCGAAGGGAGTGGAATCTTTCCATTCAGGTTCAACGGGAAAGAGATCTTCGAAGTGTTTTGAATAGTAACCTTTTGCAACAGGGACCTTTTGAACTTGGGCCGAAGAAGTTTGGACTTGACTTTCCATAACTTCTTTAAAGGAAGGGGCTTGAATAGTTTGAGGCCTTGACAGTGGGTTGAACCTATTATAAAAAGGAATTTCCTTCTGGGCTTGATGGGCTTTTGGTTGGGCTTGAGCCTTTGAGTCTTAGGGTTTTGAATAAAGATCTTTAGCTGTAATCCTTGGCATTTTGTCCTGTTAAAAAATCTCTTGTAAGGAAATTTGGGATAGAATTTGAAGTTCCTTTGATAAATTTAATTTGAAAATCAAAATAGATAAAATTGCTTGCCATCTTGCAAATATTTGTTTTGAAACCAAATTTTTAACATCTTTTTCAATAATGCTTTTGGCACTTGCACAATCAATTCTAAGTAAAAATTCTTTATTGAATAAATCGTCTTGAAATTTTTGGATGCATAAAACAATGGATAAAATTTCTTTTTTAATAGTTGAATAATTAACTTGAGGTCCTGACCATGCTCCTAAATGAAATCTAACTAATGCTTCTCTTGAATCAATTCCCTGTTTGAGAATACCTCCTAATCCTACATCAGAGGCATCGGTTTCAACTATCATAAAGGTCTTAGGGTTAGGGAGACTAAGGCAAGGAAGAGTTTTGACTAAGGTCTTAACCTTGATAATAATTTGGGTACACTCGTCTGTCCAAGCCGGAGCTTTTTTTCTAAGTCTTTTGAATAAGGGTTTGATCAAAATCCTAATATTTGGAATAAAGTCAACGACATAATTGAGGCATCCTAAAAATCTCTGTAATTGATTTTTGTCTTTGATTTCGTTTGGAAATTTATCTGCAAAATCTAATGATCTTTGAATTGGAGTGATATTATTCTGATAAATTTGGTAGCCTAGAAATCTGATATTGGTTTGAAACAACCTAATTTTTGGTTGAGAGACAACCAAACCATTTCTTTTTACAATATTATAAAAAGTATTAAGATGCTTGAAGTGTTGACTTATTGATTTGGAGTATACAAGGACGTCGTCAATGTATACAATAGTGAATTTTGTATAATCATTAAAGATTTCATTCATGAGGTTTTGGAATTCTGAGGGTGCATTCTTTAAGCCAAATAGCATAAAATTCCCTTCATAGTGTCTGAATGGTACTATAAATGTTGTTTTGTATTTATCTTCTTCTGCAATTTGAATTTGCCAAAATTCCGATTTCATGTTGAATTTTGAATATATAGAAGTTGTATTTAGCCTATTGAGTAAATCTCTTTTATTAGGTATCGGATACCTAATCCATTATAATGTTTTATTTAATGGTTCATAATTAATGACAAGTCTTGGAACACCTCTTTCTATTTCGACTTGATTCTGAACATAGAAAGCTGCAAAACTCCAAGGAGATTTGCTTTTTCGAATTAATTTTTTGTCAAGTAATTCGTGTATTTCTTTTTTGCAATATTCAAGAAATTTTTTATTCATTTGAATAGGTCTTGCCTTTGTAGGTATTTTCTCTTCCATAAAGTCTTTTGTATAAGGTAATTTGACAAAGTGTTTCTTTCGATTCTAGAAAGCATTTGGTAAATTTAAACAAACTTCCTTTTCAATTTTTTCTTTAAATAAATCAATTTGAGTCTTGATTTCTGGATTTTGAATTTGTTCTTCTATTCTCTTATGATGGATATCTTTGGTTAAAGACTTTATATGTTTACTTTTGTTTTGAATAAGATTAATTCTACTGATGGCTAAGTCTTTTAAAGTATTGACCTCCTTCTCTTGCATTTTATCAATAAATTCAAATGAAATATTTTGTCCGCCAATTGAAGTATGAATTCCAATTTAATCAACTTTAAAAGGATAAATCATTGTAAAAAATGGGGTTCCAAGAATGATTTCCTGTTGAATATTTTTGACAAGTACAAATGTGATTTTGAGACAAATATCTTGATTACATACATGAACATTTGAAATTTTATACTGTATTTTTAAAGTTGAATTAGTTGCACTGTATAATTGCATCTTTGTTTTCTCATAGTAATAGGTTGGTATAAGTCCTTCTTGTATGCAATTCATATTAGCTCCTGTGTCTAAAAGGGCACAAGCTTCAAGAACAAATGATTTATTGATAACAATCTTAATTTCTGAATTCCATTTATGAATATTAATTTTTGATAAAAATCCAAGGAATATTTCTTTCTTTGGGTCAATTTGATATTGAAATTCTTCTTCGTCTGGATCAATAATTTCTTCAATCTTTGATTTTCCTTTTGTATCTATTTTATCAATTCTTGATTGTAATTGAAACATGTTTTGTTTGAATTTCTCATTTTGTTCTTTTAGTGATTTAATTTCTTCTTTAGTTTGATTTATTTCTCTTTGTAAGTCTTGAATACTTGGTTTGCCTTCTTTGACTTTATATTTATTAATAATTTCGTTTATATCAAATCCTTTGTTAATTTTTGGAGTTTTATCCTTTTCTAAATTTTTTTTAATTGATGTAAATATTTATTTTTAATTTTTGGATCATTAATGTGTTCAATCATTTCAAAGATAATTTCATTTTCTTTTGAAATTACGTTAATTGACATTGAACAATTGTTGCACGTACGGAATCCAATATCTTCTTGACATGATTCTTCTGAACTACTTAAAATTTCAGAGTTTGAACTTGTTTGTATTTCATTGACGAATTCATTTTATGTTTCTAATAATGATGTAGTTTCTGAATTTTTTGATTCACTACTGATTATTAGATTTAGCATTTAATTTTTGAGTTTTCCTCCAATGTTCATTTCTTTGATTTCTTGCTTAACTCTACAATCTCTTGCATAATGTCCTCTTCTCCCACATTTGAAACAAGTTTTTTAGCTCTTGTCTCTGTTTTGACTTTTATCTTTGTTTTGAGTTTTTGGAGATCTTTCATAAATTTTCTTCTTTTTTCTTTTGTAATAGTTTTTATCGTAATTCTTGTAATATCCTTTTGATGGTTTGTATTTTTTATGTATATGTTTTTCATAATTTGATCCTAAAGTTTCTTTGACTCAATCTCTAACTCTTTGAGCAAATAATTTTGGTAATCCACTAATAAATTTTTTTTTCCAGAATCCAGATCTCCCATCTGGTCTGCTCATTATTTTTGCAATAAAGATATTTTTATATCATTGAAAATCTGATAATTTTGGATATGTAAGATTTAAAAGTATGACACTACTTTTTTCGTGTTGACTACTTGCATCCCCAATAAATTGCCTAAAGATTGACCAAATAAATGCTGCAACTGTAGTACTTTCTTGAGTTTGAATTCCATTTTCTTCTTTAACCTTTTTTGTTTCCATTATTTGATCTTTCTCATGTGAAGTGAAATAATGATCCCACCATTCTTTGAGGATTCCGACAAAACCATGAGTTAGAAGGGCAACTATCTGTCCTTCACTCACTGCTGGTGAATACAACCTGAATGTTGTTGCTGCAATAGACATTTGATGTAGTAGGGCATGGATTTGATGTTCTGTTAAACCATCAATTCTCCATTCATGGATTTCATCACCTTGAAATATTTTTTGGGGTAACATGTCATTTGATTCTTCATATAAAAGAGTGGGAGGTGTTGGTTTTTTGTAATAAGTCCTCTAACTTTGATTTCTCCAATTCTTGATTTTATTTACTTCTAAGTCTTCATTATCTTTAAAATTTGATTCAAGGGAATTAATAGCTTCTTCTTTTGATAGCATATTAATTTTCAAATTTGTAGTTTTATTGATAAGTTCATCAATCTTTTGAGTAAGTAATTCATTTTGTTTTTCAAACTTAAAATTTTTTAAGCTTTTGTCTAAAGTATTAATTGGTATTGGTTTTTCCAGTTTAAGTTTTGTTTTGCTAGATTCTCCAATTTCGTAAGTGCTGTTATTTTTTAATTCTGAAAGGTTTTCAAGATAATTTTCAATTCTTATTGATTGATCAGCCATTGTCTAAAGCATTTGATTTGTATAATTGTTTTGATTGATTAATTGATCAACTTCTGTGTTTCCTTTGGTTTCTTTGAATGGTGAGGTTATAACCTCTGATCCTTTATAATGAATTTTGAAGGAGATTTAGGAGGATGAATTGATGAGACAAAATTGTTATCTATTAATTTCCAATTTTTCTTTTGTTTATGAATAACATTTACCAATTATTTTTGTTTGACAAAGTTGAAAAATGGAATATCCCTGTTTCATCTTTGCATTTCTTTAAACCATTTTTTTTTAAATTTTTTTCTCTTTCTTTTTCATTGTATTCTTCAAAAAATTTGTCTCTATTTTCTCTATTAAGTTCGTGCTTATAATCTTTCCTAATTTTCTCCCTATCTAGTTCAAAGGCTTTGTTAATTGTCATTATGTTTTTCCTTTGATGTTCTTCTTTTAGGATTTCTCTTTGATCTTTAGTTAGGATTTGAGATTCTGTTGGAGAGGTTGGTTCAGATACTTCTTGATAATATCCTTGAGGGATTTTTGGACCAAAATCGACTCATTTTAATTTGAGATTTTTATTTGGTTCAGTAAAAGTGTATAGGCTTGAAATACTGTTTCTTCCTGAGTCAATTGTTTGCTTTGAAGATTGACCAACGCTTCTACTTCTTGTTAATAATGACTGAAAATTAATTTTAACATTACCATTTTTGTCTTGAATTATTTTTGTAGCGACTGTTTTTTGAATATTTGGAATAACTTCATGATCAGTTTCGTTGAAATTATTGAATTCCTAATCTCCCCCGGCTTGAATCTCATCCCATAGGAGTTTCTTGAGATGAGATACAAGTGATTGCCTATTAAAGTTTGCTTGAAGCATAATTGTTTCACCTTTCTCACTAGTTTGAAGAGAGTTTGGAAGAGCTGTTGAAGTTGTGGCTTTGTAATAAACTCGATAAATCATTTCAAGGTTTGAACTTCTTGAATCCATATCATAACCTTTGGTTTGAATATCAAGGGTTAAAAGTTTGTATAATGATTTATCTTGAAGATTTGCTCTTATGTCTAGATAACATTCAAAATATATTGGTCCTTCAACAATATTTGATTCTAACATTCCTAATAGGGAATCATTGAATTCATGATGCCTTGCATCACGAAGGATGACACAAACTGGTTTGTTTAATCCTACTCTTGTAAGGAGGAATAGTCCTACTTGGACCATCCCAATATGAATTTTATCATATTTTGAACTAAGGGATTCTAGATCTTCTTTATCTAAAAGCCTCTTTTGCTGTCTTGCTTCATTTGTAGTTAAAGAGATTGATTCATTAATAACTTTGATAAAATAGATACAAAAGGAAAATCAAAGATTGAAGAAATTATTAATTCAGACGAAAAAGAATTTCAATATCAAATTGACCCAAAGAAAGAAATATTCCTTTAATTTTTATCAAAAATTAATATTCATAAATGGTATTCAGAAATTAAGATTGTTGTCAATAAATCATTTGTTCTTGAAGCTCGTGCCCTTTTAGACACAGGAGTTGATATGAACTGCATACAAGAAGGACTTATACCAACCTATTACTATGAGAAAACAAAGATGCAATTATACAGTGCAACTAATTCAACTTTAAAAAAACAGTATAAAATTTCAGATGTTCATGTATGTAATCAAGATATTTGTCTCAAAAGAAAATGAAATTATCTTTGAAATGATTGAACACGTTAATGATCCAAAAATTAAAAATAAATATTTACATCAATTAAAAAAGAATTTAGAAAAGGATAAAACTCCAAAAATTAACAAAGGATTTGATATAAACGAAATTATTAATAGATATAAAGTCAAAGAAGGCAAAATAGGAATAGAACCAAGTATTCAAGACTTACTGCGTGAATGCTAGAAGTCATAATCTATTTTTTATTGTATTTAAAAATAAGTAATTATTATTATTTTGATCAAATAAATAGTTTTTGAATACTTACTTTTGTTACCAATGTTATATGAATTATATTATTGTATTGCATCATTAATTAATATGTTATAGTACATAATAAAAGATTATATGATGCTTTTTTGTGAATATTTTAAATTAAAACTATTAATATTTTTTAGTAACAATTTAACTAATAATTAAGCTAACTAACATTTTATAATTAACATTTAAATAATTTAATAAGTAAAATAATATAAGATTTCTTTTTTTAATTAACAATATTGTTGTTATTGTTATATAACTATAACATATGATTATTATATTAATTTATGTTAAATGTAATATTGTTGTTGACGTCAAAAATTGAACTTGATCTTTGCATTCATAGAACATGATGATCACTTGTAATTTAGGAAAAAAAAATAAGGACTTGAGGAACCCCTAATGGTTTCTAGGGGCCTTCTTCAATTTTCAAGTTAGTATTGGAATTGTCTAAGGAATATGATTACCATAGATTTTAAAATGTGTTGTAATTTTTTTATTTCCTCAAGAATGCCCTTTATAATGAAAGACACACTTGGAATTAAATATCAAAGTGCCTTAATTCGAATAAGTTGTAGGGTATTTTTCCCATTCATCTCCCTATGTTATTCGAGAGTTACAAGCCTTTAATTACTTTGAGTTATCCTCTTTCATGTTAAGATGTTCTTTCAACTTCTTCATGTTGATATTTTATGCTACACCAATCGCCCCCACTCCCAAGCCTTTGAAGATACTCTTAGCTTTTGGAGTATTTATTTTTTTCACAACATCGTTTTTGTTCAGTTGTTGATTGTGAGTAGCCATATATCAATTACGAGTCAAGCACATACGAAAGTTCACCTATTATTATGAGTAGGGCTCATTTATCAAAAAATATAAGCAAAACTCATTTGTCAAAATATGAATGAAGTTAATCTGTCAATATAAGCAGTACTCATTTGTTATTTACATGAGTAAAGCTCATATGTTAGTTATAAGTAGGGATTAATTGTCACTTATATGAGCAAAACTCATATATAAATTTATAAGTAAATTTCATTTGTTAATTATGAACATGGTTCATTTGTCAAAAAGAATGTTGAGGGAGTTCATCTATCAAAATATTATGAATATTATAGGTAGCATCTATCAAGAATATGAACAATGCTCATCTGTCACTAATATGAGTAGGGATTATTTGTCTATAAAAAAAGACTCATTTGTTTATAAACAGGGTTCATCTATCTATAAACATGACTCATCTATCTATGAGCATAACTCATTTGTGAACAATGCTCATCTGTCACTAATATGAGTAGGGATTATTTGTCTATAAAAAAAGACTCATTTGTTTATAAACAGGGTTCATCTATCTATAAACATGACTCATCTATCTATGAGCATAACTCATTTGTGAAAAATGAGCAAGACTGATTTGCTTATTGCATTGTTCATTTGTCAATATGAATAGGACTCATTTATCAACAAAGAACTACCCATGTACTTTTTCACCAAATGGGCATATTTGACCTCTTAAAGTTTTTATGATATCGCAGTGTAACCTTTTTAGGTTTAATCTTTGCAACCCTATTTGATACCCCCTTTAAGTGAAGTCTCCTCATTGGTATTTTCCTACACATGAGTTTTTAAAAGAAAAAATTGTTTTTTCACAACATTAGCACAATGGTTGTTTCAATAGCATATATTTACTAATACCTTTTTACTTGATTTTTAAAATTTTTTAATATGTTATTTCTATGACCATTTGTCATTGTATATTTACACATGAAGGGTATTGGTTTAATTATCTCGTTCATATTTCAAGATCTATTACAATAATTAACAAATTGATTAGTATAATTAAGTGTAAGTGAGAGATGTACTAAATTGTTAGAACATGTATTTTAAAGTGTGTTAGAATATTATTATGAAAATTACTACAAGTCTAGCAAAGCTAGTATTATACGAAACGGTTACATCACCTAGATATAGGTTTGTATTATAGGTCAATCTTTCTCCACTAGTACTAATAGGCGGCATACGAGAGTTATTATTATTATTTGCATGCGTAAAATTTTTAAACACGCTCAAATCAAGTAAACTATAAAATCCTAATGCATACAATATAATTCAACAAAATAAAGTTGTTGTGTGTTTATTTGTATAATCACTAAGTAATCATTTTCTTAGGCTAGTCTAACATTGCTACTCCGATTCACCATCCTAGTACACATATAATTAGGATTAATATTTTATTTTTTTCAATTAATTTTGGCAAATCCAAGTATTTTATTTTATTTCAAAGGGTTTCTATGACAACCAAATGGCCTATGCATTCAATTATATATACATACATATATATATATATATACATACATATATATATATATTCATACATACATACATATATATATATATATATATTATCAACAACTGTGGTTTTCACCACCTAAGTAATTATAATAAAGTGGGAAGTATATCATTGACTATAACGCCCCAAAAATTTTGACTATATATATATATATATATATATATATATATATATATATATATTATATTTTACTTAATAAACTCTGAAAGTGAAGGAGTTAGCCCAAGAGAGGGGTGAATTGGGTTATTAAAAAATTTAATTCTTTTATGAATTCTTTGACCTCTTGTTGATTTATCAAACACACAGCAAAAACTTAGTTACATTAGCAATCCACAACCAAATACTTAACACGCCACAAGTAAACAAATCTTAAACAAACATCCAACCAATCAACAACTTAAAGTAATCAATCGCAAAATACCAAACCAAGATATAGTATGCAATTCTTTGGCAATTTCAGCTTTTGTAAGAATTCAAGATATTTGCTTGTTTGTAGCTTTGTGAATATATGTAAGCCTTGTATTGAATGAAATTGTTTGCACTCTCTTAATTAAGATTTCCACAAACGATTAAACAGTGTACTCCCTTTTTAGGTTTCCGCAAAAGTTTAATCAAAACGTACTTTCTTATATTAAGAGTCTTCTTTAATCTCAGTTTTTAATCTCAGCAACCTGCACTTTGCATACACACACAATACATATATATATGTGATGAAAATAAAGAGAAGGGTAAGAGAGACACCGAGATTTTTACGAGGTTTGGCTTATCCCCAGCCTATGTCCTCGCCTTAAGCCAATACCACCTAAGGATTCCACTAGAACACTCTTTTTAGGGCGGGGCAAACCGTTACAAGCGATACCCCACGCTCGGTCCAATGATCCAACAACCTGGAATCATCAAAGAAACTACAAGACAAGAACAAATTCTTTGTGTACAAGAGATACTCTCACATAGAGAGCTGGTCAGTACAATTTAAATCTATATACTTCAATCAAAATCACAATATGGAAAGATGAAGCTTAAGAAGATATTACCAGGGTTCTTTCTTAGTTGTAAAACTCAGTTAAGAACACAAGAACCGTGACCTTTAAATTAGTAAAATCTCAGTAGTGAAATTTAGAAATTGATTGCACAAGAGAGCTTTGAGAGAATTGGGAGATTTGAGAGTAAGAAAGCTTGATTGCTGTATTTTCTTGGTGTAATTAATCCTTAACCTTGGAGGGTCATTTATAGACGAGAAATCAAGTATATTTCGTGTTCTCCAAGTGACTTGGAGTGTTGCCCAAGTTTATAAAATGTTTGGAGTACAAGAAATACAAATTTGAATTTAAAAACTTTTAAAAAAATATGGCCATTAACAGTGTTCAGTGGACTAAAGTGTCGGGTTCAGTCTTTTGAAGTACTTTAAAACATTGAAAAATTCAGTCTGGAAACAGGGTCAGAAAACTAAAGTGAAGAGTTTAGTCTTCTGAGGCTATGCTGCCTTTTCAGGATTTCTTCAAAAAATTCTTTAGTAGACTGAACTTATTCTTCAGTATTCTGAAGAAATTCTTCAGCAAACTGAAATTAAACTTCTGTCTTCTGGGCAGACAAAAATTTTAGCTTCCTAACAACTTCGACCCCCATTTAGTATTTTGGTCATAAATTTTTCTATATAACTCCAAATTATACGTTATAGGTATCAAAAGAAAACAAAACTAAGAGAAAATTCCACAACTTTTATGTTGAACACTTTTTAAAATAAGGAGTTTTTTATAGAGAAAAATGCACATCAATGCGGATATAAAAAAAAAATAACAGCATTTGGAAAATCCTATTTTAGTGTTTTTCATTCCAAAATTAATTTTAACCTTTTTGAAACAATTTTTGACCTTATAAAAATATTTTCCAAGTAATTTAAAAGGTATTTAGGTCTAAGAAATTAACCTAAGAGTTTCATGCATCTATATTGAAATTATTTGAAATACTTACATAAAGACTTCTTAAGACTTTGACATTCTAAGCACTTAAGTCGTCATGCTTGTCTTTCTTTGGCTCCATCTTGTCTTCAAGCTTCAATATACTTTAAGCTTTTAGAAAGTTCTCTTTAATATTCATGCTCTCATTATCTTCAAACTTTATTAGATCATCTTTGAATCCATGCTTTAATATTCTTTAAGCTTCATTTGATCATCTTTCTTTGAAGTATAAGCTTTCAATGATCCTTGTTAGCACTTGACCTTGTATTCGCATTCTTAAGTCCTAAAATATCATCACTTAACCAAATATGTTTAGTTCCTCTAATTTGTTATCATCAAAACAAGATTTTAAGTCTTATAAGGCCAACAAATTCTGATACCACAAACTATAAAAAAGTTAACCTTGACCCAAAGTGGGGTACCAAGGATATACCTATCATAAATACACTCTAACTACGCACTAGAAAACATAACACACCAAAACTTTATATATAATACCAAAGTGCTAGAGTCTCTAAAATATACCTACAAACTTCCCAAAAATCCATCAGAAATCCCAAGGATTTTCAAACATAACTCCAGACCCCAAAATAAACACATACCCTGTATTCCTGAAACTACACCTCCACTATCTCGGAGCTCGCTTCGTGTGGCTACCTGGATTACCTGAAATGTTTAAGATTCCTGGGGTGAGACACCTTTTAGTAAGACGGAATAAGTTATACCAATGTGTGGTAGATGAGTTTTACACAAATAACATAACCGTTAATTTAAATTGTAACTAAGATAACAATTTAATGTATATACGTATCATAACTCACACTCATGCGATTTAAAATACATATTTTGTATTTGAGTATACTTCTAGCCGTAATTCATAGTTTCTGTTTTTGTAAATCTACGTATATATACAACTGTGAAAATTTCCCTAAATGGATAACTATAATCATGAATTAACCCTGCATGATCAGGTTCTGCGGCCCGTGGGCTCGACTTAACCATGGCTGGCCTACCAAGTGAAGTCAAACTATAACTCGTCTGTAGTACGATTGACCTGATCAACCTGGTCCAGACTGCCAAGGAGCTCCTCTACTCTTTACTGAGGCACAATCGACTACCATCGCCACACTCTATCTGAGATGTGTGGTTGCACTATCTATACTATATTAGCTACAGTACTGTGCTCTGTGTTCTGTTCTGGTCCATTAGGGTTCTGATACAATATAATACTATTTCTGTATATTATTGTTTTACCAAAATTCTGTATAAATAAAATACCATGATTCTGTAATAACTGTAATACCATGATCTTGTAATAACTGTAATATCATGGTTCTGTAAAAGTAACTGTAATATCATGGTTCCGTAAAAGCTATAATATCATGGTTCTATAATAACTGTAATATCATGGTTCTGTAAAAGTTATAATATCATGGTTCTGTAATAACTATAATATCATGGTTCTATAAAAGTTATAATATCATGGTTTTGTAATAACTATAATATCATGGTTCTGTAAAAGCTATAAAATTCTATATTAAAATTCTGTACTAAATCTAGTATTTCTTATGCCACACAATTTAAGTAATGCTCATAATACTATATTCTGTATGGGAAAACTGTATTTTACTACTGTATGGGAAAATTATGTTTATGCTGTATGAAACTAATATATCATTTATAGGGATTTTTTCCTGAAACCCAAATTTCTAATTTTTCCTGAATATCCATACCATATAATAAATCATAAATTCTATACCCATAATTTCATAACCTGTAATATCTAGAAAATCATATACTGATATCTCATAATCTGATACTATACTTTAACCGGTAAAATTTCTAAAATTAACCAGCATAACTTATTCCCCTTACTTGATTTCCTAAGGGAACGCTCGTAGGGATCCCAAATCAGTGCCTACGATGGTCACACAAAACCCTGTATTCCACAAATCCTAACTTTATTAGTTCAATGCCATAATTCCTAACATCCTGACATTCCCAAGTCCACACAAATCAAATAACTAGTTAATCTTAAAAACAACCCCCTTACGGTAGTTTTGGAGTGGTGTCTGAGATTCTCAAAATCCAAATATGCCCCGGTTAAATTGACGAGGGTTGCCACTAGACCTTGGATACAAAGTCTGATCGTCAATTTGAGGTTTTTGGAGTGAGAAAATGAAGAGAGAGGGAGAGGGTCTTCGCAGCCTAGAGAGAGGAGAGAGAGAGTTTCAAATTTTCCTTAAAAAAATGACTTGCAGCCTATATATAGTGTTCTCTCCCAGAGCGAAACTGTCGATGGTTTTCTTGGGGGTTTATGAAACCATCAACAGTTTGGTCTTTAACCAAACCATTATTAACTGTTTTACCTTTTAACCAACCGTAGTAACTCGAAACCGTCGATGCTTTTCTGAGCTTCCACAAAACTGTCGATGGTTTGGTCTTTACGAAACTAAATTCCTCTTTTTCATTATTATTTTATTAATATTATTTCCCGGGTCTCTACAATGACCATGCGTGAATATTCTATATATGTAATCTTTGTAAAGTAAATGATGCAAACTTATTCCACCTCATGATTCTCCTAGGAGAACTTTAACAAATAAATAATAGGTTCTTGTGTGAATGCGTGCTATTTTTTATAGATTATTTCTTTGTATATAAACATTTTGTATTTTAAGGTAAGATAATTATACTTAAATGACTAGAAACATGTTTTTCCTTTATGGCAAGAAATTTGTGGAAACTTGGTGCTTAAGGCATATTTTTCTTTATTTTTTTTTCTTGGACTGTTGATCTCCTAGTTGAGACATTTACATCAATGCAACGAAAGTGTTAGTAGTAATATAGAAAATGTTTTCCATTTTACTTTGACTTATCCTTCAATTGAATTGTTTGGGAGAGTGCAAGAAAGTGAAAAATTTTAAGGATCATTATGATTCCCTAAATAAATATAGAGGAAGATCATAGGTCATCCTTAATTTATAGATGATTTCTAGCCAATATGAAAATAGGATGTAGTCTCCAGGCACATTGATGTTCATGACTTTGATCAAAAATATTTTTTAATTAGAATAAGAAGAAAAGGTTGTCTAATGATTATAGCAATGTGGAAGGTCACTAAGATGGATCAATTGATATTGATTGAAGGCTTGGATCCGCATTTATAGACAAAAGGCAATAATTTGTAAAATCACATTAGCATAAGTTGAACATTGACTTGGAGTGTAACGCCCCGAACCCGAAAGTGGGGTCCGGAGGGTTATTCTAAATAAATCTCTGATACCATAATATAAAACAGTGGAAGATCTCCATAATAAATTACTAGAGTACTAGTTGATCCCAATACATTACAATATCCATCATAATATGAACAATAAAGATCTAAACTCATCAAAACATAAATAGATAATAACAAAAACAATTTTAGACAAGATCTTCTATCTCACCCACGCTTCCACTGTGCACTATGATTACTGCTATACTTCTCATGGCATCTGAAAAATGCTATGATAATGATGGGGTGAGACACCTCTTAGTAAGGATGTAATAAATTATCATCAGTGTGTAGTCAATGAGTTTAGTGTATACAAAATATAACTATTTGTTAATCAACAACAACAACTATTAAGACACTTATAAACTCTATTCACACATGCAACATATTTTATAAGTGAGAGTTCCTGAGGATTGGGGAGATTACACGCCCATACATGTAACGCCCCTTTTCTCTGATACCTTATGTAACCTTGCCCATTTAGTTTGGGTGTGGTTACAACTGATACCTATTAGGGCACTTGCCTTACTTAGCAAGCCCTCGGGCGGAGAGTTTACTTCGCCGCAACCACACGTAATACCATATTATAAATTACATTTAATACTTTGCTATAAATAACTTTCACATGCAAACTATAACTCACACTTATATAAATATTATAAACTATAAGCTCTTAATACTTTTGCAACTTTAAGTTGTGCGCTGTAATTACTTTGCAACTATACTCTGTGAACTATAATCTCTGGAATACTCTGCTCTGTTATACTCTACTTTCATATGCTCTGTTTTCAAATACTATACTATATTGTACCCTAGTTAAATCTACAAATATGAATATAAGAACTCTCTTCAAATGGATAAACGACATGCTTCCCCCCATGACGGGTTGTGCGGCCCGTAGGCTAGACTTAACCCTAGCCGGTCTACCACCAGGCTAAGTCAACTATACTCCATCTCTGCTAGTACGACTGGCCTTCCCATGCTGGTCTAGACTCCAGGGGGAACTCTACACTTCATTGGCCCAATCGACTATTCAATACCAAGACTCTCCTCGAGACGTGTGGTTGCACTCTATTCTTCATTACTATAGCTACGGTACTGAGCGTGCTATGGTTCATCAGAGTTCTTAAACCTACATTGTAATTTAACAATAATAATACTATATACTTTACTTTCTTTTCCACAGTTCCAAAAATAGTATAATACCCATACATTTCAGTATATCAATATATCATACTACAAACTCATAATTTTAATTAAACAATAATATTCTTTCTCATGGCACACAATTTGAGTGTTTCTCATAATTATATAAATTACTAGAAAACCAGTCATTCTTTTTTCAATACCTGTTTTACCAAAAACATCGGTTTAATTATCTCCACCATTTATTTAACTCAAAATATGCATTTAAAGGAAAAACAGAGATAACCAACCCTACTCACTTTAATTCTTTACAAAATACATATAATAAATCAACCCAAAAATTTTAACTGGTCAAATCATTCAGAAAATCTACTACAATAATTCAGAAATCAAATGCTTTAATTAAATTGGTTAAACTTTGAAATACAATTAGTATAAAAATCTCTAGGCTCACAAACACGAATTTAATTAACTTATAATAATAATAATAATAATAATAATAATAATAATCTAAAATCCAATTTCCATCTACCAGTTTATTCAGAAAAACGTATATATAATTCCTATAATCTCATATTACCATTTAATCGGTTAAATTATAAAAATTCCTAACATAATTTATTTCCCTTACCTTATCTCAGGAGTGGTGCCTAGGACACTCCTACGACAAATTCACTCCGGTTAAAATGTTGGTGGCCGAATTAAGAACCCAATGGTATTTTTTGTTCTTCAATCAGCGCACGATTCGCCGAAGAAAATTGAGGAGAGAGGGAGAGAGACAGAGTGAGAGAGTGAGGAGAGAGAGAGAGAGAGAAAAGAGAGACATGAAAATCTCTCTAGATTTTAGGAACAATAGTGTTGTGTATATATATATATATATATATATATATATATCATATTATTTATTTAATGAATTCAATTTAATAATATTTATTTAATTATTTTTTTTTTTTGGCCGGGTTACTACATGGAGGATATTAATTTGGCGCCTTGCGAAACATTGGAAGATGTCTATGCTCCTTTGTCAATTTAAGATAGGGCAACTGCAAACAAAGTTGATCACAAACAATAACTTAGGTAATAGAGAAGAAATTAAACAAAGTGTAGACATGATCTTGAGTAAAAGAATCTCTTTTTAATCCCACGGTGGGTGTCAAACTGTTGTTTTTGGTTTAGTAATGACTTCTTGATTTAGAAATTAATTTCTTTAATTTGACTCTCTATATTGACTAAAACCAAATTAATTATAAACAAAACGAAAAGTTATCTTAACTGATAGTCAAGTCTAATAACTTGGACAGTGGGGACGAAACTATATATGGTGCAGACATGGTCTTAAGTGAAAGAATATATTTTTAGTCCAACGGTGGGCACCAAACTATTATTTTTGGTTTGATGATGATTTCTTGTATTTAAAAATTGATTTCTTAGATGTAACTCTCTATATTGGTTAAAACCAAATTGAACTAAACCAAGTACACCCTTAATTTTTTTTCCGCAACAAGGTTTTTAGGTATTTTGTACTTGAAGGTAACACAATAATTTAAAAGGACTAGAAACATACCTTTTATTTGCTAAAGAATGATGGAAATTGGATGTCTAAGACGCCATTTTTTTCCTTGCCTCGTTAGACCTTGGCCAAATTATTCCTCAATTTTGGGGAGCAAACTTCCCATGGACGACGTCAAATCGTTGATGTCAAAAATCAAACATGATCTCTACGTCCCCAATCCATGGCGAACACCTAAAATCAAAGAAAAATAATAACAAAGACTTAGGAAACCCCCCCCCCCAATGCCCTCTGACGGCCTTCTTCATGGTCAAGTTAGTATTTTGATTGTATAGATAACGTGAATAATGTAGATTTTGAGGCGTGTTGTAATTGTTTTACCTCCCTCAAGAATGTCCTTTCATAGTGAGAGACACCTTGAATTTAATACCAAAGTGTCTTTAATTTGAAGGAGTTAAAGCTATCCCCTTTTACATGGAGATGTTTTTTTTTTTTTTTTTTTCATCTTTTTGTTGTAGATATTTTATGATACATCATTATTAACTAAATTAACATTTTTAATTTAATGTAGTATTAAATTAAATGGCTATAGGGGAGAACAATAATTTGAGGCTATAAATTATTTTAAAGTTAAATTAAAGTTCAATGGTAAATAAATTTATCCGCACTTAAATAATAAAGTCAAAATGGGTAAATTGGTCAATAATGACCCGACTCACCTTGGTTGATACCTACCCATTAAAATGTCTACTTATCATAATCAATCATAAAAATACCAACTATACAAAAATTAAATTCATCAAACACCACCTTATGCAATGCATATTATTTCTTAGCTATAAATAAAGGGTAGGAGAAAAGGAGATATGTAACATATTCAAAGTAATGATTTATTGTTTTTAGAGTGAATGAAAACTCCATTAATTATTTAATGGAGAATTATCGAAAATATATGATTACTTTTTTTTTAAAATGAAAGACTACATAAACTAAAAATAATAATGAAAATGTATAGCTCATTCATTTTAAATAATAAACATCTTCATTCCATTTGAATTTTTTTTTTTATATATATGAAAAAAGAAAGAAAATTATGAATGGATCAAAATTTTTATGTTTGTTTATCAGAGAAGTTGACAAAAATAAAATAAAATATATTGTAAAACAATTTAAAAAATTATTCTTGTACTTCATTTGAAAATTGTTTTCTTAATTTTGGAACTTTTGTTCCAAACAGAGCATAACCAAATCAAAATAGGGACAATTGATTAGTTGAACGTATGATTTCTTATATTAATTGTTGCTCCTTAAATATTGATCATAACCTCTTATTGACTTGATCACGACCTCAACTCCTTAAAAAAAAATAGAAATGATTTGTAAGATCCAAGATGTACTATAGAGAATTGCTCCAATGCTTACAACAACAGCAAGAAGGGTAAGGAAACAATGACAACAACATAAGAGTTATATGTTTGTAAGATACTTACATTTTTCCTAAGGTCTCCTTTATATAAATGCTATGGTCTCTCTCTAATTGTTTAAGTCCTCAATTTAGGAGAAGCTACATGAGAGATGAGATTTATTCCAGCTTTTATTGGAGGTTATGAATACTTTATTTGTTAACTTTGGTGTATTTCCAAGAGATGGGTGAATTAGGTATTTAAAAATTAATCTCCTAGGTTCAACTAATCTAACAAGTAGTATTTCACAAACCTAGGGTCTTTCTATGTATTCACAATCCCAATCAAATATTTAAATGATAACATAAACATACAGGTGCAGAAAGTAAATTGCGGAAAATAAAATCAACACCAGATATATTATTGAGGTTCGGCCAACTATGCCTATGTCCCCACCTTGGCCACACAAGCACAAGGATTCCACTACTGCTCACTTAACGGGTGGAGCGGCACTTATTACAATCAGGTCAATTCAAGGGGCAGACCTCAACCAACACGTCTTACCAGAATGGCGCACCTAACTTTCCTAACCAAGTCTAAGCCAATCCGAGACTATTCCACAGGGCTAGTCTCCCTCTTCAGGCTCATGCCTGAAATACAATCAATGTGTATAAAATTTGTACGCGAAAATGCTTCTTACACAAGTGAATATGTATCACTATGCACAATATAATCAATGCACCTCAATGATGTAAGAATTATAAGCTCGGTGCTCTACGTGTGCAATCAACACTTAGTATAGTGATTATCTCAAGTCAAGCACATAAGTGTTTATACAAGCTAATCTTCAAAACTGGACAATGATAAACTCTCAATCTTAGTTTACGGTTTCAAAGATTCAAACTAATAGAAATCTTGAATATCTCCAAAATAATTTTCTCAATAACAATGCACAATGAGATATTCAAATTTGAGTTTGTAAAATATTTTTGCACACAAAAAATTATAGGCTAAGGTAACTTGCAATGACAATGCAAGAACCACAAGCCACTAAGTCTTCCCACACAAGATTTATCAAATAAAATTTATGGGAGAACTTAAAGCTTTACGCTCAAAAATCAAACAATCAATATAGCAAATGAGAGTATGAGCAAATTAGAATAATGCACAAGCACACTAAATATACTCACAATACTTGAATGATCAAGGAAAATGAAGTTTTAAAGTGTATAGGAGTATTATAGGCTAAAGAAGGATTTTTGAATTTGAGAGAGTTTGGCCCTAATCAATTTTGCTAATCCTTGCTAATTATGACAAATGAACATGTATATATAGGCAAGAGGAAATTTTTGACCGTTGGGGACTCAATGGGGATAATTAAATTTGTTTTAAAAGTCATTAAGAAAATTAACCCAATTTACCCTATTTAATTTTTAGTAAAAATTAATTTTACTCGAGAGATTTAGGTGGCTGAACCAAGGTTTGGTCGCCCGAATAAACTCATCTTAAAAAACTTATTTTAAACAGTTTGATCATCCACATGTAAGTTCGGTAGTCCAAACAAAAGTTAGTAGCATTTGTTCATAGATTCGGGTACTCGGTTAGTGGGTTGGTAGCCCGAACATAGAGGTTTGGTCGCCCGAGGCCTATTTTGAACTGAACTATTTGGCAACCTGAGTTGGTGAAAATGTCACATCTAGGGATTCGGTCCCTCGAGGGAGATAGAGTCTTTCTTGGTTTGGTAGCCCGAACTTAAGTCAAACTGTTGACTTCCCAACAGTTCGAGCGCCCGAGGTGACTTGTTCACCTGGGGTTTGGTCGCCCGACCTTTCTCAATTTTTGTAGTTTAGCCCAATTTAACTTCAATTAATTCCCTAGACAATATATGTAATTATGGGGACAATCTCAAGTGTTGTGTAAGGACCTAAGGTCATTTCTAAGGTCATTTTTCTTATCGAAAAAATTCGGCATCCGTCGACTGAATCCCTAAGGTCTCTAAGTTCTTGAGCTTTATAGTTCCTACATGCATGCAATACAGATTATTACAGACCTTTGCCCTATGTTACTATTATAGACCCAAATAATATAAATTACAACCAGAAATAATCTTCAGGGTCGTCAGACTTTACTTCGTGTGTCATCAATTGATTTGCTAATATAAACCTACACACAAACTTGAAAGCTATCAAATATTAAAGTATTTGTCATTATCAAAATCGGGTGTAAGCTATAAGGTCAACATTCTTCCCCTTTTGATGATGACAAATACACCATGCAAAAAGTGGGTATAGCCTTGAAAGGCTTCCCTTGACAATATGTATAATGTTAAAGATTTATCAATGCAAACAATTTTTACTACCCAATTTTCGCCTCTCATCTCCATCTCCCCTTTTTGGCAACAGCAAAAAGGGTTATGAAATAAATATCCATAAGTATTGGGTGTGATGCATTAATATACAAGATAAGTTTGGAAAATTTTAGAAATTTTGGCAGCATGCCGTTTAAAAATAGGACATTTTCCCAAAAATACCTGTATAGAAATGACCTGTTTGGAGTTTTAAAAAATAATAGTTTATTCACAACTACTTAACCCAAACAGTCCAGTATGATCAAGACATAAAACATAAAGATAGTTATCAATTAAGCAATATATATGAAAAACATGTCTTTCAAATCACAACCAAATTCATAAAGTCTAAAGCAATGATAGGTTTAGCAATTAAGCACACAAACTATGTAACCGGTCATTTAAAGATTTAAATGACATGAAAACAGAATTAGACCATAAATATGCACAAACCATTTCAATTGAAATATATCATAAGACCCGTGGAAAATATGAGTTTAAAATACACGACATATGATAACAGGTAGAAGGTTTGAGCATAAAACAGCCTAACTAGTTCACATGCATTTTTATGTGAAGTTACCAAACCAGTTATGCAATTTAAAAACATATAATAATAATAATAATAATAATAATAATAATAATAATAATAATAATAATAATAATAATAATAAGGCAAGAGATAAAGAGTTTAGTTTTGAAATTTGATCTTACCAAAAGTATATGTAAATAAAATATATGTATATAATATATATATATATATATATATATATATATATATATCTCCCTTGTAATGTTTGCAAAATGGTGCTGGGGGTGCTTGCAAAAAAAAAAAAAAATTTTAAAGCACATGCAAGCAAAAATTTTCTGGTTTATCAATGAAACACATGCTAAAATATAACTAGAAAAATACAACCACAATGATCCCAAAAATTTAACAATCATATGTAAGATCATATGGCAAGAACAAACAACTGTGGCAACATAAACAAAGATTTTCAACAATATCATTTCAGTTATGCATATGCCACACTTGATTCAAAAACAAATCTAAGCTAAACATATTTGTGAGCAAAACAAAATAGAAATTTATGTTTAGATGCTCCCCCTATCAATTTGAGTACATGCTTAGACTCTTTAACTACTTATACTAATCAAAGATCAATTTCATTATGCTTAGTAGTATAAGCCATCAATCCAAATCTTTAAAATCAACTATACTGAGTATTTGTTAATTACATTTGTCACTTAATTATTATAGTTGTCCCTATAGACCATAAATGCATCAGAGAGTATATATTAAGGCATGCAATAACGTTCATGACTCAAGAACATTCCATATCAAACCATAAACCTTCAAACGCAGGATATAATGTTCAGGGTTTTCATAAGAGCCTTAATAATTCAGTAGATGAAAGTGATGCATATGGATCATTCATACGCTTCCTATAGGGATGGATCTGAGCCTTTCTAAACAGTTGATGATTATGTTAGGATGAAGTTTAATTATTTATTTGGTTTCACTCATCCTTTTAAAAAAATATTTTAACGTTAATTTTATCATAATCATCTTTAACACAAGATTTTGGTTTGGGAAAAATCTTGTCGAAATTTCAACAGCATGTCGTCTATAAATCGGACATTTACCAAATTTTCATGCACCAAAACCTAATAGATTCAAGCAATCAATTCAAAATAATTCAGTTTTAGCATGTGAGAACCTATTTTAACTACCAGCATGCAATACACAACATACTACATCAGCCATGCAGTTAGCGTTCCATACAAGCATGCAAATAAATAAGTTTCTACAACAGCTTTGCAAATGGCATTCCATGCAATCCAGGATTATCAATCAATATATTCAATAACAGTTCACAATACTAGATAATCAAAAATCACTATCCATCAAGATATAATATGAACAATAAACAACAGTGGATAGTTATGAGTTTAGTGCTGCATTGTTTTTCATAAAGGTATGTCGAAATATAATAATGAGACCATTCAAAAGAGTCATGAAATTTTGAAAGGAAATGCTCCCCCTGAGTTATGCACTTACTCATTTTATGCCTTTTTCATCTCCAAATATTTTAGCCAAGGTTCCTAAGATTTTCAATGGATTTTGGACTTGGCATGAATGCTTTAGGCTTAGAGGACCAAAAGGTCACAATGAATATTTCTTTCAAAGTCGTAAGCCTCCAATGCCTCTTCTCTTATGAATTTCAATACGTGTGAGAGGCTCAAGTCCAAATGTTAAAAATACACATGCATAGGTCTACTTAAATTTTATGCATTCATCTAGATTAAGACCTAATGCAACCAACTTAGCCATTCATCTTATCTCTAAGCATATGAAGCCCTAAAGCATTTGATTTAATGTTTGAGAGCTTATGAAGTGAGAAAGAGTAAATACTCTTAACAATCAAATTATCATTTAGTTCAGAAGAGTATTTAGAATGAGTGGACATTTTCTAAAATATTTTTGTGCTTAATAATGATGTCCAGGTATGTGTAAAGAGCGTCTAGGAGAGTATGAATTTTTGAATACAGCCCTTTCGACAGTGGTATATATCCTTTAGATATAATTATAACTATGAAGTAAGCATACTGGCCGGTGAGTAGAAGGGACGTCTGATAAGCACTCAATATATATATTAGTCATTTATGATTAATAGTGCTTTAATCCTAGAGTGATGACTTGATTCTGATTTAGGCTTTTCATATTCAAAAGTGAGTTTAGGGTATAATGATGTATAATAAAAGATGAATTCCCTAAATCGCAAGTTTGTGCAATGGACAATGTATGCTTAATTTAAGATTTGTACATTCAAGCATGAATTAAGCATTAAGAATTTTATACCAAGCAAGGATACTTTTGTCCATTTGGAAGCGGATTTTAATTTAGTCAGCTATAACCAATGTTATCACATTTTCACCAATCATTATGATATATATATATATATATATATATATATATGCATTAAGTTCAGAATGGATATATTACACATATTTCCACTTTGGCATGGTTTTCTAATAGTTCTTAGTAAACCAATATTATATGGTGAATGCATATACTAAGATTTGATATTTTAAGCATAGACCACTTCCTAGTCTTTTAGTTATCACCACCCCTTAAACCTAAACCTAGGATCTAATGAAGCATTAAATCATTAAGTAATATTAATTTAGATCCATTTTTCTTTAAAGGTCCTACGGGGTTTGCCTTGCTGATTATCAATTTTATTTCCTTTTCTAGGCCTCTTGCACTTCTAAATAGACAGTTAAACCACACGTGCCACATAGATTTGCAAAATAAGCAGCTATTGAATATACATAAAAGAGTATGCTTATTTAATCTGTTTTTACTCAATGAGGCCTGACAATTAGTTTTGTAAGATAAACCTTTTTTGAAAAGATTTTTTATTTTTAAGACCTAAGGATTTATCATCTCCCGTTTCTCCCTTCTTGTAGATTATTTTCAATATATTTTCAATCTTTTTCTTTTCAAGAATAGCATGATAATCTTTTAATTCGTTTAATTGCATTGCTATCATTTTATTCTCACTTTTCAGAAATGATTTCTGCTTAGATAACTTAACTAGAAATTTATTCATTTTCAATAAAGTCTTTTCTAGTTTTTCATACGACAGCATGCTTTCCTTATTCAATTCAGCACACGATTCATCAAAAGAATTAACACAATAATTTTCACATGAATCATTGCATGCAACAACAATAGTATTTTCACAAGGAATACCAGATGATTCATCATACAATAGATTGCAATATTTTTCATGAGAATCATCGCATGCATCACTAACAGAATGATCATGATATACAATAGATGATTCAACATAACACACATTATAACATTCAGCACAAGAATCATCAATAGAGGCAGAGATAGAATCATATACCTCATGTCCTATTAATGCACTAACCCTGTCATTTACCACATCCTGAGTGGTGGTTTCATTCTCCCGGGATTCTCCATATTTTCTTGTGAGTTCATCTCAGATATCTAACATGCCACAAACTCAACAAAAATATCATAATCTAATGCAAGATATAACATGTCCATGACATATGAATTTGCATGCATTATCCTAATATCATGTTCATCCAAGGACATACAAATCCCATTAACAATCACCCTCCAGGCCATCCATTTCATTGATTTTATAAATACTCTCATTCTAATTTTCTAGGTGGTGTAATTGACACCACAAAATATAGGAGGCCTAGACAGTGACTGTCCCTCACCGAATGGGGATACACCAAATTGAGTCATTGTGATCTTTTTGCAAAAACGTTTAAGTCTAGTGTAATGAGGCTCTGATACCAATTGTTAGCTTTGGTGTATTCCCAAGAGGGGGGGTGAATCGAGTATTTAAAAATTAGTCCCCTAGGTTCAACTAATCTAACAAGCAGTATTTCACAAACCTAGGGTCTTTCTATGTATTCACAATCCCAGTCAAATATTTAAATGATAAACGTAAACATACATGTGTAGAAAGTAAATTGTGAAAAATAAAATCAACACCAGATTTGTTATTGGGGTTCGGTCAATTATGCCTACATCCCTGCCTTGGCCACACTAGCACAAGGATTCCATTACTGCTCACTTAACGAGTGGAGCGGCACCAATTACAACCAAGTCAATTCAAGGGGCTGACCTCAGCTAACACACCTTATTAGGATGACGCACCTAACTTTCCTAATCGGGTCTAAGCCAGTCCGAGACTATTCCATAGGGCTAGTCTCCCTCTTCAAGACCACACTTGGAATACAATCAATGTGTATAAAATTTGTACACGGAAATGCTTCCTACACAAGCAAATATGTACCACTACGCACAATATAATTAATGCACCTCAACAATGTAGGAACTATAAGCTTGGTGCTCTACGTGTGCAATCAACACTTAGTATAATGACTATCTCAAGTCAAGCACATGAGTGTTTATACAAGCTAATCTTTAAAACTAGACAATGATAAACTCTCAATCTTAGTTTAGGGTTTCAAAGATTCAAACTAATAGAAATCTAGAATATCTCCAAAATAATTTTCTCAATAACAATGCACAATAAGATGTTCAAATCTGAGTTTCTAAAATATTTTTGCACACAAAAAATTAAAGGCTAAGGTAACTTGCAATGACAATGCAAGAACCATAAGCCACTAAGTCTTCCCACACAAGATTTATCAAATAAAATTTATGGGAGAAGTTAAAGCTTTACTTTCAACAAAAATCAAACAATCAATATAGCAAATGAGAGTATGAGCAAATTAGAATGATGCACAAGCACACTAAATATACTCACAACACTTGAATGATCAAGGAAAATGAAGTTTTGAAGTGTATAGGAGTATTATAGCTAAAGAATGATTTTTGAATTTGAGAGAGTTTGGCTCTAATCAATTTCGCTAATCTTTGCTAATTACAACAAATGAACATGCATATATAGGCAAGGGGAAATTTTTTACCGTTGGGGACTCAATAGGGAAAATTAAATTTGTTTTAAAAGCCATTAAGAAAATTAATTCAGTTTACCCCCATTTAATTTTTAGTACTTTTATCCGAGAGATTCGGGTGGCTGAACCTAGGTTCGCTCACCAAAATAGACTCATCTTGAAAAACTTATTTTAAATAGTTCAGTAGCCCGCGTGTAGGTTTGGTAGCCCAAACAAAAGTCAGTAGCATTTGTTCGTAGATTCGAGTACCCGGTCAGTGGGTCGATAGCCCGAGCACAGAGGTTCAATCGCCCGAGGCCTATTTTGAACTGAACTACTCGGTAGCCCAAGTTGGTGAAAAGACCACATCTAGGGGTTCGGTCGCCCGAGGGAGATAGAGTTTTTCTTGGTTCGGCAGCCCGATCCCAAGTCATACTGTTGACTTCCCAACAGTTTGGGTGCCTGAGGTGATTTGTTCACCTGGGGTTTGGTCGCCCGACCTCTCTCAATTTTTGTAGTTTAGCCCAATTTCACTTCAATTAATTCCCCAGATAATATATGTAATTATGGGGACAATCTCAAGTGTTGTGTAAGGACCTAGGGTCATTTCTAAGGCCATTTTTCTTGCCAAAAAAATCTGGCGTCGGTTAACCGAATCCCTAAGGTCTCTAAGGTCTTGAGCTTTATAATTCCTACATGCATGCAATGCAAATTATTACAGACATTTGCCCTATGTTACTATTACAGACCCAAATAAAATAAATTACAACAAGAAATAATCTTCAGAGTCTTCAGGCTTTACTTCGTGTGTCATCAATCGATTTGCTAATATAAACCTGCACACAGACTTGAAAACTATCAAATATTAGAGTATTTGTCATTATCAAAATTGGGTGTAACCTATAAGGTCAACATTATTGACTCCATTTAAGATACCTTAAATCATATTCTTTTGATTTCGTAAAACCTTATTAGTATCCATTAATCTTGCAAAATAGCCTCATTGGTGTCCTTTAATTTGACTAATATTTTATGTCTAATCAATAGTCCCCCACTCTTAAGTCTAATGATTAATTTTCTTAGTTATGAGTGATTTGTAAAAACACTCTATGATCCAGTACCAAGCTGACTTGACATTATCTGAGCCATGCAAGCTTCATATGTCCCAAACAGCCTTTATGAGCCAACCATGCTTCATTCGAGCTGAACATGCCTAATTTAAGCCAAGCAAACTTCATTTGAGCCGACCAAGACTCATTTGAGCCAACCAAGTTTTATTCGATCCACGTAGGCTTCATCTAGGTTGAGTAGGCTTCATTCTAGCCAACCAGGCTTCATCCAAGCCACCCACAATTCATTTGGGTTCAACAAGTTTCATCTGTGCCAAGTAGGCTTCTTTTGAGCCTGATATACCCAAAAAATGTCACCTACCTAGAGGAAACCAAAACATAGCATTAATGAGGGCAGTTACTGCCAAAGTCAATCGCCTAGCCGAAGCAATTGACGCCCGCCTTATAATGACCAAAGCAATCCACGCCAATGGGGTAATAACCGGAGTGATTCACTCCCGCACCATAATTCACCAATAAATGGCATATCATTCTCGGGTCAAACTCTTTCACTATAAATAGGGACTCGAAGAAGAGGCTAAGGTATCTCATTCTAAACTCATCTTTACTATTGCTTACAACCTCTCTGGAGCAATCCTTTACTTAGGCATCGGGGTGATCCCCCGGAGTACACCCAAGGTCCTCCAAGCCACTCTTCTTTCATCCTTTTTCAGGTAATCGAAATCAGAAAGTTCATTCGAGGTCATTCGACATTTTTATTCCGCAATAGTTTGCACCATCTATGGGAAAGTTTCTAAATCATGACAAAAACCACAAAATCAACGTCAGATCCTGCTACAGGTGATCAATCACCCTAGTTTGTTCACTCTACACCTGGAGACTGTTCGGGGGTGACAAGGGAGGAATTCCTTATCTTCCAAAGGAGAATGGATAACATGGTAGCCTCCCAGAAGAAGATGGAGGACATGTTCAACATGCTATTACAACAAAAGGGTTATGGAGAACTTGTTCCCCACCAACAACTTGTTGATCTTGATTCACATGAGAAAGCAGAAAACCTGAAAGAGAGCAATGGAAAAACTGACCCCGCAAGAAGACGCCAGCAGCGTGGGGATCAATGAACAACGATCAAAAGAGCTGGAGGAAAGGATCAAGAAGATCAACCAAATAGAAAAGATGATGAAAGAGGGTCGAACCAACCCCTCTTGTGGAGAAGCCTCGTTGATGTCATCGGATCCATGTTTCACCAAAGAAGTGATGGAGGTCTCGCTGCCAGGCAAGTTCAAAATGCCAACCTTTGAAAGGTACGAAGGATCGACCTGACCCAATTGATCACCTGGATACCTTCAAGGTATTGATGTAGTTGCAAAGTGCACTTGATGCCATCATGTGCCATGCATTTTCTGCCACCCTTAAAGATAATGTCAGGGTATGGTACCGGACCCTAAAACCTGGGTCAATCAGCTCCTTTTCTAAGATGGAGCGGCAGTTTATCGACCATTTCATCAGTAGTCACATGATAACCAAAACTTCGGCCCATATGATGAGCCTGGTCCAAGGAGAAAGAGAGACATTGAAAAAGTTTATACATCGTTTTCTTCACGACAACTCTAGAGATTCACAACCTAGATCATGAGGTAGCACTGGAGGCCTTAACCATAGCCCTCTAACCTGGAGACTTCCTATACTCACTGGGAAAGAGGCCCCCAGCTGACATGGGAGAACTTATGGCAAGGGTACAAAAATATATCAACTTGGAGGAAGTGATGGATACAAGGAGAGATCGGGTCGAGTTGAAAAGAAAGGGTGCGAGAGACATCGGCAAAGCTTCGAGAGGAGGAAAAAGACAGGAGAGCAGCAAGTTACAAATCAGCTCCAGGGGGTCAGGACACACAAAAAAGTTTTAGTCCTATACTCCTCTAAATGCACCTCGAACCAATGTGTTAATGCATATAAGAGAAAAAGGATATGTTTCATAGCCTGAGCCTATGCGTACACCCTCTGTAAGAACCTGAACCGTGATATACGGAATAAATAAATAAATAAGAGAAGGGTAAAACGATATATTGAGCAAGCTTCATCGATGAAGCCAGAATTCATCAACGAGGGCCCTTCTGTTGTTCAGTGACAAAATGCAGAGGCTCGTCGACGAGGAGAAGCCAAGAGGTTTTAGGATATCTAGAAATCTCAGGCTCGTCGACAAGGCCACCACTACGTCGGTAAACTCCCTTCGTTGACTCGTCGACGACGACGCCGCCTCGTCGATGAGGTTGCCCGAGTCAAAGGTGCTATAAATATCCATTGGATTGCTTCTTAACTAAGAAATCAAGTTTTCTCTATCTCTCTCTCTAGATTTCTTCATCGTACATTGTTAGAATCGACGATCCAACGTTACTACGAGGATCATGGAAGGATTCTCTTTGAGATTTGTGGAACAGATCTTCGTTTCAAGCGTTTTCGGGTTTTGACCCAAAAATCGAGGTAAGGCTCGATTTTCATTTCCATTTTGGTAGTTCTATAGGGAATGGAATTGAATTATGTTTTACACTGTAATTTATAGGTTTTGGGAACTCGGTTCGCTATTTAGGAGCTGTAGAGTTCGAGTTTGGATTTTTGGGGTAAGGGGATTCTATTTACATTGGTTATTTTTGAAATCAAATTCTATAGAACTGTGGTTCACGGTATTGTGTGTGTTTTGACTACTCATTTGGGAGAATCTAACAGGGGCAAATTACAGAATTTTCATATTACAATTTTAGGAAAAATGGGCCATTAGGTTGCATCTCTGGTTTTGTTGGAAAACCATGGATATATTGTGATATATATGTGTTATGGGGGTAGTCGTGCCTTGACTTGTTTAAATTGCATTTTGGGAAATCATGATTTTTAAATTATCAAACGAGTGTGGAATGAATTGTTATATGAAAATGCATGAGTTGTGTTATTGATGAAATGAAATAGGAACGGGGTTCTGAATTGTTCGAGGTTTTGATGTCCGGCTTTTGCAGAAGGGATCGGCCGGTTTTTATCGAAGGGTGTGATGTGTGAAAACACCAGATCTGCACCGGTTCAACACTGTGGGCTTATACTATGCCAGGTTACCGGGGGCACCGAATTTTTTCGAAGGGTGTGAAATACCACCAGACAATCCGGCTTTTTTCGAAGGGTATGAAATACCACCAGACAGTCCAACTTAGGCCGAAGGGTGTGACGACACCAGATCGTATTGCTTTGTATCATTGGTATATTAGAACTATTTTGTGAAAATACTGAAACTGCATTGAACTGTGTATGTTTTATGTCATGATAACACTCATATGCCACAAACCGATATAACCTAATTCTTCCTTACTAAGAGGTGTCTTACCCCTATCGTACGTACATGTTTTCAGGTCCTTCAAGTAACAGGAACTAGCATCCTTGTGTTGGAAGCGTAGTGGTCGGTGTACTGCATAAAGTACTTTTGTAAGTACTAGGACTATATTAGGTTGTCATTTTGGGTTTTGGCTGACACCCGGCTTTATGTTTTGTACTATGGAGCTTAGACTCTTTTTGTATAAACTCTAGTATGGTTCAATGTATGTATAGAAAAAATATTTTCCGCTGTGCGTATGTCATGTATGTGAATGTGTATAGGGTGTACGAGAATCTTACAGGGTTGGACCCTCATTCATTATTATTTCATTGACTGTTTTGTATGATACAGGGATATGTTAGGTTACTAACTCACCCCTGGGTCCCATTACCAAGATTCGGGGCTTGACACCCTCGCATAAGCTAAATACGTCAAAGTTCTATCAGTTCCACAAGGATCACAGGTATGATACAGAGGAGTGTAATCACCTCAAAAATGAAATCGAGGCCCTAATAAAAAGAGGGCACCTGTCAAGGTTTATGAAAAGGGGAGATCACCGAATGGAAGTTTGTGAAAAAAGAAAAACCTGATGCAAAAGAGCAGATTGTTGGAGAGATTGTCGTAATCTTCGGCAGACCCACCAACGGCGGAGATAGCGGAGGTGCTCGGAAGAGGTATGCCAAATAGGTGCTCTTAACACAAGGAAAAGAGCCAAAGGGCAAGAAATATAAGCAAGAAGATATTATCGCCTTCAACAGTGAAGACGAGGAAGGGGTGCAACGGCCTCATGATGATGCCCCGGTGGTGTCGCTACTGGTAGCCAACTACAAGGTAAGAAGAGTACTGATAGACAATGGCAGCTCGGCTAACATAATATTTTGGTCGATGCTACAAGAGATGAAAATTAGTAGAGAATGCCTAAAATCTATTTCCACCCCATTGGTTGGATTTGGAGGAGACGTGGTCCATCCAATGGGTACGATAACACTCCCCGTGACAATGGGGACATCCCCACAACAAATTACCTTGATGACGGACTTCCTGGTGGTCAATCGGCCATTGGTTTACAACATCATATTGAGCCACCCAACGCTCAATGTAGCTCGAGCCATAACCTCCACCTATCACTTGAAGGTGAAATTCGCTACCCCCACGGGGCTAGGGTGATCAAAGGAGACTAGACGCCAGCTCAAAATTGCTACATAATGGCATTGAAAAGCAAGAGTGAGGCACGTGAGACCCTGACCATTGAAGATCTAGAGATAAGGGGAGAATATCCATAAATCAGCACACTAGACGAAGACCTTATGAGCATCCCTATAACGCCCCAAAAAATGATATGTTTGGGAATGTAAAAAAATAAAAATAAATAAATAAATAATAAAATAAATAAATAATAAAATAATTTAAGATTTAAAATTAAATTGAATAATAAATTAATTAATTAAATAATAAGAATTATGAATTAAGTAATATAATATATAGATATATATATATATATACATACATACATACATACATATAGGTTAAAAGTTATTACTATTATTATATTATTTAAATATATATCTTTAACTGAAGCTTCCAAAATTTTTGAAGAAGAAGAACGCCCCCACTTTGCTTCTCACGCCGTCTCTCCTTTTGTCCCCTCCTTTCTCTCTCCCACTCTCCTCAATTTCTTGGTTGATATTTGTCTCATTGAAAATCAAAAAATACCACTAGGCCCCATTCTCCACCACCGGAGCGGATTTATCGTAGGAGCGGTATGGGCATATCTCATGGGGTGAGTTAAATTCTCACTCTAACCTCAATTTTTCGCAAATTTTAAGCCTAATTGACGATTGGACACCACTACGAGAATTTAGGGATGATTTTCTACAAGTCTAAAGGAACGGATTTATCGTGGGATCGTCGTAAGCATAACCCCAAAATTAGGATAAGAGGGTTATTAAGGGGCTAATTATCATTTAATTAATGTAGAATTAGAAATGTTAGAATATTGGGCATTCTGAGGTTGAACTAGGGTTATTGAATTCAAGGTTCGAGTAAGTGCAGCGGGTGTAATTTCAGTACCCTGCAGGCATAGTTCAGGAAACCAAGTAAGGGTGTTAAATGTTAGTTTAAATGTTAATTTGGAGTATATGGAGCCTAGGGAAGGTTATATGGGTATTATTTTGGGAAATGAGTTAATTAATCTGGAAAAAATGTGAATTGCAAGATTTGAGTTTCGGGCGCTAAGGGCATAGGATCTGGGTTTTAGCAAGATTTTCAGTAAGTCGGGTAAAAGGAATAAATTATAGCAGTATTTTTTATATTATTGATTGAATGAATATGTGAAAAATGAAGTTATGATATGTTTCCCTATGAAATTAGTATATTATAAATATTATATGAAAATTGTGTGGCTTATGATGTATATTGAAAAATGAGAAATTTGATGAGGAGTATTTTTTGAGAAAATGATGAAATGAGAACTATCGATATGCTTGCTGGAAATGATGAAAATGATATATAAATACGTGTATAGAAATGATTTTTATGAAAATGGGAAAGTATGAATACTGATTTGAGTATGTTGAGAAGTATTAAAAAACGTGAAATAAGTTATATGCCAACATGAGAATGAAATGAATGTGAAAAGAGATATATATATGTATTACTATGAAATGACTTTTGAAATGTGGGAATATTCAATGTAAATTTTGCAATATGAACATTGCAATATGGGAGTTGAAATATGAATATTGAAATGTAAATATTGAAAATGAGTATACTGGGAAATGTGAACATTGCAAAGTGCGAAAGCTGCAATGGGATCATTGGAAATATGATTAATGAAATGCCAATACCGCACAATGATTTCAGGTATGTGGTAATGATAACCCTGATGGGTGGATATGGAAACCCTAATGATGGGTTGTGATATTGAGCACGGTACCGTTGCTAGTGGTGTTAGTGCAACCACACGGACTCGTGGAGCATGTGGCGTGACAGTCGACTGAGTTGTATAGTAGAGTTGTTGTGCCTCCTGAGTTCGGATCAGGGCTATAGGCCGGCCAGTCGTACTACAGATACAGGTTATGTGATACGATATTTGATCTAACCGAGTTGGCCAACTGCGGTTAGATCCAGCCTTCGGGCCGCACAACCCTGACCATGGGGCGAAGCATGACATAGTGAATATCCTCAGGGTAGCCATGAGTTATAGAGACGAGTAAATTGGTTAACAAGGACACTAATGAGTTAGATGAAAATGGAAATGCAATGAAAATGGAAATGAAATGAAAGCAGAAAAGTAATGAAAATGGAAATGAAATGAAAATGGAAATGCAATGAAAGAAAATGAGGGAAGAAATAGTGTGAGTTAATAATATAAATAAATGAGGCGAAGTAAAACTCTCTGCTTGAGGGCTCACTGAGTAAGGTAAGTGCCCTGATAATTATCAGTTGCAGCTAAACCCGAGTAATCGAGTAAGGTTGTAAACAATATCAGAGCAAAAGAAAGCTGCTTGTATGGGCCGGTAAGCTTCCCTATTCTTAGGAGCTTCGCTTGTAGACATGAGTTGTGTACGAATGATTTTGGAAATGAAATTAAAAGCTTTTAAAAGCTTGTGATGTATATCTATACGAGTATGAAAATGAACTTGTATACTTTCTTATATGGAAATCATTTTAGGCTCATTCATTGGATCATTTAGTAAGGTTAAGATCATAGTAGGCTTAAAAGTAGGAACTGTATAAGCATGTGTTTCTATGGTTTAGACTCCATAATCTTAATTTAGCGATAGGGACTATAGGGTCAATGCCCAAGGCTAATAGATTGAGTTGGCAGGGGCAAAAATACTCCAAAATAGTATTAGTAAGAGTTTCTTTCACCCTTTTTCGTAACAAAATTCTAAGAATTTGTCATCTTCCAAGTCTTGCATTGTCCTAGAGAAAAGTCTAGAATGGCGAGGAATAATAATATTAAAATATTGATGTAGTTGCCACTAACCTATTATTTTCCTAGTTGCGATTAGTTCACCTAATTACTACTCGTTGATTGATCTCTAGACTGATCTTAAGGCCAAGGAACCAATAGTTTCTGTCTCCATTTACTAAAGTTGGGATCGGAAGTTCAATTATGCAAAGGAAAGGTACTAACACCCCTTACACACCCATTCTATGAACGGTACCTAATTAACCATGAATTATCCTTAAATTGTATCAAATGATCTTTAATTAACTCCTTAAAAATAAAAATAAATATTTAAAATTTAAAAAAAATATGTCAAATCAGGTGCAATTTAGGAATGTCTAATAAGACTGCCAAAGGAAAGGATCCTATTAGATAAACCTCTCTAAAAACTAATATAGGTGAGGCTTGAAATACTTCTTTTTTTATTTTTAGTAAAAGAGGGCGGCATCTCCTTTCTTAATTTTGTTAATAACTCTCACTTATGGTGGAGGAATATCGTGGGAACAAAAGGATACTTGGAGCTTACATAAAAACAAATAAAAAACACACCATGCATCAAACCAAACAAAAGAAGAAAAATAACTCAAATCATTTTTGTTTATTTTTTCTAATTTTTAATATTTTTTTTCTAATTTTTACTTTTTTCCAATTTTAAAAAAATAAAAAGATTAATTTTAAATTAAATAAAAATATCGACTGGTCGAGACTAATCAAACTGATTACACCAATCTGAGCTGGGTCAACTCAAGTTGACCCGAATCAACTCAGGTTGGCATGGTTGGGTAAGGCTTGCCACGTCTTGGATAGCAATGGTGGCACGTGGCATTGCTTTTTGCTATATTTTTTATAATTTATTTCTATTTTTTAAAATTTTCTACAACAAGGTAACATCAACATAACGTCACTTGTCACGTGGCAATTCCTGGTTGGCTTTGCGAATTTAACAATGATTGCTGACGTGGCAGCGATCTAGCCATCTAGAGAAAACACACATTGGATGGCCAAAATTGCTCCCCCTTGCTCCTAGAATATGCGGTCCTAGTTATGTCACATGTCACCGTCCACATGGTGACACGTGTCTCACTAATATATATATATATATATATATATATATATATATATGTAATAACCCAAAAAATAGTTAAACAAGATTAGTGGAATGATCCTAAAAAAATAATTAATTAAATTAAAATTAAAATTAAAAAATATAATTAATTAAATAATATTATATTATATTATAATATTAATATTGTTGACCTTATAGGTCATTCCCGATTTTGATAATGACAAATATTCTTTGTATTTGATGGCTTTCAAGTTTGTGTGCAGGTTCTTATTAACAAGTTCATATTTGATGGCACGTGAAAGCTTGAAGCCTAAAGACCCTGAAGATCATTTTTATTGTTCGGTCGACCGACGCCAAATTTTTTGTCACTATCTTAACATGGCGTTAAAGGTCTTGCACAATCACTTAAGTATGTCCCCAACATCACTTTTCATATCAGGGGAATCAAATCAAAGCTAAAATGAACTTTAAATTGAAATGTTGAGGGGGCTCGGGCGACCGAACCCAAGTCATGTAAAACAGCTCGAGCGACTGAACAAGTCAATATGTTGACTTTGTGTTCGGGCACTTGGACCTGATTTGAGTGTATCTCCCTTGGGCACCCGAACCTGTATCAGAATACTTTTCAACTACTAAGGCACCCAAACGATCATGTTCAAAAAGGGCTCGGGCGACCGAATTGCTTGGTTCGGTTAACCGAATGTAGCCTCGGGCACTTCAACCTCGGACATTTGGCTATTGACTTTGGTTCAGCCAACCGGTTCTCAATTTGGGCACCCGAACCATTAAAAATTAGATTTTTGACTGAGTCTGTTCAATCACCCGAGCCTCAGGCTAAGCACCCGAACCTCGCATGTTAAAATATTTTTATTGATTTTTTAAAAGGGGTAAAATGGGTTAATTTTCCTAAACCGTTTTAAAACAATTTGAAGAATCCCCATTTAGTCCCCAATGGTCAAAAAATCCTCCTTGCCTATAAATATTTGTTCATTTGTCATAATTAGTAAGGATTAGCAAAATTGATTATGACCAAACTCTCTCAAATTCAAAAATCTTTCTTTAGCCTATAATACTCCAAAACACTTATACACATCATCCTTCTTGATCTTGCAAGTGTTGTGAGTATATTTTGCGTGCTTGTGCTTTATTCATACTTGCATATACTATCATTAGATTATATTGATTGTTTTATTTTATTGAGAGTAGAAGCATCAAGTTCTTCCACTGATTTAACTTGATAAATCTTGTATGGGAAGACTTGGAAGGTTGTGGTTCTTGCATTGTCATTGCAAGTAACCTAAGCCTATATTTTTTTGAGCAAAAATTATTTTCAAAGCTTGTTTTCAAACAACTTTTGTGCTTGCTACATTGAAGAAAATATTTTCGAATTTATTTGAATATTATTGTTAACATCTTTGAAACCCTAATCTGATATTGAGATTTAGTTTATCTGGTTTTCAAGAATAGCTTGTTTGATTTGAACACTCTTGTACTTGATTGACTATAAACATAAATTTGAGTGTCAATTGCACATATACACACTGAGCTTATAGTTCTTACATGTTTGGTGTGGATTGACTATTACATGTGTATATTGTAGTACATATCTGCTTAATGTGAGAAGCATATTTCCATGTACGCAAATTTTACATACATTGGTTGTATTCCAGGAACGGGCCTAAAGAGGGAGACTAGCCCTGGTAAATAGTCCCAGATTGGCTTAGACCCGATTAGGAAAGTTACGTGCGTCATCCTGGTAAGGCGTGTTGGTTGAGGGCAGCCCCATGAATCGACCTGATTGTAACCGATGCCGCTCCACCTGTTAAGTGAGTTTTAGAGGAATCCTCGGCCTTGCAAGCTAGAGGCGGGGACGTAGGCACAGTTGGCCAAACCCCGATAACATATCGTGCGTGTACTTTATATTTTCGCAAATTTATTTGCCGCACTTTTATTTTTAGCACATGTATATTGTATGTTTGATTCATTATATGTAGTACATGTGTTGATTGTGTTTATAATTAAATAGAAAGACCTTAGGTTTGTGTAATGCTACTACTATATTGGTTGACTTAGAGACAAATTTTTAAATACCCAATTCACCCCACCTCTTTGGAATACACCAAAGCTAACAAATATATATATATATATATATATATATAATAGGTAACCCGATGCTTCATTTTAAAGCTTCAGGATTTCTGAAATCCTAAGACGTCTCAGCGTCTCTCTCCTGCTCCGTCTCCCTCATCGTCTCCCCTTCCACTCTCCTCAATTTTTTCTCCAATATTCGGCTATTCGAAAATCTGAAAATACCGTTGGGTTCCTACCTCCACCACTGACATTCCTACTGGAGCGGATTTGTCGTGGGAGTAGCATAAGCATATCTCCTGGGGTAAGGTCAATTCTTACACTTACCTCAATTTTTCTTAAATTCTAAGCTCAATTAATGAACGAAAATTGTCAGGAGATTCATGGGGAGATTCTCTACAATCTAGCTAAAGCAAGTTTTCGAGATGGTGCTCTGGGGTACCAATCCTAAATCGATGGTAAGTTTAACAATTTAGGCTTTTATAGGTTATTTAGGGTATTTAGAACCTAGGGGAAATTTAAGGAAAGTTACTTTGGGAATTGTGATGAATAATGTGATAAAATTTAAATTTCAAGGTTTTAGGGGTTTTGAATGTCATGGGACGTAGGTCGGGGTTTTATTGGGTTTTTCAGGAATCAGGTAAGAGGGATTAAGTTAAGTCGGGATTTTATTAAATGTGAATTTATTAAATTGTTATATATTTGTTTATTTATTTATTTATTTCATAAATTAAATGTTATTTTGAAAACTAACCGTTCGAAATCGATTTTACAAACTTAGGATATTTTGTATGATATTTTTGAATAAAATGAACGGTAGGAGTGCCCTGATAAGTATCAGTTGTGGCCGAACCCGAGTTATTTGGGTAAGAATACAAATGATGTCAAGGCAAAGGGAAGCTCCTTGTATGGACGGGTAAGCTTCCCTATTCTCAGGAACTTCATTGGTAAACATGAGTTGTGTATTAATGGTTTTGGAATCGAAATTAAGAGCTTTTGAAAGCTTGTGTTGTATATCTATATGACTGTATATATGGAATGGTGTATTTTCTCAGAAGATACAATCACTGATATGTTTATATATTATCGTATCAGGAAACTCATACTGTTGCACACTGTAAATAATTTATTCCATCTTACTGAGATGTGTCTCACCCAAATTATCTAAACTTTTAAGGGAACAGAGATAAGTTAGGTGATAGAGCTTCGAGACAATAAGGAGCTGAGACCCTGATATACAAGGTGAGTTCTTGGACTAAGGAGGTGTAATTCCCCTAGGGTTGTATTGTTTTGGGTATGATAGAAATGTATATGTTTATGTATAATGATACGCTGAGTATTGTATTCTGGATAGTTTGTATTTAATGACTTCCGCTATTAGGAAATGCCTATTTACCCGGTGCCCAATGCGGGTCGGGTCATGTGAGTGGTATCAGAGGTGTTGACGTGGCCGATGTGATGTGTATGATTTAATTTTTAATATTGTTTATATAAAAAAATGGAATGAAAAATTGGGGCATCACAATTTCAGAATGATTGGAGGATGTTGCTGTAATCGTATGCCTTACTGATTTCCAGGATATAGCAATTTTTTTGTAAAGAAATACACATTTAGCTTGAGATTTAGCATTGTGAGGATCAGATAGATATCCAACATCTGCATATCTTACTAGTTGAGATTTGGAATCAAATGAGTAGAATAGACCCAAATCATATTTTCCTCTCAAATAGCATAGAATATGCTTAATTCCATTCTAGTGTCACTGAGTAGGAGCAGAGTTATATCTTGTTAGTAAGTTTACAGCAAATGCAATATTAGGTCTTGTACAATTGGTCAGATACATTAGAGAGTTGATAGCACTTAAATATTGTACTTTAGGACCAAGTAATTTTTCCCCGTCATCATGAGGTCGAAATGAATCCTTCTTAACATCAAGTGATCGCACTGTCATTGGAGATCCCAAAGGATGAACTTTGTCCATGTATAATTGCCTTAATACCTTTTCTGTATATTCAAATTAATGGGCAAGAATTTCGCCATTTACATGTTCAATCTATAGGCCAAGACAATATTTTGTCTTTCCTAAATCTTTCATCTTAAATTCCGCAATTAAATAATTAGTAGCTTTAGTGAGCTCTTCAGGAGTCTTGACTAAATTCAAATCATCAACATAAACAGTAATTATAGAAAATTCAGATTCTAATCTTTTAATAAAAATGTAAGGACAAATTGGATCATTTATAAATCCCTCTTTTACAAGGTACTCACTTAATCGATTGTACCACATGCGTCCAGATTGTTTTAATCCATATAAAGAACGTTGGAATTTAATTGAATATAAATTTGTAGGTTTTGCTTTAGGCAATTTAAATCCTTCAAATATTTTCATATAAATTTCATTATCCAATTATCCATATATGTATGTTGTTACTATGTCCATAAGATGCATGCTCAGTCGTTTAGTGACTACTAGCCCAATTAAGAATCTGATAATGATTTCATTCATTATGAGATAATATGTCTCCTTATAGTCAATTTCGGATTTCTGCGAGAAACTGTGTGCCACAAGCCTTGCTTTATATCGATCAATTTCATTATTTTCATTTTGCTTGCGTACAAATACCCATTTGTATCCAACGGGTTGTGTAACACCCCGAACCCTTAAACCCGGGTCCAATGCATTATACCTGATAAAATCCTGATAATCCTTAAATTAATACATTCGCAGCAGAAAACATAAATATAATTTCCATATAACATTATATTGTAATACCAGAGTTTACTGTTTTCTATCTATAGATCCTTAAAATCCAACCATCACCTGCATTTCCATAGATACATAATTCCCAAAACATTTTAGTATTTTCACAACCATTCTTTACTCAACATCCTTAAAATCATAACGACATAAAACATATATATTTACATCCAAAACGTCATCAACATATACCCTGTTTCTTCATATTCCTCAAAAAGACTAAATACCCTCGAGCTCCCTAAGCCCGACCTCAAGGATGTTCTGAAAAAGAAATAATCATATTCGGGTGAGACACATCTCAGTAAGGGAAGAAATATATATATATTAAAACAGCGTGTGGCTAACATGAGGTATAAAGATATCATTTTAAACACATTTACAATTATTATCATAACATTGAAATCGTTTTCTAAACCTAAACAATCACATGCAAATATTTAACCCACGAGATTACCCAAGGATATGGGTGATTACCCGCCCATACAAGTAGCACCCCTCTGCCCTGATACTTAGGTAACCCTAAGGTCACAACTAAAGCATACCAGGGCACTCACCTTGCTTAGTAAGCCCTCCAATATTAGATTAATCTTGTACTCACACAGTTCAACAATAATTTACCAGCAAAGGCCCTAAGGATAGGGAAATTTACCCGCCCATACAAGTAGGTTTCCTCTGCCCTAGTACGTTATGCAGCTACTGTCACATTTGAAGCTACTAGTGCACTCACCTTTCTGTGCAGAGTACGCCCCACCCAAATCATAGCATATTCTACATACATAAATACTTCTAATATCATCATACATCATTATTTCTGTCTTTATTTAATCATACACATCCATTCATGTTCATAACTTAACATTGCATTGCATTTCACTTTAAGAGACTTTTTCCCATTTGTATTGTTCACATTTCACATTTCATTTCATTGCATTGTCATTTCATTGCATAACGTTTTCATTTCATTCCTTCGTACTACAGTTGGTCTTTAGCCATCATCAGTTACTCCACATAGAAATGCGCTAGAATATGCTAACAGTTAGTCCACATAGAAATGTGCTAGAATCTACTAACACGGTTGTCTTTCAGTTGTCTTACATTTACATGGTTGCATTTAACATACATAGGCAACATAGTCCATATCATATTTTATTCTCAATACTTTACTTGCTTAGTCTGCATCTCATACATTTAATATATATATATTTGCACAAAATCTCATACCACACAATTTAACAGTAATTTCATACATATTCTTATAAAATAGGTCAACCCACATTTAACATTTATATGCTGAAATTACATTTTATTTCTTACATAAATTCCTCAGAAAAATTACTTTTCACTTTCACATATACATAACTATATAAGCATTCCTAGGCTCAGAAAACATAGTTTTACATGGTTAGCATTTTAAATCTACATAAACACACACACACACACACACACACACGCATATATATAACACATAATCCATTTTAATTCATGAAAAGCCTGATTTAATACATAAATTTCCCCCTTACCTGACTTTCGAGCTACGCTGATAGGCTCCCTGAACTGATACCCACAATGTTCACTTGGACCCTGAATCCAAAAATCCTATTTAATTAAATAAATTCTAATTAACTCAAATCTTAAGAAAAACACATATTTACTACTTCTTAGGCTCCAAATAACATTATTCATTAAGGAAATTTCAAAATAACTCACTTACCCTGATTTTGGGATATTTTCCAAACCCCTCAATCCAACAATCAGCTCCTACAGCCTTGCAGAGAATGATCCTACAAACCTCAGCCCGAAATCAAAGAGAGAAGGCTGGGAGACCATTTTAGAGAGAAAGAGGAGAGAGAATTCACGAGTTCATGCTGGAAAATGAAGAACAACCTATTTATAGACAGGGCTTCGTCGACGAGACACATGGATTCGTCAATGAGGCACTGAAAAGACTTCGTCGACAAGAAGATACCTTCGTCGCTGAAATTCAGAGTTCCAAAAATACTCTGTTGACCTTATAGGTCATGCTCGATTTTGATAATGACAAATACTCCTATATTTAATGAATATCTAGTTCATGTGTAAGTCCATATTAGCAGATCATTAATGGCATGTGAAAGCTCAAAGCTTGAAGACAAATTCATACTCTTGATTGTAATATTTTTGTGGTGAAATTTGTTTGTAATAGTAATTAAGGTATTCGATTTGTAATAAGCACACACATCACATGCATGGTTTATTTTGTAAGCTCAAACCAAATGCGAACTTAAAATGACCTTAGAATTACCTTAGGGTTGGTCGACCGACACCAGACTTTTTTGGTGTCTTCAAAGTGGATCTTAAGTGACCCTAGGACACACACATTTACACATATATTTGTTAGGCACTTCATTAGGGTTTGTATGCTTCAAGATTGGACTGAAATGCACACATGGTGCACTTTCGATCGACCAGCACAGTAAGTTCATTTTGGCCTGGTCGACCAAAACCTCCCTGGGTCAAAAGTTTGACCACCTGGTCGACCAAACCAGGTAGTTCAAAAAGACCTAGTCGATCGAAACCCTCCCTGGTCAACATTTTGACCATCTGGTCGACCGAGCACTTTTGTTCTCTAACTACCTGGTCGACTGGAGGGTCCTCGAGAAAATTTCCAGTGGTCTGGTTGATCGAACCAGCCAGTTCAAAATGGCCTGGTCGACCGAACCTCGAAAAATTGAGAAATCGCCCTCTCCCGGTCGACCGAGCCCTCAGTTCAAAAACCTCCTGGTCGACCGAACCATTTGAGTCCTGGTCGACCAAAACATTTCTGGTCGACCAGACCTCTCGGGTTGTCCTGATTTTTTACTGCAGTTAATATTTTTTAAATAGGGTTAAATTGGTTAAAATATCATTAAACTTTTTCAACAATCCCTAATTGGTCCCCAACGGTCAAATATTTTGGTATGTTTATATATTACCCTTCATTTGGGAGAATTAAGCATCGATTAGCAAAAGGATTAAAAATTCCTCTCTCAAGAAAAAATACTCTCTTTTGATTCCTATTGCTTATATTTCCCCTACAAACACTCTAGCTTTTCTTCTCAAGTTGAAAATCATTTGTAAAAGCTTTGAGTGTAAATTCAAAAAGGTTTTACTCTCATTGATTGAAGTGTTTTGAATCAATTTTTCTAACGAGAGCATAACCTAAGTATTCTTAGGAGGCTTTTCTAATAAGCCTATGCTAAGAAGACTTTTTAAACTTCCAAGTGTTGCATTCTCATTGCAATAACTTAGGAAGTTTGTATTTGTTTTTGTCTTGCAAAAATACTTTCAAACTTACTCAAATATCTTGTGGTATTCATATTGACATTTTGTGGAAAGATATTTGTGTTTGATATACTAATCTTTGTGGCAATATTTATTCAAGTTCATATCACTTGTTGAATACAAAGATTGCTTAGCTTTTACAAACCAAGCATATACACTAGTTGAAGTAACTGACACATACTACTATTTCAAATATTTTAGACTTGCGTGATATCTTTGTTTGAGCATCTTGATTAAGAACATATTAAAATACAAAGATTGCTAGTTGACACTCTCACGTACGCATTACATTGATAGAAAACATATTTGAGAGTTGAACTATTTAGACCACACTGAGCTTACATTTTAAATCATCTGTGGTGTTTGTGATTGTGCACATTTGTGGTAAAAATTTGCTTTATGTGAAAGCACCCTTATATTGTACCGTTTGATTGTATATCTGAGAGATTCTAGGCGTGGCTTGAGGGGGCAGTAATCCAACCTGGTAAGGATTGGTGTAAAGGTTGAGGTCAGCCCTGTGCTAATTGACCTGGTTAAGATTGAGGTCAGCCCCGTGTTAATTTGACCTGGTTTGTATAGGTGCTGCTCCACCCATTTAAGTGAGCAAGTTATTGTGATAATCCTTGTGCTGGTTAGCCAAGGCAGGGACATAGGCAGTTGGTCGAACCTCGATAACATATCTGTGTGTCGCCCTGTTCTTTACTGCTTTCTGGTGCTTGTGTAATTGATTAAACTGTTTTATGTAACTTTTGATATTACTTGCACTAGATTGACCATAGGGTTGTGAACATACTGCTGTTACAAGAAACACCTAGGGGATAGATTTTAAAAATACCAATTCACCCCCCCTCTTGGGATCACGATAAAGCTAACATACTCTCTCAAGATTCCTTCGTCGATGAGGAACTGGTGTTCGTCGACGATCTTAGAAGGGCACTCATTGATGAGAACAGGACATTCGTCGACGAGGCCTGCTGTTCCTCTTCTAATCTCTTTCATTTTTTCCTTATTACCCATTGATCCATTTCATTTATTGTATTTCCTAATTATTTTAAATTTCGGGTCATTACAGGTTGGACATCTTCTAGTGTCTGGAGTACAGATCCAAAAAATTCTCTTTTTAATACAGAATTTAATTCTTATGCAATAGCCTCTTTTTGATTTTAGGCAATCACTTCTATATCGACATTCATTAATAGATTTAGGTTCAGGATTCTCATTACTTTTGGTAATGTTAGTAACTACTGTATATGCAAATGTGTTGTTAACAACTTTATTTCTATCCCACATTTCTCGTGTAATGAATTGAGATCTTACTATTATTTCCAGATACCTGTCCCTTTTCAAGGGATGTCTCTTCAAGAGTTTTCTCTTCAAGGTTTTTCTCTTCAAGAGATTCCACTTCAGGAGGTTCCACAATAGGGATTTCATTTTTTAGGAGAAATGGGTTTGTGAATGTCGAATGGATTATCCACCTCTATAACCTCTTCTGGAGTATTTACAGATTTCAATTTTCTCCTTCTGGGAGTTTTATCTTTTATATAACAGGCCTTCCATGCTTAGCTTATGGTTTAAGTTCATTAGTCGACTCTTGTCCTTTAGGGACATCAATACGTGCTGGAATATTTGTAGCAAGTATATGAGATTTTAATATGACCTTTGTATCTACAAAAGAATTTGGTAATTGATTTGCAACCCCTTGCAAATGCATTTTCTTATGAATTTCAAGTTCACTTTGATTTGTGCGAGAATCTAAATGAGATAAACTCATGTCATTCTATGTGATTTCATGTTGTGCTTCATGTACTGATTTTGCTCCCCCTGATGTAGGGAATACTGCTTCATCAAAATGATATCTTGAAACCATACTTTAAAGAAATCACCCATTAAAGGTTCAAGATATATAATAATATAAGGAGAATCAAAACCAACATAGATACTAAGCTTACGTTGAGGACCATTTTAGTTCTTTGAGGAGGGGCAATAGGAACATATACTGCACAACCAAAAGTTCTTAAATAAGAAATATCAAGTTGTTGACCATAAACTAATTGCATGGGTGAAAAATTATTGTAACCAATTGGCCTTATACGAACTAAACATGTAGCATGAAGAATAGCATGTCCCTAAACAGATAAAGATAATTTGGTTCTCATAATCATAGGTCTAGCAATGAGTAGAAGTCTTTTAATAAAAGATTCAGCTAAATCATTTTGTGCATGTGTATGAGCAACATGATGTTCAACATTTATTTCAAGTGATATGCAATAGTTATCAAAAGTTTGGGACATAAATTCACTAGGATTGTCTAAAAGAATTGATTTAATTGGATAATTGGGAAAATGAGCTTATAATATAATCAGTTGAGAAAGAAGTCTACAAATTCAATATTACGAATATAAAGTAGAGAAAAATGTGACCATCTAATAGATGCATAAATTATGACCAAAAAATATTTAAATGATCTAGATAGTGGATGTATTGGTCCATGTATATCATCATGAATTCTCTGTAAGAAACTGAGTGATTTAAGACTTACTTTTGAAACAGATGGTTTGACAATTAATTTCCTTTAAGAGCAAACAGGATGCATGAAATCATTTGATAAAAGAATCATATAGTTCTTTAGTGTATGACCATGTGAATTCTTAATGATTATTCGCATCATTACATCTCCAAGATGTCCACGACGATTATGCTAAAGTCTAAATAACTTTGGGTCATTGTACTTCTAGTGCAAGACATTATATGATTCAATTGTTTTAATCTTTGTATAATATAACCTAGAAGATAAAGTTGGCAACCTTTCTAAAATTTGTTTCTTCCTAAAAACAATAGAAGTAATATAAAGGAATTCTTTACTATCTTCATTTGTAGTTTCAATGTGATATCCATTGAGTCTTAAATTTTTAAAACTTAACAGATTTCTTCTGAACCTGCTAGAATATAAAGCTTCATCTATACCATTGGGTAACTTTATATTAGCTCTTCCCGAACTTTTAATCAAATTTGTAGAACCAGATACTGTATTAACATTTGTTAAATATATATTCAAGTAATGGAAATATTTCCCATCTCGAAGAATTATGTGTGTTGTAGCATTGTCAGTTAAACAAATTTCTTCCAAAGACATCTAAGAATCAATCAAAGCTTTAAGACAATTAACACTACAACATATTTTAAAAACTCATTTTTATAATTGATCATAGCAATAATAATTACTGTAATTTATTTATTTAAATCAAAACACAATATTTCTTACTATATATCTTAAAATATTACATCATTATTTTCATCTTAATTTACAAGGAAATCAGCAACATCAAAATAAACAGAGTTGGATGGTCTAGTATTAAGGTTTATTGCAACAACATTATCAGCAAAATTTGTTTTTATTTCTTTAGTTTATTCCTTTTCTTCTATAGAGACTTGGTATAGATCTACCATGTGCCTGGGCGTACGACTGGTATGTGACCAATTACCTTTTCCTCCGCATTTGTAACATTTAGTTTCATGCTGTCTGGGTTGCTGATTTTGATCATTAACCCACTTCTTGGGGTTATCCCTCTTTTGGGAGTTATCCCTCTTTTGCGGGATTGCAACCTCGCGTTGATTGTAGCCTCACATTGATGCCAGTGATTATTTTGACCACGGCCATGACCATGTCTGTAGCCTCGTCCTCGACCACGAGATGTAATCATATTCACTTCAGGGTATGGGATCGAACCAGTTAGACGAGTTTGGTGATTTTTCATCAAAAGTTTGTTATTTTGCTCAGTGACAAGAAGACATGATATAAGTTCAGAAAATTTAGTAAATTTCCTCTCCCTATATTGCTACGGTAGGAGCACACTAGTGGAATGGAAAGTAGTAAAAGTTTTTTTCTAGCATGTCTTCATCAGTAATATTTTCACCACATAATTTTAGATTTGAGCTAATCTTATGTAGGACTAAGTTATATTCATCGACTGTTTTAAAATCTTGTAACCTCAGGTGCAACCATTCATATCGAGCTTTTGGTAAAATCACAATTTTTTTGTGGTCAAATCTATAACGCCCCAGAAAATGATATGCTTCGGAATGTAAAAAAATTATAATAATAAAATAAATAAATAAATAATTTAATATTTAAAATTAAATTGAATAATAAATTAATTAATTAAATAATAAGAGTTATGAATTAAGTAATATATATACACATAAAGGTTAAATGTTATTATTATTACATTATATATGTTATACAATTACCTGAAGCTTCAAATTTCAAGATTTCATTTCAGGATTTCAAAATTCCTGCAGGCACACTTCCTTGTGTCTCTCATGCTCACTCTTTCGTCTCCTTCATTTTCTCTCTCATTCTCCTCAATTTCTCGGCTGATATTCGTCTGATCAAATATCAAAAAATACCGATAGACTCTATTCTACGCCATCAACATTTCTACTAAAGCGGATTTGTCATAAGAGTAGTGTAGGCATATCTCCTAGGGTAAGCTTAATTCTCACTTTTACCTCAATTTCTCGTAAATCTTAAGCCCAATTGACGATCAGACACTACTACGAGAATCAAGAGATGATTCTCTACAAGTCTAGTGGAGCGGATTTCTCGTGGGGTTGTCGTAAGTATAACCCCAAAATTAAACTAAGGGGGTTATTAAAGGGCTAATTATTATTTAATTATTGTAGATTTAGAAATGTTAAATATTAGGCATTTTGAAGTTGAATTAGAGTCATTGAATTTAGGGCTCGGCTAAGTGCCGCGTGAGTAATTTCAAGACCTTACAGGCATAGTTCAGGAAAACCAAGGTAATTTAATTATTTTGGAGTTTAACAATTTATTTAGGTTATTGAGAGCCCAAGAAATATTTTATAGAAATTATGTTGGAATTCTGTTGAATCTTCTGGGGAAATGAAAATTGTAGATTTTGTGCTAAAAATGCCACGAGCTCAGGATTGAACTGTGTAGACATCTTAGTAAGCCAGGTAAGGGGATAAACTAATTCAGTATTTTTTTTTCATAAAATTAATCATTATTTTATAGCATTTAATTTCAGGAAAATATGTATACTGTATAATTATGTTTGGAAAATACCGCAGTTGAACAGAGATATGATTTTAATCGTTACCAGAGAATATGATTTTAGAATAGGTTTTATGTTCCGGATATTAACCATTTCTTTGTGGCATGAGTATTATTTATCATAAAAATTATGTTAATAGAATATCATGTTTTCCCAGAATTATCATGTATTTTCGATTTTTAGGGAAATTATTAAACAGTATAGGAACCATGAATTTATGAATATTACATAAAATAGTGCAAGAAATTCATGTTTAGTATATTACGATATGCCAACGCAGATGTCGTGATTCATGTTGGCGCAGATATCATATTCATGTATGATATTACAAAATTCATGAAATATTATTATGTCAGATATTATTATGAAACATGAAACAATTATGTTTAGTATATGAAACATATTATATATTATCAGAACTCGGATGGTATGGTATAGTTCAGTTTTCAGGAGCACGGTACCGTAGCTATATGTTCAAAATTATGATAGTACTACCACACGACCAGTAGTGTGGGAGATGGCAGTTGATGTGGCTTTAGTGTAGAGTGGTGATGTTCCCCTAGCAGTCTGGGACCAAGTAGGGCAGGCCCATCGTTCTTACAGACTTATGTTTGATCTAGTATGGTCGGACAATCATTGCTAGGTCCCTTCTTCAGGCCGCACAACCCAGTCATGTGGGGGTAAGACATGACATCAGCTAACCATCCATCACTACAAAAAACTGGTTTTTAGTGACAAAATTATTAGTGACGGATTCAATTTCATCACTAAAGGTGGGTATTAGTGACAGATTTGAGAACCATCACTAATACAGAACTATAAGTGACGAAATTGAATCTGTCACTAATAGTTTTGTCACTAAAAATCGAAAAAAATTGTGGAAAATAATTTTTCGCGTAAAAATTATGTCGGAAAAATATTTGTGACGATTTGTACGGTATGAATCGAACTAGATCCGTCACTAAAAGATATTCATTAGTGACGAATAAATAACCGTCACTACTATTATTTTAAAAATAAATGAAAATTTTTGTTTTAGAGTATTAGTGACGAATGTATATATTCGTTACTATTTGACCATTATTAGTGACAAATTTGATCACTGTCACTAATACTTCCCGTATTTAAAAATGAATAAACATTTTTATTTTAGAGTATTAGTAATGAATTTTTATATTCATCAATATTGCCCCACTAGTAGTGACGAATTTGAGAACCGTCACTAATACTTCTCGTATGTAAAAATAAATAATTTTTTTTGTTTTAGAGTATTAGTGACGAATTTAAATATTCGTCACTTGCCCCAATATTAGTGACAGATTTGAGAACCGTCACTAATACTTCTTGTATTTAAAAATAAATAAAAATTTTTATTTGAGAGTATTAGTGATGAATTTATATGTTCGTCACTATTGCTCCAATATTAGTGATGGATTTGAGAAACGTTACTAATACTTCCCGTATGTAAAAATAGATAAAAATTTTTGTTTCAAATTATTAGAGACGAATTTATATATTAGTGACTATTGCCTCAATATTAGTGACTGATTTGAGAACCGTCACTAATACTTCTAGTATTTAAAAATAATTTCAATATTTTTGTTTCAGAGTATTAGTGATGTATTTATATATTCGTCACTATTGCCCCACTAGTAGTGATGGATTTGAGAACCGTCACTAATACTTTTCGTATTTTAAAATAAATAAAAAATTTTGTTTTAGAGTATTAGTGATGAATTTATTTATTCGTCACTATTGTCTCACTAGTAGTGACGGATTTGAGAACTGTCACTAATATTTTCGGTATTTTAAAATAAATAAAAATTTTTGCTTCAGAGTATTAGTGACGAATTTATTTATTCTCACTATTGCCCCATTGGTAGTAACAATTATGGATTTGTTACTACTAGTTCTTTTATTAATTTCACTTCAATCTTCCTCTCTTCCCTCCTTTCCCTTATATTTCCCACTCCCTTCCCCATCCTCCCCTCCGGATTCTCCTCTCTCCGATCCCCCTACTTTCCCTCCTCCCTTCTTTCCTCCTCCCTCCTTCCTTCTTCAAGCACGTTACCACCTCCGCCTCCCAACCCTCGCCCAAAAGCCCCAGCTAATTGAGCCCTCGGAGCCGCAGTCGCCGCCGCCGCTACCGTCGCCGTCGAGTCCTCTGCCTCCCAACCCCGCCTCTGACTATCCTCTTCCAAGTCGGGTATGGTTTTTTTTATATATATATTTATTATTGGTGATAATCAGTGTTATAATCCCAAGTGCAAATCTTAATTTTAATACTTATTTTTTGAATGTCAACAAAATTTTAATTTATATTTTGTATCATTAAAGAAATTATAGTTTCCATTAAACACTATATTTATGAGTATTGATATTATTTAATATTAGCCATTACCCAACTTGCAATAATTTTCAGTGTGACAGACTACCCATTAGGGACCAAAAAAAATTATATTATAAAACAAACAAAAATTTAAACCACTAGCCATAGGGAGGGAGGGAGAGAGAGCTTTGAAAAAAATAGTAAGGGAAGTGGTTGAAATTTTTTTGAGAATAGCAGTGTATGAGTGATAGGGAGGTGCATCCTATAATAGGAATAGGAGGGACAGAGGGTGTGAGATTATCTTATAATTAAAAATTATAAGGTACTTAGTGCGTTACTTATGTTGTTCCATTAATACTTTTGATTTTTTTTTAGTAAAAACCTATTAATTTAATATATTTAACTTGAATGACACTATTTTACTTGGTGTTTTCAATGTAACATATTCTATTATATTTGATAAAAGTTATAATACATATTCCTTTGTGTCCTTTGTGTGTGTGTGTGTGTGTGTGTGTTTTATTATTATTATTATTATTATTATTATTTACTTTGCCTTAAAACAAGTTAAACTATCAAACTAAACGAAACCACCCAATATTCAAGCCAACCCAAACCGACCAAAACCGCATCCTCAACAACTCAACTTAAGATTGACTTCTTCCAAAACCAAAAAAATTAGATTGACAAGAATTTTAAGCCCAACCCACTCACCTAACCTATGAATACTCCTACTTAATACCATGACCATTGCACTGACAAAGTTATAGTATAATACCAACTGCATCAGATGAAATTTCAAACAAAATGGTCAATTGTCTCGCCAGTGATCATCAAGAGGTTTAAGGGATACTTGTCTTATCATAGACATAGCACGGATTTGTGACCTGAAGATTTTTGATTTGAGGAACTAGACGTCTTCTGGAACATAATCTACTTCATGCATATAATCAAGGCCTCATGCTTGTTTTGAACAAGCTTTTTCTTGATCCAACATGGCTTATAGATTCAAAGTTCATATGCAATTTTAGATTGTGAATGTGATTGTTTTGGCAGCTGTTCATTATTAAATATTTACCATCTAATAAAATGGACCCTTAATATTTTAGGTGAATTTATTCTTACAATTTTCAATTTGAATTAAGTTCATTTAATTTAATCTCCATTGTAAATTGAACTACTGAAATACATGCTTGTGTTGAACACCAACTGCATGACTGATGTAGTACATTGTGAATTGCATGCTAGTAGTGGATTTAGGTTCTTGCATGTTCAAACTGACTGGTATCTGCATGATGCATATTATTGTGATTTGTTTGTTTGAATCTATCAAGTTTTAGAGCAGGAATTTTTTAGGATATGTCCAATTTACAGACGACATGCTTCCGAAATTTCATTAAAGTTTTTCCATAATAAAACTATGTACAAAGAAATGTATGCATAATCAGTTAAAATTTAAAGTCATTCTAACTCGCGCCTCTCACGTGTTGAAATTCGTAAGAAAAGAGGCGATCTTAGGCTTATAATTGAAAATCTAAAATACTTGGCTAAGAACAACAATCTTAGGTGTACAGTAAAAGGTCAAGAACTAAATGTCATATGAAGTAAAATGCCAAATTAATTACTATCATTTCATGTATTCATTGAAACTTAGGCCCGTCCAAGAACGCTTACTATACATTCATACCTAATCGTAGATGTGAGACAAATCAATTGTTATAATTCAATTGATTATTAGTCATACTATGTTGACTAATAATCACTTGAACATGTTAATTATTTGTTTTACTTACGATTAGTAATGTTTATATTTCAACCATTCTTAGATTGTTCAATGTGGACAGTTTAGGAAGCTGTATTTACATTATTGTCATCGTTCACGCTTTTTCAATTGTCATTATATATTTCAAGCGTGTCTCTACTTGTGTTCTCTTGGTGCATAATGGGGTGTTGTGACAATTTGTTAGTGATGAAAAACTAACAACATGTTTACTTCCCCCATCTCGTGTACTTAAAGAGACATGGGGAGATGCTGTCGAAATTTATAATGACCATGACGAAGGAATTTGAGTGATTGATCGCAGTGTAAATGCAACATTCCTAAATGGGATAGGATTCGTACCCTTTAGAGTATGATAGTTGATTATAGGATTCACGATGCATTTGTTATAAACATTATGAGAACCAGAATAATAACACCATTTACCAGAATGCTCGGGGTAGGATTTTGCTAGAATAAGTGAAAGGGGTACATGATTTTATAGAGTTCGCGCGTCCTCGTGTAGACAAAGCCACTAGAATAAGGTGTCCTTGCAAGAAATGTCAAAACATAACATTCAAACACATTGATTTGGTCCATTCACGTTTATTAGACTTTGGAATGGAGAAAAGGTACACAACATGGTTGTTCCATTGTGAAGATTACGCAGTTCAGAGCGATGATGATAACGATGAAGATGAGGGGGCAAATATAGTAGGTGGCAATACATGTTCGAAAGGGGTAATTGAAATGTTAGGTGACTTGCAAAGGGGGATTGCAATGGACACGGGTGATGTCGGTGTGTCGCGTACTAGTGATGAATCTACTTCAGCAGGTACCGTACCTTGCGATTCTAGTACGTTGAATAGACTCGGTAAACGATTTGCTAATCTCATGATGGATGCACGGGTGCCCCTACATCCAAACAATAAAAAGTTCTCAAAATTAGAGTTTTTGATAAAGTTGCTTCATGCTAGGACAATGCATGGGTTATCTCAAAGCGCATTTAACATGCATTTAAGCCTCATTAAGGCAGCACTGCCTCATTAAGGCAGCACTGCCTGATGGTGAAACACTTCCGAAGTCTTTTTATGAGGCAAAGACATACATGCGTGAATTAGGTCTCGGTTACACTCTAATACACGCGTGTAGGTATGATTGTGCACTCTTTTTATAGTGAACATGAAAATGCGAACGAGTGCCTAGAATATGGTGAATTGAGGTATACAACTAATTAGAAGAAGGGTAAAAAGATCCCTAAAAAATTTTTGCAATATTGTCCATTAATCCTACAACTGCAACGATTGAATATGTGCAAAAAAACTGTTACAGATATGAGATGACATCAAGAGAAACGTTTTCAAAATGGAAACACCCTTAGCCATCCAGCAAACTCTGTAGTTTGGGCCAATTTTGATAAAATGCATTTGTGATTTGCTAGTGATCCTCACAACATCAGACTTGGGCTTGCTTCAGATGGGTTCAATACTTTTGGTAAAATGAACAACTCGTATAGCATGTGGCCAGTTATGATGATATCATACAATATGCCGCCATGGCGATGTATGAAACAACCTTTCATTTATATGTCTTTGCTCATTCCCAGACCAAGGACACCTAGTAATGATATTGATATTTACCTGCGTTCGTTAATTGACGAGTTGAAAGAACTATGGGAAAAAGGAGTGGAGATGTTCAATGTGGAAACCGGGACAATATTTCGAATGTATGTTGCAGTCTTGTGGACAATTAATGATTTCCCTGCTTACGGCAACCTATCAGGTTGGAGCACAAAAGGTTACTTAGCATGCCCAGTATATAATAAGGATGATGGGTCCTTATCCTTGAAGCATGGCCGCAAGTTATGCTTTATGTGTCATCGTCGTTTTCTACAAACTGGACATCCTTGGAGGACTCGTGGCGTCAGAAGCTTTAATGGAAAACTTGAACGAAGGTTGCAGCCAAAGCGACTAAGTGGGGAAGAGATATTAAACCAACTAAGGTTAATCAAAGATGTGAAATTTGGGAAACCACAAACTAGTAGAAAAAAAAAAACGCACTGAGTGGGAGTTGAATTGGACAAAGAGAAGCATCTTCTTCGAGTTGCCATACTGGAAAGATCTTCCATTACGCCACAACTTGGATGTCATGTACATCGAAAAAAACATTTGTGATAATGTCATTGGTGCATTGCTGGATATTAATGGGAAGACAAAGGACACCGCAAATGCTCGTCGGGATATGGAAGATATGGGAATACGACCTGAGTTGCACCTGTTTCATGATGGGGACAAAAGTCTCATGCCATCAGCTGGTTACACATTTTCGAAGGATGAAAAGAATAAATTCTTCGAATGGTTGAAATCAGTGAAGTTCCCTGATGGATATGCATCGAACATAACTCAATGCATAAACACGAAGGAAGGGAAGATGCTAGGAATGAAAAGTCATGATTGTCACGTCCTTCTATAATGGTTTCTACCCATTTTCCTTCGTGGACACTTGACTGAAGATGTTTGCTCGGTGCTGATTGAGCTGGAGATCTTTTTTCAACAATTGTGCTCCAAAAAATTAAGCGTAAACGTACATGAACGGTCAGAGGATGACATCATGATCATACTATGCATGCTGGAGAAAATATTTCTACCAGCATTCTTCGATGTGATGATCCACCTAGCCGTCCATTTACCAAGGGATGCCATAATTGGAGGACCGGTTCAATATCGTTGGATGTATCCTATTGATAGGTAAATTATAAAGTCCTTGTATAATGGTCACGTGATTTCCTTGTTTTTTTTTTTCTTTTTTGTGTTTACAAGTCTATAATGTTATGCAAAATGCATAGGTTCTTGTCCACTTTGAAGGGGTATGTGCACAATAAGGCACGACCGGAAGGTTCAATTATTGAGGCATACATTGACAATGAATGTCTTGCATTTTGCTCAATGTATCTACATGTTATTGACAAAAGGTTCACTCGTGAGGAGCGAAATGCATACGTTCATGCTATTAATGCTGAAGAGGAAGAACCAAGGAGCTCTATATTTTGAGAAAATGTTCGGCCTCTCGATGCACGAGTTTACAATTTCATTGATATGGACGACCTACAAAAGACTCATTTTTACGTTCTCAATAATTGTGATGAAACTGTTTCATATATTGAGTACGTGGTTCCAAACTCCTTACTTTGCATTGTATTTACATATGCATATTTATATACTTAGTTAACATTAACATATACTACTGTTGCATATAGCGAACATAAAGCTAAACTTCTAGCCCAAAATGAACGGAATGTTGACGAAAGACATAAGAAGGAATTTATCAATTAGTTTGGGAGTCGTGTAAGTAACAAATACTGCTTGAGTTAGAAGCAATGTACGTTTTTACTATTGACGACTTATTCTTCTAAACTCCTGTTTATTTAATAGATGAAAGTCATGTATTACAATAAGGAACCAACGACAAGTAAAGATTTGTACGCATTGGCATGTGGCCCCGATCAACGAGTTAATCGCTATAGTGGTTGCATTGTCAATGGGTTACGATTTCATACAAAGTCCCTCGAATTGCATAGAAGAACCCAAAATTGTGGGGCTGCGATGCTAGGCACAGAAGGAGATGAAGAAATTGACTACTTTGATGTGTTGGACGACATTATAGAGCTTAGCTATGGAGCCAACAGACTCGTCCACCTGTTCAAGTGTACCTGTTGGGACATTGACAATAAAAAGATAGGGATCAACACAGATGCCTACTTTACTAGCGTCAATTTTAGTAAGACATGGTATCAAAATGACTCTTTTGTGTTAGCGACGCAGGCAGAACAAATGTTTTATCTTAAAGACACAAAATTGAAGGGTGAATGGCATATGGCCCAAAAGATTCCTCCCCAAAGTTTGTACGCTATTACAGAAGTTGTAGAAAGGGAGATGAGTGCCAGTGAGGCTGCATTCCAAGAAGATGAGCCATCTATCAGTGCAGCACCGCAATCTACTTTCAATGTTGTCGAAGAAGGCCCCAATCGTATACCATTGCATAGGGTTAGTGCCACGGCAGAATCTGTAGAGACTGCTAACATTACAATTGAACCCTTTATAGACATTCACTTCGTCGATGATGAGGAAACTGATGGGGAAGATGAAACAGGGGTCGAGTACTGTAGTGAAGAGGAAGACAGTTTAGAAAGTGAGGATGATACCGATATTGAGGACATGTAGGGGGTAAGTGAGTGAAGGTTGTCGCCATGTATCTGACATGTGTAAATAACTAAAAATATATTTATTATACATACATCTAATATTCATACTTTTTTATATTTACTTGTCTAATATTTTGCAGACATGGTACCGGGAGGCGTCGACTTCCTTCCACGCTATCGACTACATCATTGCACGAGGTTGATCCGGCGGCTTTGAGACCAGTGGAGCACGTCGGTGGTGCTGCGGCACCATCATTGTTTGAGCCATCTAGACCTCAGCTAGACATGGATACCACAGATGTGACTGATATGCAGGGTGAGTTGCCGACCATGATGAGAAGTGTTGGTAAGGATACGATTAATTTATTTACATTTCAAATATTGATGTTAGTTATTCACGTGTATGATTATAATATTGTTCTTAATTTAACTCTGCTTTCAGCATCTACATCCACGGTGAGGTCAGGTCGTGGTGCAGCGAAGAACATATCGCTGAAGAAGCACCTGGAGAGGACTAAGTAGCGGATTTGGATCAACATTCCTCTAGGCTACATACCCCCGCTTAATGATTGGTGCACCTCGTGGACCCGAGACCTCGGCATTATATGCCAACAATATGCTCCAGTTACGGCCTTCAGCTAGCCGCAGGTGACTCAGGAGTAGCGTATGGTTCTTTACATGCGCATTTTGGTAAGTAATCCCAAACCCTTTTTTTTATTTGTTTTTTTTTACTTTTAATATACTAGTCAATTAACAACTGTCTAACATTCAAAATTATATTACCTATGCAGGAGGAGTTCAGTATGGACATCCTCGAGGCTGACCATGTGAAGAGGGTGGTGGACGTCCAATTGTGCAGTAAATTTAAGAGCTATTGCTTCAAAATGAGCAAGCATTTTCGGGTGATGGGAGATCAAGCAGAAGTGCGACCATATGATAAGATATCCCAAGAGGATCGGCAGGTGGTGTGTAGCCATTTCCGTGACGCACCCTATTAGGTGATGTGTTTGTATTATAATCACTAATTTTTCGCATTGATGTCGCTAATAAACCATCATTACATCTTTCTTGTAGGCTATATGTGAAACAAATGTTGCGAACCGCAGCAAACTCCCTACGACGCATTGCGGTGGATCGAGGTTATTCGTAAATCATCGGCGGGTAATTATTATATATAAAACTATCTAACCATTACATGAATTAATACTAATGATGTCTTATATGATAATGTAGCATGATCCCGAGACTGGCGCAGAGGAGTCGCTGCCGGATCTTTATCAGAGAACACACCAACGACGATCTGGGGAGTGGTGCGAGGGTGTGTAGGGCAAGCATGTAAGTGAAAGAAAATATTTAGTTTATTACTTGATTCAAAACATCAAAGTTGTATTCTTACTTATTCCTTTTTATCATTTTCATGACTGAAATTAGGCACAGATGGTCGAACTGAGGGATGCACCTGTTTCAGAGGGGAGTCCGCAAATGACAGATTTCCAGATAACTTCCCAAGTGCTTGGGGAACGAGCAAGGGGCTGGGTGAAAGGTCTTGGAAGTGGATACATCGCCCTAACAACATCATCATCCATGGGTGCGGTGGCTCGTGCAGACATGGAACGAGCGCATAGAGACGCCGAGTCTCGTGCGAAGGAGATGGCTCAACAGATGCAAATGGTGGAAATGGAGAACTAGCAATTGAAAGACACGTTGTCCACCTTTCAAGCCCAGTTGCAAGACATGATGAATAGGCAAGCACAGCTCGAGCAAATGATGTGCCAATCTCGACCAAATAATGCGGGTGGCTCCTCTCATTAGAAGGTATGTAAAACGTAATTTGATTCTCAGCTATTTTATTTGAATACTAAGTTGTTCTTTTCCTAGGCATATTTCTTTTTCTTTGCATATCTACTTTTGTTATTTGAAATTTCTGGCATATTAGAGCTACAGTACTTGTAAAAACCCGAAGAATAATGATATTTAAATAATAAGAAGAAAGGGAAATGGAAACAAAAACAGAATGAGGCAGTCGACGACGTTGCATTTTAGATGGGATAATCCTAAGGAATTTTTCAGGCTTCGTCGACGAATACAGGGGTTTCGTCGACGAAGGTGCTTCAGGATCTCGTCGACGAAGTTCCATCTCATCAATGAAAAAATATAGAAAGAGGATTTTTGGAAGCCTAAAATTCATCGATGAGGGTTCAGGTTCGTCGACGAACTTTTTATAGGACTCGTCGACGAGGTGACGTGGCTCATCGACGAATCCCTTAGTATAAATAGCCTAAAACTTCGTCTAAACGCACAAAATTAAGAAATTCTCACATTCTCTCTCTCCTCTATGCCCCTCCTACCTTCTCTCTACGATCTTGGGCCTGATTCTCGACGGTTCGACGATCTGAAGCCACCACGATGCTCCTGGGAAAGTTCTACTGGAGCGAATCGTCGGTAGGGCTGAGTTGGAAACCATCCCAAATCCAAGGTAAGGCTTTCTACTTAGTATTTGCTTATTTGACAATTGTAGAAAGTGTAATACACGTAGAAATACTGAACTTTAGTTCTGGGGAATGTTGTTTTTAGGGTGTTGAATAGGGAACCCTGTGGGTGTATGAGTGTTTGATTTAGGGGCTTTTCAGGAATCGGGTAAGGGGATAAACTAAGCTAGTATTTTACGAAAAATTTGTATAATATTATAGCATTTGATTTTAGGGAAATAAATAAATATATTTTTATATGATTTATATTTGGGAAAATACTGTTAAAAATAATGGTTTGTTAAATATGTGAAAAACCTGTTTCGTGTGGCATGAGTTGAAATTGTTATGAAATACTGTTTTCTGGGAATGTGTTAATGATATGGATTTTTATAATGGAAAATCAGCGTATGGGCCGAGATTTTTTATATGATTTGCTGGCGTACGAGCCGAGCTATGTGTATAATTTGTCGGTGTACGGGCCGAGCTATGGAAATGATTTTTCAGCGTACAAGTTGTGCTATAGATATAATTTGTCGACGTATGGGCCAAGCTATGGAAATGATTTGCCAGCGTACGAGCTATGCTATGGATATGATTTGCCGGCATACGGGCCAAGTTATGGTAAAATGTGAAATACCGGCGTACGGGACGATGATTTTCATGATATACGTATATATGAAAAATGATATACGTATATATGAAAAATGATATGATTGTTTTGATAATTAATGATATAAAATATCCATGTATCATAGTTTCAGTATATGTTATATGTATCAGAACTTGGTTGGCTTGGTCTAGGCTAGTACTTGCACCGTACCATTGCTATGTGTCCATGGTCATCATGATCATGATATTTGTGTTAACGCCGTTGTACGGAGTGGTGTGAGATTGGATGGTCGATGTGGTTTTTAAGAAGTGTGTGAGCGCCCCTGGTATACGGACTAGGTCTGGCAGACCCATCGGACTTACAGATTGTACTTTTGACTTGGCAGTGGTCAGCCAGCTATTGTCAGGTCCCGCCTTCGAGCCACACAACCAAGTCATATGGGGGTAATACATGACAACAGCCAGCTAACCTACCAGGATTGTTTTCATATTATTATTTATACGAAATGAATTATGCTATGGAAACCATTATGTTCTGCCATGTTGATTATACATGTTTTCCTATAAATGATGTATATATAATTTTACTGGTTATGTTTATGATTATATGTATATCACATAAATGCTCATGTTGCCACACACTAGTGTTAGTTTATTTCCCTTACTGAGAGGTGTCTTACCCCAAATTTTAAAAACATTTTAGGAGCCTCTGATAGGAGAGCGAGTAAAGCCCCGCTGATCTAGCACTGTTGATCTGCCCTTCCAGAAGGGTAAGTGTTTTGATAGGGTCAAATGTATTTTGTGGGATGGTCCTAGATATCTTATGGGTACTATGTGTATATAAATACGGTGGATATAGTAACTCTGGTATTGCGTTGGATGATTCTGTATTTATGATATTATGATTGCATGTTTCCTGCTGCTTAGACTTCTGTTATGTGTTCTGATGTATCCCTGGTACCCACAGGTTCAGGTGGATTATGATTTGCTGAGTTTTATGATATTGATTTTATTATATTATAGAAAAAAATTTGGAAATTAAGTAGGTCGTCACAGTATTGCTGATGCTTTTGCTTTTTTTTTTTTTCATCTTCCTTAATTTGGTTTTCTGCTGCTTACTTCTGCTTCTGTGTTGTGGAACTTATGACAAAAGCATCACATATTATTTCTTCAAAAAATAAGAAAATTATTCAAAAAATATATTCACCATAAGTTGAATATATACATAACTCAGAGGGAGCATCATCTTCATAATTCTTTAAATTAAATGCTCTTATCATCTCATAACATTCATGTCCATATGCCTAGATGAATAATAATACTACACTGAACTCAATACTATCCACTATTCTCTGCTATTTATATTCTTAATTTAATGGATAGATTATATATTGTGATTTGTTGATTGCTACCTGATTGCATGTTAGTCTAGAATGCCTCCTGCATGACGGATGCAATTGATGTGTATTGCATGCTGGTTGTGGATATAGGTTCTCATGTGCCTTGAACTGAATTATAAATGACTTATTTGAACCTATCAAGTACAGGTTTTAAATGTCCAATTTACACACGACATGCTGTCGAAATTTCGTTAAAATTTTCTTTAAAAAAAACCATGTACAAGATAATTATGATAAAATAAATGTTAAAATATTTTTGAAAAGATAAGTGAAAGTTAGGTATCATAAGAAAGGAGGCAATGCAGGCTTAGTTCATTTAAAGAAGCATTCATTTTTATATTTTTCGTCTGGTAAACCTAAGCATTCATTGTCGAGCCTAAATCATTGAAAATCTTAAAAACACTTGGCTAAGGATTTGAAAATTAGAAAAGATGACCAACAGTGAGCATCTAATTCTTAGCAAGTAGCTAGGAATCCAATTACAAAATCTTTAAAGAAAAGGACAATATCAACCCATTGCGCTAGCTAGCTGCAGCCTGCATGGCTGGAAAACACAAGTTGGAGGGAATAAACGAAAGTAGGGATTAGGTGATGAAGTCTCTTAGCTAGGTTTGAAAAATCTCTATCTACTTCTTTAAAATCATCCTATTATCACATGTCTCTCCTATACATGCGTGCGCGCATGTACACACAACATTGTTTATTCACGATGGGATACCTATTGCGAGGAAAACTATCCTATTCAAGTTACCATATGGTCCCTTTTTTAAATGATGTCAATAAATTGAACCAAAAGAAACATTGAGACTTTTGACAATAAATAAATGCCTGCTTTAGGTTTTGGGTTCTTTGAAATTGCTTTACTCATCGAACACCTTGCCCATATTGAATTACAATTTGACCAATTCAATGTCGCCAAATGTTCTACTACTACTAGGGTTGGATGAGCAACTTGGAACATAGGAATGCTTACTAGCAAGTCCTTAAACGAACTTGGAACATAGGAACATCTTATGTGTCTTTCCCCTACGGAGGTTGACCAAGTCCTTAAAGAAGTGCATTCTCGAAGCTCTTAAAGAACTTTTGGACATTGCCTATTGTTTGTCCACTATAAAAAGATTTTCTTTCAAATCCATCCATGCCCCTAATATTGAACCTCACAGTCCATTGCCTTTTTCATACTTGGGAATTCAATTTGATCAAACATATTAACAATGGGCAATGACAACAACAAAGCGTTTTTCACCAAACAGTTGAAGCCTTGGAGGCTATCCAACTAAGGAAGGTGACAGGACTGGCCATTGAAAATTTTATTAATGAATAGCTGAATAGGTGAAGTATTGAAATTTTCATCCTTGGAGCATACATCTTTGTGTCCATCTTGAAATATCACCTTGTTTTGTATGAAAAGGAAAAAACAAAAAAACAAAAAAGATGGGTACGGGGGCACACTCTTTGAATCTCTCCCAAAGGAAAATATACAAAAAGCAATTGCCTATGTGACTATGTGAGTCAGATGTAAGTATCACCCCACAGGTGCAATAGAATGGCTTATGATACAAGTTCATCGGATGATAAATGGACTCCAAACATAATGGGTCAAGCGCAAACCAATGATTTTTCTATTATATGAATGGCGATGTAGGACTCCTACATTCATCGCCATCCAGCCAACCTAGGGAGGACACACAAAGAAAGCCAACAAGTTAGAAAGCCAAAGCTTGCACATAAATAATAGAGAAGAAATCAAGGTAGTAAATCGTTCATTTAAAATATTTTCTAAATTATATAGAATCGAGAATCTATCTCTTTTCTCATTTCATTTATCTTTTTCTTCTATTCCTTAGATTCCTTTTAAGATTCAAGCTTCCCTCCCCTCTTATGGGTGCCCTGTAATGCATCCACCTTGTGGATGTGTCCCCTTTGTGGATGCACCTGGGATGCATCCTCCTTGTTGACATGCCATCCTTTCAAATGTGTTCTCCTTCTGGGCATACCCTCCTTGTGGATGCATCCTTCTTTTAGATGCATCTTCCCTTTGGATAGTTAATCCTAGCAGGTGCATCCTTATGGATATGTCATCCTTTTGAATGTGTCTTCCTTTTGGATGTATTCTCCTTGCAAATGGGTTGCACATCCCCTTAGTTGATGTGTCCTCATTGTGGATGAATCTTTTTGGATGCATCATCCTTGTGAAAGCATTCTCCTTGTGGATGTGCCTATGTATCCTCTCTGCGAATTCAACCTCCTTTTGGATGCATCCTCCTTGTGGATGCATTTTCGTTTTGGATGCAGCTTCCTTTTGGATGCATCCTCCTTGTGGATGCATTTTCGTTTTGGATGCACCTTCCTTTTGAATGCGTCTTCCTTTTGGATGTGTCCTCCTTCTAAATGCACCCTCCTTATGGATCCATCCTGCTTTTGGATGTTGTTATCTCTAATTACTTGATATGGTTGCATAATGCATAGATGTTTTTTTTTATTTTTATTTTATTGTTATCATAGTCGTATATTTTGTTTAGTTGGAAAATTTTCATATGATAGATATTCATCTTGTAAGGATGATAGCTTTACTTGTTGGCATTTCTGCATTAAGCGGTGGCTAGGAAAGCTGAAATTTGGCACTTGTTTGAGATAAAATGTGCACTTAGTTGGGATAACACTGTTATATTTGAAAAAAAGACAGCGTAAATGTATGTTATTTGAATGTTATGTGATGGTCACTTTAGATGAATAAATTGCCTAGAATTAAGAGTGTATTCATGCATATTGTTTTGAATAAATAGTGTGTTCGTGCACCTTATGATCATGCATACATGTAAGACATCATGTGTTAAGTATTGAAATCCTTATTTGAATAAGGATGTGTAGTGAGCTTGTGGTTGCTCACCCTATTCCGTATTCCTAGATGAATAACAATACTACACTGAACTCAATACTATCCACTGTTCTCTGCTATTTATTTTCTCTAATGGATAGATTATATATTGTGATTTGTTGATTGCTACGTGATTGCGTGCTAGTTTGGAATGCCTCCTACATGGCGGATGTAGTTGATGTGTGTTGTATGCTCGTAGTGGATATAGGTTCTCATATGCCTTGAACTGAATTATAAATGGCTTATTTGAACCTATAAAGTACAGATTTTATTGAAAAAATGTCCAATTTACAGACGGCATGCTGCTGAAATTTCGTTAATTTTTTTTTTAAAAAAACAATGTATAATGATAATTATGATAAAATAAATGTTAAAATATTTTTGAAATGATGAGTGAAAGTTATGAATCATAAGAAATGAGACAATGTAGGCTTAGTTCATTTAAAGAAATATTCATTTTTATATTTTTTGTTCGGTAAGCCTAAAACATTCATTGCAGAGCCTAAATCATTAAAAATCTTAAAAACACTTGGCTAAGGATTTGGAAATTAGAAAAAGACAAAAGTTGAATATATACATAACTCAGATGGAGCATCATCTTCATAATTCTTTAAATTAAATGCTCTCATCATCTCATAACATTCATGTCCATATGCCTAGATGAATAACAATACTACACTGAACTCAATACTATCCACTATTCTTTGCTATTAATATTTTTAATTTAATAGATAGATTATATATTGTGATTTGTTGATTGCTACCTGATTGCATGTTAGTCTAGAATGTCTCCTGCATGGCGGATGCAGTTGATGTGTATTGCATGCTGGTAGTGGATATAGGTTCTCGTATATCTTGAACTAAATTATGAATGACTTATTTGAACCTATTAGGTACAGATTTTATGGGAAAATGTCCAATTTACATACGACATACTGTCGAAATTTTGTTAAAATTTTCTAAAAAAAAATCACTTACAAAGATAATTATAATAAAATGAATATTCAAATATTTTTGAAATGATGAGTGAAAATTAAACGAAAAGTTATTTCATTAAGCCCTAAATTTGCATTTATTAACATACATGACAAATCATTTGCTTTTAATTATGGATAAACATTATCATTTGTCAACCACCTTCTATTTTGAGAACGAGTTAAAGTATTTACGTGCATGGTTTGATGCATGCAATTATATATATTCATATGTACGCCATTCACATTCATTTCAGTTATTCGTTTAGGATTGAAAATTATTGTATGACGTACTCTCTATATTTTATTTCCTGGTTATATTGAGCGCCAGCTCTCCATTTGTATACTAATTTGTTTTTTTAATGATTTTTAATTTGTAGGATTCGCGACTGTCATAACATCAGTACGATGCCATGCATGCATGCACTACAGTCGTTGAATGCAACTTTTGATTATTTCTTTGTAATTTTTATTGTTATTTGAACAAATGAAAATTTTGTATTTTAATTTGAATTTGTACTAGTATTTGTATTTGAATTTTGAATATTTTGAAATTTTTTTTGTTATCTGAAGAGATGTCATTTCCTTATTTTAATTGAATTTGTATTTAAACTCGAAATTTTGAATGATTTACGAATTTTGTAGTAGTTATGGTTTCAAGTTATGTATGCGAAAATGTGATTACAGACTTTTACAAGAATTGATGATTAAAAAAAATTAGTATTAAAGATTTTTTTAATTTTTAAATTATTAGTGAGTGATTCAAATTCATCACTAATAGTAGGGTATTAGTGACGTTTTTAGATTCGTCACTAATACCTCCTATTAGTGACGAATTTGAATCTTTCACTAATAGCATACTATTAGTAATGAATCTAAAAACCGTCACTAATACTTCACTATTAATGACGAATTTCAGTAGAACCGATGTAGAATTTATAGTGACGATATTAGGGTTTTAGTGACGACTGTAATTCGTCACTAATAGTTAGTAGTAACTGTAGATATAACAACTAATTTAAAATCGTCACTAATAGTATTAATGACGAAATTATAAGTATTAGTGATAGATTTGATATTTCATTAATACCTTGATTTTTTGTAGTACATCCTGAGTGTTATTTTAGTATAATAAAGTTATATAAGATGTTTTCCATGTACAACATGCAGTACGTTATATCATGAATTGACATATCATGTTTTACTCAATTTAGTACAGTCAAACTTTTCCAATTATGTTTTATGTATTATTTATATGTACAACACAAAAATGCTCATGTTGATACACACTGATACTAGTTTATTTTCTTTACTGAGATATGTCTCATCCCAATATTAAAACATTTTAGGAAAACCAGGTAGAGGAGTAGATAGAGTTCCGCGACAGTAGAATTGGACTGTGTTACCCTATCAGAAAGGTGAGTTGTTATGCTAGGGTCAGATTTGTTTTGGGAATTGACCCTAGGACACTTTCAGTCTTTTGGTAAATAATTATATATATATAATTAGCAGATTTAATAGAACTTTGGTATTGTGATTTATTGAATGATTTTATGTAAATTACGTTTCTTGCTGCTTAGGTGTCAAAGTTGTTTGACAGGTATGTCACTGGTACCTACGAGTCTGGGTGGATCATATTTATATCAGTATAATAGGAAAACGAGGTAATTAAGAATGATGCTATGTTTTTATGTGCAAAAAAAAAAATGGTAAAATGGGCAGGTTGTTACAAAATCTATCATTTAAAATTTTCCATAGGAGTGGGTCTTTAATAGAAAGGTATTCAATTTTTAATTTTTCATCTAATGATGACAGAGGAAGATAATAACTTTTACGCGATTTTACAAGGATGCAATATTTCTATCTAAAATAGTATCTCCCAAGTCTATTGCATTTAAATTGATATCAACATCAAGAATTCATGATAAATAATTGAAACAAATTCAACTTTGTTTAGGTTCGACATCTGAATAAATTAAAAATAATAAGACAATTTAGAAAACAAAATGTAAAAACTGAAATAAAATTGATGTAATAATATAATATTATTTCCAACCTTATGGGGTACTTAAATATGTCTTTTCAGGAATATTTTTTTATTTTTCTCAATTTGTATTATTTAGGAGTATGACTCTAATTTACAATATTAAATTGGATAATAATTTACCATATTTTCTGGAGGTTAAATATATTACCTCATCTGGAGGATAATTGTTTCACATCTCCGGAAGGTAGAATTTAATATTTTGTTTGGAAGTTAAAAATATATTTCAGGAGATAAATATTTACTATCTCTTTTGCATATACACAACCTCTTTAGGAGGTCTATCTCTTCGAAAGAGAAATTTAAATATATTGTCTTTTAGGAGGACTATTTTACATAAATTTAATTATTTTAAATTCAAATTCAAAATACAAATTGAAGAGTTAGTCCAAAAAGTAATTATTTGTGATTGGAAGAGTCACAAAGTTGAAAATTTTTTATAGAATAAGTACAAATTTTTAGAATTTTTTTAAAAAATCTATTAATTAAGGTTGCGAGCTACGGCCATAAAAAATTGGGAGCGGTTTTGGAATGATGTGACAACCATAATTGTTCCACTCCATGAAGAAAATAAAAATAAAAATGCGCCAAATTTCCCATTCAAGGTGCGTAGCATTAGTCGCTGCGCACCCCAAGCTCATTCAAGCTCTGTTCCCTGTGTTACTCGAAAAATCAAACGCACAATAGTCTTCCCTGCATCAAGATCCCTCTGTAGCTACGGCTCTTTCAACTCTTTTATAGTTCGCGTTGTTCACTCCTTCCCTCACCTCTTGTTCTCTCGCTCAATTCCCACCACTCCGGGTGCTCTAGGGTTTCATCGATCTCAGAAAATCTCCACCAAATCCATGGCGGAGGAACTGCTGTCTTCATCTCACGCCTCTTCTTCACATTCGCAGTCTTCCTCTTCGGCCGCGGCTCCTCTAGGGCACTCCGTAATACCTATCGTCAACAAGCTCCAGGACATCTTCGCCCAGGTGGGGAGTACCATCGAGCTCCCCCAGGTGGCGGTCGTCGGCAGCCAAAGCAGTGGCAAGTCCAGTGTCCTCGAATCTCTTGTCGGCCGCGACTTTTTGCCTCGTGGCAACGATATCTGCACTCGGCGTCCCCTGGTTCTCCAGCTTTTGCAGACTAAGCGGAGGCCCGATGGGTCTGAGGAGGAGTACGGCGAGTTCTTGCACTTGCCGGGCAAGAGGTTCCATGATTTCTCAGAAATTCGCCGCGAAATTCAGGTAATTTTTTGGTGTGGTTTTGTTTGCTCGTTTTATTTGTTTGCCGGTGTTGTTATATATTTATGCTCTGCTGGGCTAAGAAAATCAAGAGAAAAATAAAAAAAAAGGTGATATCGGAAATTGGATTATTTGAGATAGAGAAAAGTGGAATTCCTTTCTCTAGAAAACCGGAGAATGTGGAAAACGAGATTTATACTAAAATTTTATAGACTTTCTTTTACTGAGATTGGGGAAACAAAAAATCCCCATTCCAGTGAATCTAGCTCAAGTATTTGGCTTGATAAAGCGTTTAATGTTTAGGGATCAAGCCGCTCAAAATATTGTATTTGATATCTATCTTAGTTTCATATTCTTATTTTTATCATTTTATTATAGACCAACTAGGGGTATGGCATTATTTGATTTTTCTCAGACAGTGGAGTTGGAAAGTTTCAAAATTGAGAATTGGGACCAACTTTCTTCTCAATGGCGGAATGTAGACTGGTTTCTTTTCCGGACTCTGGATTCCTTCCCAGTGGCAGTCTTGGCAGAGAGCAGCAGGGAGCAGACTTGCAGGACGAGAAGTCCAGCACACTTTTTTCTTCCCTCTTATAGGAAAGAACTCACATAAACAGCAAATACAATGCCGTCATGCAAAAAAAAATATAAAAAAATTAAAAGGCTTTTATACGGGTTTAGAACCGTCTAATTCTTCAATTCAATCATTCGATTCATCTTCAATTCATAGCCTTTGCCGGTTATTTAAACCAATTTGAGCCTTAATTGATATGAATCGCATGATTCAAATATGATTTGAATGTAGGATTGTGATACTAATAACTATGAGAACCGCTAAGAATCGATATTAAAACGCAACCAGATTTGACGGGTTTGATTCTTTCATTCACTATGTGAACCGTCAATTCCTAGCCTTCTGCAGTTTTCTCATAGAATTTGAGCTGATTTGAGCCTTAATCGGTATGAACTGTGTATGACTTGAACATGATTCAAATTGAGAATTGTATGATTCTAACAATTATCAGAACCACCATAAATAGCACAAATTCCGCACCTGTGGCCAATATTGCCATTTGATGCAGGATCACCTATTGAGAAGTTTAGATGCTTATATTAGTGTGGTAAATTTAGAAATTATAATTTTTATTTTAGTTTGGAAATTTTGATTATTTATAAGTTTGGTTTTTTAGGTTTTTTTTTTTGGGTATTTTAGTTCTCTAGGTTTTGTTCTGTAATTATTTGTTTTGCTCTTACTGTGAGGTGTATAAATAGTCTATTATGCACATTGCATGGTCAGAATGAGTTGCTTTGAAGTAACTTTCCCTTGTGTCCTTCCTTCCTCTCTATAACTACATTCTACATTCTGTTGTCCCTTCTCTCTCTTTCTTCACTTCTCTTTTCTCAGATTGCTATCTAGTATCTTCTTTTCTCCTATTCACTCTCTCCCTTCCCTCTCTTGGCTGCCCTACATCAGTATTGCAATTAAAGTATTATTGAACCAAAAAATCGTGAAGCAGGGGAAGGAGAAAATTAATCTTGTTAATTGAGGGGCCATTTGGTATCATTGTAAAACATTATGGAAATGAAAACCAGAATGAAAATTAAGGGTCTGTTTTGGTATCATTTCTATTATTTGCTTTTGATTCTGTATATTGAAGAACATATTATGAAAATGTGTTTGTTTATATTGCCAATTTGTTGTCTTTATTGTCAGTTTTAGCTGTTTTTGAAAATAAAAAATTTGGAAAAAAAATAGATTGTGGTTTTCAGCTGTTTTGACAACTTTTTGCCAGAAAATTTAATATCCAGAGTTAACTTTTTATGGATTTAATCATTCATTTTATGCATAATTTTAATTAAAATTAAAGTAAAATTGTCATGTGAATTTAAAATATAACTACAATAAAAAGATCTATAAATTAAAAAAAAAATAAAAAAATAAAAGCCATTTAATTTATTTATTTTTTATTGTTTTTCAATTGTCATGTACAAGAAGATTGTCATTGTAAAGTGAATTTTAAAATATAATAATAAAATCAATTACTAGAATAATTTTTATTTTTGTTGTAACATTTTTTATCTATATTATTTTGCACTTTTATTATTTTAATGATAATTTTTGATCATTATTTGATTCAAGGACAAATATGAGCATTTGTTCCATTAAGTTTTTAATTTGTTCTAGTTCTAGAAATATTAATCAAATAGGTTGTTGGTTTTTAGTTATTAGTTTCTATTTTTGGTTTTTAGTTTTATTTTTCATTTTTGTTTTCATAATTTTTGATAGTGATGCCAAAAGACTTCCTAAAATAGAAAAAAAAACTAGAAAATGAAAGCCTGCAACACGTTTTGTTAGTATTTCTAAAATTGAAAAAAATTAAAAACTTGATTGAACAAATGCTCATTTTTGTCTTTGAATCAAATAACAATTAAAAAATATGATTAAAATAATAAAAAAACACAAATTAAAAAAATATTATGATAAAAATGAAACTTATTAATTATTTCATTTATTCATTATATTTCAAAACTCATGTCCTACAAGAACAATCTTATTCTACATTACAAGTGAAAAATAGTGATTTTTTTATAAATGACTTATTATTTTTCCAAAATTTTTATAAATTTTATGGATATTTTTATTTTAATTATTATTTCAATTCACACGATCATTAATTTTAATAAAAAATGAAGCATAAAATGAATGATTTAATTCACAATAGTTAATTTTGGATATTAAAGTATTCTAGCAACAACAAAACAATAACACTAGGATTTGTTTGGTATTGTTCCTTTTTTTTTTTTTTTTTTTTTCCATTTTTGTAGTTAAGCAACAAATTATGACAATGTGTTTGTTTACATTGCTTTTGCTGTCTTTTTTTAGCTTTTTTGTAAAAAATGAAGAGGAGATTTTATGGTTTTCAGTTGTTGTGGCAACTAATAAGGATATTTTAATATCTCAAATTAATTTTTGTGGTTTAAAATTATTCATTTTGTACATAACCTTTTATTAAAATTGAAATAAAATAACCATATGAATTCAAAATACAATTAAAATGAAAATATGCACTAAATTTCTAAAAATTTGATCATAAAAATAAAAGTCATTAAAAAAAATATATCTTTAGAAAATTTCTATTGTCATGTACATAAGAGTGTTCTGGTAGCGCTAAAGAAAGATTTTTGAAATATAAGAATTGATTGAAACAATTATAATAATTTTTATTTTTATTATAATATTTTTTAAATTTGTATTGTTTTTATATTTTTTACTATTTTAATTGCTATTTGATTCAAAAATAAATTTGAGCAGTTGTTAATTTAAGTCTTTAATTTGTTATAGTTCCAGAAATATTTTCTTATTTTAGATTTTAGATTTTTGTTTCTGACTTTTAGTTTTTATCTTCATAATTTTTGACAGTAATATCAAAATAGCCCCTGGTTTTCAGTTTTTTTTTTTCGAAAACTAAAAGTGCAAGCAAATGTGTGTTAGAGTACTTGTTCACTCTATAGAGCGAAAATTGAAAACAGAAAGCAGAAAAATGATACCAAATATGGACTTGTGCTTTAGTTGGTAATGATTGGGGTATGAGATAGAAGGGGGTAGGGTGTGCAGTATTTTTGGACCTGTGCACAGAAGCAGGTGTCTGATTTAAAATATATTTATCAACAGCTGTTGAAAAGGGTAAAAGTTACATTTTGAAAAGGGAGATGATATCATCTTATTCAGTAAAAATTACTAACGTCAAATTGACAGTGTGTAGCTAGTGTAACAAAAAAATGAACGCTGATGGAGTTCTGTATTTTTGGAATGTCAAAGGAGATCCATATCTTTTTGTGAGAACTCAAGTGAGGTTAGTGTATTTTGCCCCAACTAGTATTGTGAGGAAAATTTTTTAACTATTTATTAGTAAGTTTAATGAATTCTTAATTATAGTCACCGAGCAATCTCGATTCCTAAAAATATTGTTAAATATTAGGTATTGTTATATTATAGAATATTATTTTATATATATTATATAAATTTTTAGTTTTTTTCTTGAATAAACATTAAACATTGAGTATTAGTCTATGTAAACAATTTTTTTTTTTTTTAGTATTGGAAATCAGTAGAAATACCAAAATATATTTTCTGTTTGGAGTCATTTTGTGCAAACAGGTTGGTTGGTCGGTCGGATGGCAAGTTTTTTTTTTCCTTGGTAAAGAAAGGAAACTTTACTGAAGAAGCATCAAGGGGATGCCGCCCATGGCACAGTAATCAAGCACTTTGAAGGGTGTCACACAAATCAAAGATTACATCATAATCATTAACAACAGTCCAATTATGCGAGCTATTGACTGCAGTAAATCAGTGGTTTTATTGTTTTAGATTGTGGGGTTTGAATTTTTGAACAATTGCCTATTCCTCTCTTCCCAAATGCACCCGTAAATTGTGAGGGGAATGAGGGACATAGCCTTTCTCCTCCTTTGTTGCCCGAATCCCTTTCTAGGCCCAGAGTTCCCCTCCCATAGGGTTAGTGACAACCCACCTTTGTCCGATTGGAGTTTGTGCCATATTCCAGAAATTCCTTGTCCAAGAACAGTGAAAGAGGATGCGCTCAACTGATTCTGCGTCAGCCATGCAAAGGGGACATTTTTTGGCAGCTGACAGACCCATTCTTTGCAAATTATCCATATCAAAAGGATCGAACAGTGAAGGCTCTCTTTGCAGCAAAGGTCCAAATAGGGTGATTAGTTGTATTATGGTGTTGGAAGCTATAAAGAAAGCTGTAGAAATCCGTGAGCTGGTTGAGTTTCCAATCATCCACATAAGGAAGGGGATGTTCCAAAGAGCCCCTGATTTGAGGTTTGAAGGTGTTGACTGATTGGCATCTTTATCACATGCCAAGTTATAAATGGCTGTAAATAAGACACTAAGAACTTCTTGATCGCACCATGAATCATGCCAAAAATAAATGTTGCCCCCACCCCCCCGCCTACTTGAAACCTGATATAGGAAGCAAAATCATTCCAGCCTTTCCTTATGAAATTCCACACCCCTACACTGTGTGGTCCTTTGTTAGCATGAGAGATCCAATTGTTATGTTCAAGCCCATATTTACAGCAATGATTCTCCACCAAAGATGGTCTTTTTTCAATCATGAATCTCCAAAACCATTTCCCTAACAGGGCTTTATTGAAATTGTGGAGGGACTTCAAACCCAAGCCTCCTAAATGAGAGGTTTGTTTCACCATGCCCCATTTGACAAGTTGAAATTTGAATTCCACCCTGATGTTCCCTCAAAGAAACCTCCTTTGAATTCCTTCAAGTCTCTTGGCAACTGAAGTTGGAAGGGAAGGAGAGATATAAAGTAAACAAGGAGATTTGTCAAGGTGCTTTTGATGAGAGTGAGTTTGCCACCTTTTGATAAGAAATTCCTCTTCCATCCAACCAACCTTTTTTTCAAAATTTTCAATGATGGGATCCCACACTCCTTTGTCTTTGAATTTGGTGCCGAGAGGTAGCCCAAGGTAGTTAATAGGGAAAGTACCCTTTTTGCAACCTAGGAATCTAGCAAGGAAAGGCCCATCTACATTTTCTCCAATCGGAATGATTTCACTTTTTCCAAGGTTAACTTTCAAACTCGAAGCCGCCTCAAACTCTGCCAAGATCCATCTCAGATTCAGAATGTGGAGAGGATCATCCTCACATAAAATGATGGTGTCATCAGTTAACAAGAGACCAATACAAACAAGCTGATATTCTTGAGGAAAATTTTTCTCCTCATGATCCCGCAAATTTCATTAAATCTAAATAAAGTCAAGAATTTAATGGTGATTGAGTTGAAAACCTCCTGTTTGAAATCAAGAATTTATGGAGATGAAGTTTTAGATACAAGGCTAAAATCAAGAATTTGAATATGTACGTAATGATGCAATTATGTATGTAAGTAATTGATTTGGTTGTATGACCTCCATAGACCAATCTTGTCTACCAACTCTAACGCCTTTGAGCATCCCTTCTCCTGTAGCTTTTATTAACACGAGGCTTAACACCTTCATCACCACGATGAACGAAAAGGGGTATACAAGACTAGCTTTATATGCATCTTCCTGAGGAGTGCCAAAGATTGTTGACCTTGGGTCAATGGTAAGGTTGCTCCTTTGTGACTGATTCGTCATAGCCATAGTGGTCAGCGGTGCAAGGCGAGTTGAGGCACGAGGCGAAGGCGTGTGTGCACAATTATTAAAATGGTGTAAAATGCCTATTTGGGGTAATTGATATATGAACATATGAATATGTAGTAATATTATAATTTAAAATGCCAAAACATTCAATACCAAAATTGGAAATTTAATGAAATTGCCAGGACTAAGGCCAAAAGCTTCTACAATTCAACATAGTTCAACATCAAAAGAAAAGAGTACAATAAAAGATTTCAAAGTATAAAATCTAAAAATCCGCCTCAATCATCAGTCATCACTCATTTCCAACAAATTATTGCAGAAAAATATATAGTTTCATTAGTATACTGCATTTCCAACAATCTACAAAAACAGTAGATAAATTCAGAAAAAAATGTTATATATTAGTTATAAACTTGCATTAAACTACATAATTAATTACATGTAATATTAGAGGAAGAAGCAGCAGGCAGCAGAACTGATGAAGAACTGAAAAAGAAGAAGCAGCAGAAGAAAGACTGAAGAAGAAGAAGAACTGAAAAAGTTGAAGAAGAACTGAAGAAGAAGAAGCAGAGCTGCAGAAGAAGAAGAAGAAGAAGAGGAAGAATTATTAGTTCGAACTTCGAAGCAGATGAACTCACGAAGGCTCGAAGACGAGCTGGCACTGCTGGTTCGAAGGCTCGAAGATGAGCTGGCAAAGGGCTCCTGCGGGTTCGAAGGCTTGACAACGAACTCACGAAGCTCTTGACGAACTCGCGAAGGGCTCCTACTAGTTCGAAGGGTTGACGACGAACTAACGAAGCTCCCGATGAACTCGCGAAGGGCTCCCGCTTGTTTGAAGTGTGGAAGACGAACTCACGAAGCTCTTGCTGGTTCGAACGATCAAAGATGAACTCGCAAAAGGTTGTGGGGCTTCAAAGGGTCAAAGAAGGAGGGTTTCGTTCTGGCTCTCATGTTGGTTCGATTTGAATAGGGCTAGGGCTCGTTTTGCTCTGGCTATTTCTTTATTTAATAGGTTGGAAAAGTTCCAGGCACGACTCACGTCGTTTGGCGCATCAATGTGCCTCACACCGCCTCCCTGCGGCTCTTACAGGTCACTTCGTCTTGTTTGTGATGAGCCCTTATTCTCGCAAGCTGGGAGCCTTGTGGCTTAAGGATGTTTGTTTGTGTTTTTTTTTTTTTGTTTTTTGGAGTGCCAACATAGATTGATCTAGGAGGGTTTTGATTTAAATCCCATTGGGGAGAGCTTCGCTTGGTGGCTTGAGATGCCCTTTGAAGTTGAGGAAATTTATTTATTCAATATATAAAGAGGCTTTATTGGACTAGAAGGAAATGAAGTAGAACAAGAAGTCCTTACTCTTGACCAATGTTTTAAAAGACGTTCATAAGGCGCGCCTTGAAGCGTTTTGAGCATATAACACCCTAAGGTGTAATTGGAAAGGCGTAAAGCCTCAAATGTGTATGCCTTAGGCAAAAAGTCACGCCTCATTTGGGAAGGCGTATGCCTTTCGGGAGCACCTGATTCAAAATATATTAAAAAAAAACAAACAAGCGACTGCTTGTTTCCTCAAAACCCCCGTCTCTTGAGATGAAGATTCTTTCCTCAAAGCTTCCTCTCTCTTCGACGATTCCTCTAGCTCCTCTTTCTCCGATGACTGCTTTCGATGATTCCTCCAACTCATCTCTCTCCGACGACTCGGCGACTACTTTTGACGATTCCTCCAAGCTTCTTGTCTCTCTCAGATGAGTCGACGATCCCCTCTAACCTTTGATTTGCCTCCGACGACTCCTCTGACGTATCATCTCTCTTTGATAACTGCTTTCGAAGCTTGCGTCTGGCTTCGAAGACTCCTTTAGCTTCTCGTCTCTCTCTGTCGATTTGATGATCCCTTCCAACCTTCAATTTGCCTCCGACAACCCTCTTGACATCTCATCTTTCTCCGACGACTCATTCGAACCTCTCGTCTCTTTGCAGTGACCCTTTACAGCCTCTCGTCTCTCCCCGCGACCCCTTACTACCTCTCTGCTTTGAGATTTCTTCTCACTTCTTTGTCTAAGGTCTTTTCTCTTCGTTTTGTAATGTTATGGCTCATGCTTATTTTTTAATATGTATTGTTTGTGTTTGTTGGCTAAAATTGGCCTATATGATATTTAAAATTATGTTTTTATTTTTTTCTCCATTATTCTAATTTTTTTCTCATTTTCTACTTTATATAAATTGATTTTATTTATTAATTATTTTAAAAAATACAATCCCAAATTGCTTATGCCTTGCCTTATGCCTTCGCCTTTTAAAACATTGCTTTTGATATAAAACAGAAGAAAATTAATTTAGCAAAGTTGCCCAATCTCGGTTGACATCTTGAAAACAACATCCCTTAAAACATCTTGCACGATGAGCCCAAAGAAACCCCAAAACACCTCACGTTATCCCAAAGAAAGCCCATTGATAATCTCTTTCGTACAACTTTCCCATGACACTGTGCAAAGAGCACACCTCTCAATGTCTTTTTACCCGTACCTCTCCCAAATCAAGTAAAAGATATGGTCCAAAGCTCCTTCACCAATTTGGATAGACCCACACTTCACAAAGAATACCAAAAGGAGTAACAAGCCAAAGAGCAGTGTAGAAACAAGTAAGGCACATTCTTAGAATGATCCCCATTCATGAGACACGTATTGTGAGATGGGGTTCTAGAAAGCCTCCTAATATGTGGCAGATTGTTGATCTTAACTCTATTAAGTGCCAATAGTCAAATAAATACTTTTATCTTGGAAGGAACTTCAGAAGGAACTTTATTGGAGCTAATGAAATTTAAGAAAGGGTCTTTGATATGAGTAGGGAGAAAGCGACTCGCCTTGATGGTTAGATTGATGGGGTTTTTGAAGGAGGTTATTTTGAGGTTTTTTATGAGGAATTTCCTTGTAATGGTTTGTGGGAAATAATGTAAATTCTACCTTTGTAGCCTACTCCCAAATAAAGAGAAATCAAAGAGGATGATTTTAGGCCTATTAGCTTGGTCACCATCCTTAAGATTCTTTTGAAGGTCTTATCTAAAAGAGGTTGAGAGGAGTTTTGGGGGACATGATGACGATGATCCGCTTAGATGTTGTTGTTAGCTTTGGTGTATTCCCAAGAGTGGGGGGGTGAATTGGGTATTTAAACTTTTTCTCCTAGGTTAACTGGTTTTATCGATAGTACATTCACAACCTAGGTCTATCTACCCAAACGCGCAGATAAGTGTAATATGCAAAATTTAAATCACGCGCATCATTCACACAATAACATACACGTGCGGTAAATATAAAGTATGGAAATATAAATAGACACACGATATGTTATCGGGGTTCGGCCAACTGTGCCTACGTTCCCGCCTTTAGCTTGCAAGCCTAAGGATTCCACTAATGGCTCACTTAACGGGTGGAGCGATACCTAGTACAACCGGGTCAAATACCACAGGACTGACCTCAACCTTAACCAGGTCAATTAAGGGGTTGACCTCAACCAACACGCCTTATCAGGATGGTGTACCTAGCTTTCCTAACCGGGTCTAGCCAATCCGGGACTATTTCACAGGGCTAGTCTCCCTCTTTAGGTCACGCTTGGAAATACAACAGTATTACAATCAACTGGTACAATGATTATGTTTTCATGTAAAGCAGATATGTTCCCAATTACGCACAGTATAATTAATCAACCACACATAACAATGTAGGAAATGTAAGCTAGGTGATGTGTATATATTGTGCAAATAACACTCGACAAGATATGATCACAATAATGTTCAAGAGTGTTCTGATCAAGCTATTTCTTTCAAATAGTATATATCAAATCTCAATAATAAACTAGGGTTTCAAAGATGCTAATCAAATATTCAAACGAAATCAAAAATATTTTCTCAAATTGTATCAAGCACAAGAGTTGTTTGAAAGAATAATATAGCTTGTTAAAAAAAATATTTTGCACAATAAAATCAAGCTATAGGAATCTTTGTAATGACAATGCAAAGATCCTTAAGCTACTAGGTTTTTCTTAACACAAGATTTATTAAATGAAATTTGTGGGAAAACCTTTGCTAACTCCCCAAAAATAAATCAATTAATCAAACAAAAGCACTGGGAGTATTAGCAACCTCTACTAATTAATAACCCAAGAAAGAACTCTCACAAAGCAGAAAATAATCAATGGGATGAAGGTGTGAGAGTATTTGGAAGTATTATAGGCAAAATGGAATTTTCGGTTTGAGAGGATTTTGGCTAATGATTTTTCTTAATCTCTACTTAATCCTCGCAAATGAACTCCTATTTATAGACAAGGTTAAAAATATAACCATTTGGGACCTATTGGGTATTCTTAGAAAAATTTCAAAAAGCTTAAATACAATTAACCCAACTTAACCCAAATTTACCACGGTTAAAATATTTTTAACCCGCCAAGGTTTGGGTGGCTGAACCTTTGTTCGGTCGCCCGAACAGACACAACTTTAAAAGATATTCAACTGAGTTCGGTCGCCCGTGTCGTGTTTCAGCAGCCCGAATCAAAGTCAGAAACATTTGTTCGTGACTTTGGGTGCCCGGTCCTGGGTTCGGTAGCCCGAACTCTTGTGTTCGGTCGCCTAGGGTCTGATTTGAACTAAAAGGTTCGGTCGCTCGGGTTGGTGAAAAGTTCCCTTTAAAGGGTTCGGGTGCTTGAGGAAGATACGCTCAAAATGGTTCGGGTGCCCGAACAAAAGTCAACAAGTTGACTTGCCTAGGGTTCGGTCGCCCGAACACTTATAATATTTTCAATTAAGTCCATTTTTATCCAATTTTAATTCCCCTGATATAGTGCATGATAATGGGGACTATTTTGTGCATTTTGTGTGGGGACCTAGGGTCTTTTCAAGTACACCAAAAAAGCTGGCGTCGGTCGACCGAAGGACGCCTTAAGGTCATTCGGTCTCTATGGTCAGTCTATGGCATTTTTGAGCTTACAGAAACCTACATGCATGACATGCAGAGATTATTATAGACCATATCCTAATTACTATTATAGACCCAATAACATTATAACAATTAATAAATGTGTTGGGGTCTTCACTTCTCTTTAGGTTGACGCATGCCATTAATATGATCTTCCTAATATAGTGCACACAAACTTGGCAAACGTTAAATACCAGAGTATTTGTCATAATCAAAACAGGGTATGACCCATAGAGTCAACAGTTGTCTTGTTGGCTAATGAGATGGTTGAGGATGTCAGAAGGGGGTTAATCTTTTCGTTGGATTTTAAAAAAGCTTATGATATGGTGAATTGGGTTTCTTTTTTTTTTTTCCCGGATTAACGGTTAGAAAAGGCTTTGGGCTAGTGTGGAGGAAGTGGATTAGAGGTTGCTTGAGCTTGATGAATTTTGTTAATGGTCAACTTGGAGAGCAGCTTAGAGCTTTTCAGGGGCTCAGGCAATGGGATTTGTCGTCCCTGTTTTTGTCTGTTCTCGTGGGAGATGTTTTAAGTAGGAGGATCCCGCATGCCCTGTGGGGTGATTAGAGGTTTATTGGGAGGGAGAAGGATGGGTGTTGTCACATGTTCAGTTCGCTAATGATACTATGTTGTTTCCAAAGGTAATTATTTTGTTGAAAATTTTCAAGAAGATTTTAGGATTAAATATCAACTTGTACAAGAGTTGAGCGTTTGGAATTGGTAATGGTTGGTAGGGATCTAAAGGAGTTGCTTTGGCAGGCTGTGTTTCTTAGATTGGCTACTTTCATTTATCTAGCTCTCCCTCCTGTAAGTGATCCTAATTCCATGGTTTTTTTGGGATTCTGTGGTAGGAGATTGATGTGTGACTTTTTGGTCTGGTTTTGGAGAGAGTAAGAGAGACCATCTTGTTAGCTGGGAGGTGGTTAGAAGACCTTAATGGGCGGACTGGGGCTTGGCAATGTGGTATCTAAAAACGTCTCTTTGGAAAATGATTGTGGAGGTTTCCCTTTAAGGTTAATTCCCCATGTGGCACAAGGTGATAAAAAAATTGAGTATGTGGTTCATCAAATGGGTGAATACTAAAAAGAAGTGTCATTTTTTCTCTTGCATGCCCTTGGAAGTTTGTTTACATGTTCTTCTGTTCTTTCCTCTCACCTTTTTCATTGTGGGTAATGGCACTAGATATTTCTGTGTATTCCCTTGTAGATCTTTTTATTCTTGTTGATTTGTTCTTGTATTCCTTTCCTCTGTTAATTTTTGGTGGCAAGCTAAGGTCCTCCTTACAGTTAAGGCTTTTGTGTGGATGACCATTCTTAATAGAATTTAACACCAACAATCTGTTGCATACTAGATGGCCTCACAAGGGTTGTCTCCTGAAGTTCTGATGTTTGTGTAATGTGCTTTGCTGGTGGTGGGACTCATGTTCATCTGTTTTATTGTGCTGGTGCTTGGACTTTATGGAACCAGCTTGCTGGTTTATTTGGTGATTGTTGGATACAATGTTTTAAAAGGCGAAGGCGTAAAGTGAGGCGTTTTGACCCTCAGAGGCGAGGCGTAAGCCTTAAGGCATTGGGGTGTAAGCCTTTTGAGAATTTGTTTTTTAAGATAAAAATTTGTTAAATAAATTATATATATTTAAAATAAAGTAAAAATTAAGAAAATCACAAATGTAATGTAATAAAGAAAAACTAGATGTACTTTGCAAAATATTTGTTGGCCATTCAAAAATTGCTAACTTGAATACATGACATAAATCATGACAAGAGATAGTTATATCATTACAAAGTTCAAACTATTTGCACAACGTAAGATACAAGTCCAGTTATTTTGGAAATGTTGAGGTTCAAGAGTTTTAGAAATAGACACATATTATGGCATTCCTTTTGTACAAACATTTAGTTAAAATTTTCTAACCAATTCTAACTTGAGAATCACACACCCAAAATGCGTAAGCCTCAACTATAAAGGTGCAAAAGGTGTGTTTATTGTAAAAATGCGTAAGCCTCAGCATGTAATGCGTTAGCCTTTTTTGAAATTGTTATTTTATATTGAGCTCAGAGGTGTTTTAAGCATGCCTTGTCTTGAGGCGAGCCTCGATTGAGCCTTTTAAAACACTGGTTGGATATGTCCTAACTCTTTGGTGGCTTTTCTGTCAACTGCTTCTTGAGGATTAGGATGAAAAAGTAATCAAGGAGGATTATGGTGGTGCACAGTCTTGGATATCTTGTCGGTGATTTGTCTTGAGAGAAATGCTCATAAAGTTTTCTTTTTCTATCTAATAAATAAAGAAAACGATATGCTTTTTTGATCCTTTACTGCAGCTTTAATAAATTTAACATAGCATGCAGTTACTCTTTCAAGCTTAGATGGAAACATTATGTAATGGATTAACAGCACTGAATTCTTCTTGCTGTTTGAAATTGTTTATATGATTTTATATTTCTTTACTTGATTTATCATTTTTTTGGGTAAAAGCAGATAGATACATTAATTTCTTGAAGAAATACAACCAGAAAGAGTCAATATACTTATTTATTCACGAACTAAATGAGCGACATTTAGGGGTACAACAGTATTCCCGAATATATAGCCTTCAACAGAATGACCAAGACTAGTAAACAGTCTGCAACACAATTTGCTTCCCTGAATGCATGAGAGATATTAACAGTTTGAATATTAGAAAGTGAAGAGTGAATATCCCTCGAAAGCATCCAAAGTTTCCTTCGTGCCTTGCTTCTTCCATGAAGACAATGACCAATTTAGAATCACCTTCCACCTGGATATGGATGGTTGCGATGTCCTGAAAGCCTTTGCATTCAATAATTTGAACAGAGGCCACACCACCCTTACGAGCATCAGCCGTTATTATTATACCTGTAAATAAAAAAACCAACAGCAGCAGAAATGATGGCAGGATGGGTGAACCATCAAAACAGATTTTAGATACTTGTGGTGCACTGAGGCCCAATTAATATATAGAAAATCCCTGGTGGAGAAATTATTAGGTTAGGGCTGTTAGGCTGCATAACCATGCCATAACATAGACAACCAATCAAATCCTTGAACATTGGGCATTTTTCAACTCATGAAGATCTATTTTGAGTTGAACTTTTCCAAAATCACCAAAAATCGAAGTATTTGATTGGTTGTCTAAAATGTGATGTGGTTAGACAGTCTAACCTAATAATTCTCCATATTATGGCTGTTGAGTAAGCCATCCATATCACTGGCTAGGATAAACTGATTTATACTTTCTGAAATCACTTTAGATGAATTATAAAGCACAAAATAAAAATCAGGTTTACCACCACAAAATTAAAGATGATACTTTTGTTTCTGAATATTTATCACCTACTACGTTTGTCTTTACAAAGCCTTGCATGTTAATATATACAATGGAATGGTTTCTAAAAAACTCTGATTAATTATCGCCAACTGACTTTAGGCTGAGACAGAGAGGGAAGCAGGAGGAAACAAAGGGGTTTCAGACAAGCAGATACGTCTGAAGATTTTTTCGCCAAATGTTCTTGATATCACACTGGTGGATTTGCCCGGTATAACAAAGGTTCCTGTTGGTGACCAGCCCTCTGATATTGAAGCACGAATTAGAACAATGATAATGTCTTACATCAAGCTTCCAAGCTGTTTAATACTAGCTGTTACACCGGCAAACTCAGATTTAGCTAATTCAGATGCTCTTCAGATAGCAGGAAATGCTGATCCTGATGGTAAGTTCTGCTGAAGACATCCTAAAATGATTTAGTGCTTTATATTGTTTGGTTAACTGGAATGTGATATCCATATAGTTTGTAATTTTGATTATTTTTTTATATGATGTTTTCTGCTGGCAGGTTATCGAACCATTGGTGTTATCACAAAGGTGCTGTATTTATATTGACTTGAAGTTTTGGTGCATATAATTTTCTGTACCAACAGCCTTTGAGATTTTATCACTCACTCACCACAATTGGCATATTTTTCTGTGGATTCAGCTGGATATTATGGACAGAGGTACCGATGCTCGCAATTTATTGCTCGGAAAAGTGATCCCCCTTCGACTTGGTTACGTAGGTGTTGTGAATCGTAGTCAAGAGGTAAATTTACTGCATTTTTTTTGAATTTTATTAATAAATTTTTATTCGATATTGAATGATCGGGAATTTATTTTTTTAATGGTATCCTTCTTTTAGTTGAGCTAGTTGTGCATCCCATATGCCACATGCATTATGTTTATCTCATGGAAATGGTGGGTACTACTTTCAAGATTTTTGGTATGTCAAACGAGACTCTTGGGGCAAGTTTAGTTGTGGAAAAAATAGCTTTGTTTTCCATTTACAGTTTTCTATAGCATTACCAAAATGCCACCTTCTTTTCTTTTTCCAAGTTTCCAATACAAATGTTGGAAAATAGGAAAAATAGTTGGTTTTTTTTGTTCCAAATTTTATAGGAAATACCCTAAGTCTATTCTTATAGATTAATTTATTCTCCCTAGAACTATTGAACAACAATTGGTTATATGATGCACAACCATGGTTGTTAGAGTTGTCATCTGGATCATAAGAATGTATGCTCCTACAATCCTATTTTACTAAAATGATCCTTATCCTATATGGAATCACAAGTTGGTAGGATCTTGGTGAGATCGTAAGATTCTACAATACATCATGTTTTGAAAATAAACTAAGTGCATTATAAGTTTGGTGTTTGTCTTTTATAACTTTGTGCAAGTAATGGACAACCTAGGAAGTGAATGGAGGAAAAGCACTTTAATACCTATATACAAAAATAAAAGATATATTCAAAATTGTGATAACTATCGAGGAATTAAACTTATGAGTCATACAATGAAACTGTGGGAAAGGGTAGTTGAACAAAGATTAAGGCTAGAAACGAAAGTCTTAGAAAATCAATTAGTTTTATGCCTAGGAGATCTACAAAAGCTATATATCTTTTAAGAAGATTCATAGAAAAGTTTAGGGAAAAGAAGAGGGACTTGCATATGATATTTATTGACTTAGAGAAAACATATGATAGGGTACCTAGGGATGTTCTGTGGTGGGTTTTAGAAAAAAAAGGTATATGTAATAGGTATATTGATTTCATTAAAGATATGTATGATGGAGTAATAACTAGTATTGGGACTATAGGTGGAGAGACTAGAGAATTTCCAATCACAATAGGTGTATGATATGCTTTGAACCCTTATCTTTTTGCTTTAGTGATGGATGAATTGACTAGGAGTATCCAAAATGAGATTTCGTGGTGCATGTTGTTTGCAAATGATATTGTCTTGATTGATGAAACTGGGGATGGTCTAAGCTAGAATTATGAGAAGTTTTAGAATCTAGAGGCTTTAAGATAAGTAGGAATAAGACAAAATATATGAAATGTAATTTTAGTAATAGTAGGAGGAATATTGGAGACAAAGTTAAACTTGGCGATGAAGAAATCAATAGCACTAGTAGATTTTGATACCTTGGATATATCATGTAAGCTGAAGGAGAAATTGAAGAAGATGTAACACATAGAGTTAAAGTAGGTCGGGTAAAAATGGAGAAGTGCTTTGAATGTGCTTTGTGATCGTAGAATACCCTTAAAGTTAAAAGGGAAGTTTTATAGAATTGCTGAAAGACTACCGATGCTATATGGATCATAATGTTGGGTGACTAAGAAACAGCATATCCAAAAAGTAAAAGTTGCCGAGATGAAAATGTTTAGATAGATGAATGGTATATTGCTAAAAGATAAATTTAGAAATGAACATATTTGCGGTTAGTTACATGTAGCTCTTGTAGAAGATAAGGAAGGGACGACTTAAATTATTTGGACACTTGCAACGTAGGCCACATAGTGTGTTAGTGAGGAAGAATGATTTGGTTAATGTGAGGGGCAGTAGAAGAGGTAGGGGTAGACCTAAAATAACAAAATAACTTGAAATGAGATAGTGAGTGAGGATTTAATAGCCTTGAATTTGTCGAAGGAAATTGTGCATGATCGCATTAATTGGCAGAAAGGGATTCGTGTAGCCGACCCACCTAGTGAGTCTTAAGGTTTGGTTTGTTGTTTTCTTGTTGTTGTATGGACTCAACAATTTAATTTGGGAGAGTGGAAATAGAAAGAATCTGGGAGAGATGGGCCAGAGACTCGTAGAACAACATTGATTCCTCTTTCCAAAAAGCTTTCAGCTTGAGCTTATTGAAGTGAGGTGGCATGAGAGGATCGTATCATCATAGATTCTGAGGATTTTTTTCTCAAATGATTAACGCATGATGACTGATTTGGAGACCATTCCTCATTCCAAAAAGCTTTCAGCTTGAGTTTATTGAAGTGAGGTGGCATGAGAGGATCGTATCATCATAGATTCTGAGGATTTTTTTCCCGAATGAGTAACGCATGATAACTGATTTGGAGACCACCATTGTTTATTGCTTGTTGCTTTTATTTTTTTGATGACCCGGGGACTCCTGCCACCATCGTGCCACATTGGACACTTTGGTGTGACACCAAACCCGGGTAATGTTTAGCAGATATTGCTTGTTGCTTTTATTCCCTATTAACCATTCAAAATGGGAATCTGTCTAGTCAACCATTAATTGATTATGGGTTTTCACAACTATAAAAGAGCAGAAATGAATATTTTTAACTTGGATAATTTGAAGGAGGGTTCTGGTTGTATATCGGAGTTTGCATGTAGGAGTACTTTCATGATGTTGGATGCAGTGACAATGGGAGATGGTGTTTTGTCTACGCAAGAGGAACTAGGGGATAATGGACTTAGGAGTTCCTCACACACGTTGGTGTTTACCATTTAAAGGACACAGATGATCAGGTAAAAGCATATTGAGGTGGGGAACTTTGCCTTATTTCTCATTTGGCTTGTTGTCCTACTGCTGTCTCTAATAAGTCTGTCTTCGGTATTCATGTGGATGATGCTATGAATGAATCAAATAAGGAAAATAAAAGGGCAAAAGCTGCTTTTGGGAGCATGGATTTCGGATCTTGGATTTGGATTTGGGTGGATTTGAACAAATTGTAATACAATTTTATATTATATCTTATCCAAATCCAATACAAATCCAAATCCAAGGCCTTTTTAGACATAGGGAAAAAGTACTCTACCCATTTCAAATATGCTGAAATTTTTAATATTAATTTGTTTAACAGGAAGGAATCCAATAAGGGGATATCTTAGTCATCAACTCTTTGGGGAGTGAGAAGGAGAATTGCAACCTGCAAGAACTTCTCGAGGGTACAAGTGTTATGGTAATGAATCCTTAGGGAAGGAAATGAAGGTGATGATTACTCCTAGTACCCCTAGAGAGGAAGGAAAAAATGGGTTCCAGGTGGAGTTGGATGAGTTAGCTAGTTCTATTAATTATTTTGTGTTTTTTTTGGGAGGGGGGGTTGGGGGTGGGGTGGTATTGGGGGGGCGGTGTAAGTTAAATTATGAAGATAATTAGTTGGAATCTGAGGATTTTTAGGTGTGAGGAAGAGAGGGCTCATTTTGGAAGTTATGAGCAGAACTGCCCCTAATATTGTTCTTATTTAGGAAATAGGAAAGTAAACTGGCGGCGGTGGATGTGGGAGTGGTTAGGAGTATTGGGAGGGAAGGTGCAAGGAGTGGGATTTACTTCCTTTTCCATGGGGTGACAGGGCGGATATTGATCATTTGGGAACTCGTTTTATTTGTAAGATTGATAGTCTAGAGGGTTTCTTTTCTTTATCAGTTTTGTTAGATATTAAAGGTATGGATGAATGGTGGGTTCATCTATGTATGGTCTAGGCCAGCATTTAGATCATTTTTCTGGGAGGAGCTTTATGCAACTCTTAGGTTTTGTATGCCTAGGTGGTTGTGGGGGTTGGTGGTGGTGGTGGAATTTTATGTGATTAAGTTCACTGGGGAAAAGAAGAGGGGAGGGAGGTTCTCTTCTAGCATGAGAAATTTTGATAAATTTTTTTGGACATTCAGCGAGAATGGATGAATATTTTGCTCTAATTTTTTTTTCCCAAGTTTGTGTTTTTATCAGTTAATTTTTTTTCCTTGTAAATTCTTCAGTTATTAATGAAATCCCTTCTTTTGTTATCCAAAAAAAAAAAAAAAAAACGGAAATGTGGGCTTGGAGACTTTCAAATAGATAATGTTTTAATTTTGTTTGTTTTTGGATAAGGAGAGTACGAGTCGCTTGGATAGGTTCATGTTTTGTGGTGAGCGGGAAGATGAATTTTCGAATCTTTCTCAAATGGTTTTGTCTAGCTTGTTTCAGATCACTTAACTATTTTTATAGACTCTAGAAAGGTTTGATGTGTCCTACTTGATTTAGGTTTGGAAATATGTGGCTAGATCACGAATCTTTTCTCTCTTTAGTGGGTGATTCTTGGAGTGAGGAGGTTGATAGGGTTTGGGAGGCTTTTAGGTTATAAGAAAACTCAGAAAACATTTAAGGAAGTGTTGAAGAAGTGGAATGTGGAGGTTTTTGGAGATAATAGAATCAAGAAAAAATAGTAGATGATGGGTGAGGAGGAAGGGATGGATTTGATGGATGAGGAGGTAGAGGGTGGGTTTCAAAAATGAGTTAGGTGGAAGTAGTTTTTTGGGAAATCAGGAGTTGGAGGCAAATAACTAAATATAAGTGAGTTAGGGAGGATGATTGTATTTCTAAATTGTTTGATAGCTTGGCTCATAGCAAGAGAAGGGGTCATCTTGTTGGGGAGTTGTAGGTGAGGGAGGGAGAGGTTATTTGTGATCTTGGTGTGGTTGCTAGTGATTTTATAGTATTTTTGATTTTTTTTTCCCAAAGAAGAGGATGGAGAAGAACAATGATTGTGGGCTTGGAGTGGAATTCCATATCTTTGGATCGACAATCTTGGATGGAGGGAAATGAGGTTAGGCAGTTAGTGTTTGAGATGGACAGGGATAAGTCTCTAAGTCAGGATGGTTCAAGCATGCTTTTTTTCCTTGGATTGTTGGGGTGTGGTTGCTGTGGTTTTAATGAGGATTTTGAGGAGTTCTTCTTTAATGGTGTGTTGTGTAGGAGCATTGATTTGACATTCATCACCTTGGTGCCTGAGAATAGTAATTCTAGTCACGTTGCTGATTTTGGCCTATTAGGCCCAAATTGTTTTTGTTGGGGGGGGGGGGGGGGGGGGGTTGGGTTGATTGTGGATGCTATTTTAGTGGCTAATGAGGTTGTGGAGGGTGTGCATAGAAAAATTAAAGGAGGGGTTTTGTGGTTAAATTGGATTTGAAAAGGTTTATGATTGAGTTAGTTGGAAGTTCTAGGATAGGGTTTTGGAGAGGAAACTTTTTGGATTTAGGTGGAGGACTTGGATGAGTGGTTGTTTGTCTATGCTTCGTTTTCTGCTACTATCAATGGGGAGCCTAAGTCATGGTATACGACTTTGAAGGGTGTTTGACAAGGATATTCGATGCCCCTGTTCTAGTTTGTTTTGTTAGTTGATTGTTTGAGTAGGTTGATAGTTGATAGATAGCGCGGTTGATAAAAGGTTTGTAAGAGGTATTGGGTGGGTAGTGAGAGGGTCATAGTGTCTCACCTTCAGTTTTTTGATGACACTGTTTTCTTTTTAGTGGACCATACGGAGTCTATTTTAAATCCGCTTAGGGATACATACATAAATATGAGAAATGTAGCTCTTTGGAGTTGGCTTCTTTAGCGGGTTGTCCTATTCTTGATTGGCCTTCAAAGTATTTAGGACCTTGTTTGGGTGTAATCCTAGATCTATGGGTTTTTGGGCTCCTGTGGTTGACAAGGTGGCTATGCATTTGGATGGGTGGAAGGTGCTCAGTTTACTTTAGGTGATTGAGTTACTCTTACTCAGTCTTCTCTTTCTGCTATGCCTGTAGTTTTTGTTCATTTGTAAAGTTCTTGTTGGGGTAGCAAGGACTATTGAGAGAATCATGGGAGACTTTTTTTGTTTTTGGGGTTGGGGTCCTTGGGGAGAAGAAAGATATTTGGTTAGTTGGGAGGTGGTGTTTGTGTAGGTTGAAGATGGGGATTGGGTCTTAGGGTTAGTGTCTAAAAGCATTGCCTTGATGAGTAATATGGTTATGGAAGTTTCCTTAAGAGGAAAATCACTTTGGCATGAAGTAATTAAAAGTAAATTTGTTTTATTAGAAAATAGGTGGGATACTGGTATGGGTTTTCAGTCTTCTTTTGAGTCCTTGGAGTTGTATATCTTTGCTTTATCAGCACTGTCACTAATACCTAATTTGGGGTGGGAAATGGGTCGCGCATTCGTTTTTGGGAAGAACTTTGGGTGGGAGATTAAACTCTTCTTGAATCATTTTTCTTATCTGTATCATCTGTCTTCGTTACATAGTGGGGCTGTTTCTTCTTTTTTGCTTTCTAATTGAGGGACTTCATGGGAGGGATTTCCATTTCTGTAGATCTCTGAATGATAAGAGAGGTGGAGAAGCTTGCGTCTTTGTTGAGTTTGTCGGGGGTTGGTTGTCCTCCCAACTGAGAGGATGTGAGGAAGTAGGCGCTGGATTCTTCGTGAGCATTTTCTTGCATTTATTTCTTTGAGTTTCTGATCATGGAAAATGTATTTTTAATTCTATGATTGAATTTGGAAGGCTAAATTTCCCTTCACATTTTCTAAAATTAAGGCTTTTATTTGGTTGGTTATTCTTAATGGGTTAACACTAACAACCAGGTGCAGAGTAGGGGGCCTTCTATAGCATTATCTCTGGATGTGCATGTTTGTTGTTTTGATAATTCTGAATCTTCCTGTCATTTGCTTATACATTGTTCTTTCTCTTGGAGGATTTGGACCAAGTTTTTTGGTTTTATTGGAGAAATGGAGGATATTCTGGCTATTTCTTTTTTGGGGTTTAGAAGGAGCGTAGACAGGTCTGCTTCATGGAGATGTGGGTTGTGTGTTGTGGGGTATTTGTATGGAAAGGAGCACTTACATATTTAAGGGGAAGAAGACTTTTGAGTTCTGGTTTGGTATAAGATTCAGTACTTTACTTTTTTATGAGCTGTGGCTGCTGGCTGTTTCAGAGGAATATATCTTGAAGATGGTCAAGATGGTTGGCTTGCTATGTTGTTAGCTGATTTGTTTTTATATTTAATTTTTTTGGAGGGCTTTTTTAGCACATATAAATGGTGTGTGGTGATTCAGGTTGATATGCTATTGATGTGAGAGAGCTGACGTGAGAGAGGCGAACAGGAGAGAGATCTACCAGAGTATGCCATTGATTTGGGCTAGCAATCTTTGTTGTCATCTGGTTTTTTGATTTGTCACCTTATGTTTGTTCTGGTTTGTGGTGTTTGGGACACAATCATCATTGGAGGGCCAGACTGCCAGCAACCACCATTTGTTCCGGCAATTCTCTTGTCTGAGAGTGATCTTTTTTATTATACTTCTGTCTGACTATTTGTTATGGAAATCTGTTAATTGATCATGGGTTTTCATAACTTTTTTAAAGCAGATAGGAAAATTTTCAATTTGAATTAATTGAAGAATGGATTGGCGCACAGATTGAAGTTTTCTCGTAGATTTTCTTCTTTCTTGCTGTTGGATGCAAAGGAATTTTACTGGCCACTGAACTGCATGAATCAATTCTGCTCTGAACATTGTGAATTTGAAAAGGGTACGCAAGGAACAATGAAATGAAGTGGGTTTTATTACTGTTAAGCTGCTGTCCAAATCCAAGGGGATTGTTTCCTTCGTCTGGAAGAAGTGTAGGAAAGAGGTGGTATTTTTCAGTCTGAATTCCTGAAGGTAAAGAAGCTGAAGGTTGGTGGAAGTTTTGGAAGGCTTTGTCTGTGCTTTCCACTGCTAGGGAAGTGGACAAAGAGAAATCTGGGAGGAGTCTGGTTCAACAAACATCAGCAGCTGTGTGGAATGAAGAGGGCAGTGTGTTTTCCAGAGATTATCTTATGCTATCGTTCTTTATCCATCTCCCTTGATAGGTTTTTAAGGGTTTCTGGCGATGGAACAACTGATCATGGTGGTTGGGACTTGGGATGGTGTTGCTATCTCTTCTAGTATCAGTGATAAAATAGGTTTAGATTCACATTGGATTGTACATGTGTTATGGGTTGCATGTGATAGTTAAGGAGGGGAGAAAAAAGAGGGAATGGGGGGAGAAAACAGGAGATATGGATTGTTAAGAAACTTTAGTTTTATAGAAACCCAAATGTTCCCTTTAAGTAGTATTGTTATCTATGTTTGTGGTTTTTTATAGGTGTAAAAAGAATATGGTATCAAACTCTGAAATAAAATATTATAGCTCCGAATAAATAGTTCTTACCTTCTATACATCCTGCTACTGTAATCCTGCACCATTGTGCATTGGGCTGACATTTTCTTATTTAGTTTATTTTTAGAATCCTTAATTTTTCAATCAGATGGTGCTTGCCATGAGGATATATTTTATTTGTTGTCCTACATGCATACCTTATGCTTAGCGGCAGCTCTTCTACTTCTTAAAGTTGTGGTTAGGATTCTGATCCAACTGTTTGATATTATTTTTGATACAGGATATTCTGCTCAACCGAAGTATTAAAGATGCACTTGTGGCAGAGGAGAAGTTTTTTCGCAGTCGTCCAGTATAATTATACTGCCTTTATATGTGTTTTTATTCCTCTGGATTTCATCTGCAAAACTTTTATCTCTTTTCTGTGTTGTTGAATAGGTATATAATGGTCTTACTGATCGTTGTGGCGTTCCTCAGTTGGCTAAAAGGCTGAACCAGGTAGGGCAATATTATTTCACAGAGCATGGTTTGCACTTTCAAAAATGCAGAAAAAAAAAAAAAAAAAAACCCTCCACATTCAGCTTATGCTTATTACGCTTCTTTTACGGCAAGTATTAGCTACTGTATCTGATACTTTCCTGCTCTCTTGCGTGGAGTAAATCCCCCATGACACATGCAAAGAAAAACCTAAAAAAATTGGGATAGAGAAAAAAAAAAACACATTAATTTCAAAATTGAAAAAAATAATTTTTTTTTTAATATAAATTGATTTTTTCTTTTGGATCTCATGAATTTTTTTAGGTAACATCTAGCATTTTTGTGGTAATCCCAGGTTCTCTTGACTGTTAAGATGACAATACTGTTGCACAAGTTTTATCTACAATGTATTTTTTGTTGCTTTATATGCAGATTCTGGTACAGCATATTAAGGCGGTACTTCCAGGATTAAAATCACGCATAAGCACTGATCTTGTTTCTGTTGCAAAGGAGTACGCCAGCTATGGAGAAATTGCTGAATCAAAGGCATGCTTTATTTTCTTATCAAGATATTCTCTATATTTTTCTTAAGATAACTGCAATGAATCGGTTTCTGTTTTTTTAAGTAGTCATTGTGACGTATTGCATTCTACTTTGAGCTACAGCCATATCCCTAATACCCTAAACCTGCCCCAACCAAGAAAGCCCCAATACGTCCAGTTCTCTCTCAATTACGAATAGTGTGCATTTTGGGAAAAAAATATTCTTCCTTTTTAGAAGATATATATTTTTAAAAATAAATTCATTCGACTAGAATAATGGAAAATTGCATTTCCAGAGAGTTTATATTAGGTAGGTCAAGGTTGGAACTTTAACTAAGTCCAATTCATAAATACTAAATAGAAAAGGAATATCTTAAAAAAATGTAGAACAAGTAGACTCATCTAACATGTTCTGAAACTATTATAAACTGTCCAATTTTATTTGGATAAACAATAATTTGGCTTGTAAAAGATCAGTGTTAAGAATTAAATCATTTGCTGGGAGTAGTTTCCAAACAACGAAGGCCAAACTTATTTGAGATTAGAATAAACTCACCAGTTGACCATTAAGCAATTAAAAATAGCAGCTTTAAAGATTTTGGTTGTATGAATATTTGGTGTATTAATTCATAAAGATATTGTATTCTATAACTATTGAAATTATCTTCTAGGTGATCTTTTACCACTTTAGAATGTAAATTAAATATTATTCAATATTTTGCAAATCTGTTGATTCATAAAGATATTGTGTTCTAGAACTGTTGAATTTTGCTCATTGGTCATCTTTTACCACTTTAGAATGTAAATGAAACATTATTCAATATTTTTTAAATCAAAAGCATGACTCACAAACACACTGCACAGATTTCATATTAGTCCTATAAAAATTTACATTATACAAAACATTTAATGTCATTTTAGGTCGGGTGATTGCGGTTCTAAATTTATCCATAGTTTGGCAAATGGTAAGCAGAGGAAGGTTATTTGGGAGTTGGAGGTCATGGAGGGAGGGGTTATTTTTGATCCTGCTGTGATAGCAAGTGTGTTGCGTATCTTTTTATTTTTCAAAATTTTTCAAAGGAGGATGAAAGCCAATGATTGAGGGTTTGGAGTGGAATTCCATATCTTTAGGTCAGTAGTGTTGATTGGAGAGAACTTATGAGGAAGTGAGGTTAGGTAGGTAGTGTTTAAGATGGATAGGAATAAGGCTCCAGGTCCAATTGGTTTTAATGACTTTTATTTTTCTGGATTGTTGGGATGTGTTAAGGTGGAATTAATGAAGATTTTGGAGGAGTTCTTCTTTAATGGAGAGAAAGAGCATTAATTTGACTTTCATCTCTCTAGTGCTTAAGAAGAGTATATCTTTCTTTTTGCTGATTTTTGGCATATTAGTTTGGCTACCAGCTTATCAGTGTTACAAGATTATTGTGAAGGTCTTTCGAATAGATAGAGTTTAATATAGGAAATAGGATTTCTTAGGCTCAGAGTGTGCTTTTTTTGGGGGGAGGGGGTAAGCAGAGTGTGTATGCTATTTTAGTAGCTGATGAGGTTTTGGAGGATGTGCAGAGGAGTAAGAGGAGGGGAGTTGTGTTTCATACAAAAATAGAGCCAAAGTTCAACTTTGTTTCCCAGGTTTCCGATGACCTGAAATCGCTAATTCTGATTTCCATAGACTTGCAAAAATGATGTAAGTCACAGATACCCTAAGACAATGCAACGGTATCAAAAGTGGAAGCGAGGCTGCGAAACACCTCAATTGGATTTTAAAAGGCTTATGGTTGAGACATGGATGTTCCTGATAGGGTTTTTCGAGAGGAAAGGTTTTGGGTATAGGTGGAGGACATGGGTGAGGGGTTGTTCCTCTATTGCTTTCTTTTGCATTGATATTAATGGGGAGTGTAAATAGTGATTTATGTCTTCGAGGGGTATTAGACAGGGAGATCTGTTCATCCTGTTTTTGTTTGTCTTGATAGTTGACTGGTTGAGTAGATTGATAGATAGTGAGATTGATATAGGATTTGTTTGAAAGGTCATGATGTCTTGTCTTTAGTTTGCCGATTGTACGACCTTCTTCTTAGGGGATCATAGAGAGGCTTATTTAACCATGTTACACATTCTTGAGTGTTTTTCAGGGTTAAAAGTAAATTTAGGGAAAATGTTTTAGCAATTCTTAATTTGAGATATGATAAATCTTTTGAGTTGGCTTCTTTAGTGGGTGTGCTAGATTGACCTTTGTACTCGAGAGGTTCCTTTTGGGTGGTAATCCTAGGTTTGTGGGTTTTTGGACTCTGGTGATAGAGAAGGTGGCTAAGAAGGTGTGATAAAATTAAGCATTTAGTGCTGATTATAGAATGCAATTCTGAATCCATGAACTGGGTTCTGAATATATCTGGAGTAGTCTGTAAATCTAAATTCCAAATTGTTTTAGTAGTTTGGTAACTAACCTCTGAATGTGTTTTTTCTGTTTAAGCCTTTTAAACAGTGAAGAGCAAAACTATTTGTTAAAGATTATGTCTCTCAAATATAAAATATATCAATATTAGTTGAAAAAATATTTTTCCTTTTCATTGGAGGCCCACATTAGGCCTGAGCTGCACAATGTGAGATAGCCCATCTCCTACCCTGTACTGTACTCCTCATCCTTGTACAAAACACTATTACTAGGATTGAGAAAAAACAAAATGGTCAACTGTAGGCTGTAGCAAAACATTTCACTGATTTTTTCTAAACAAAAAAGAAGAAGAAACAAAGGCACTTCACTAAAGGAAAAAGAAAGTGTGTTGAGTTAAAGAAGGATTCTAGTAGCGAAATACTCTTATACCAGAAATTGACTCCGGCTTGCTCCATAACAACCAGGTGGTGAAGTAGAGCAAAGGCTCTCGTCCCTCGATTGTTAAGCAGGATTCCTCAGGGTACTTCCTTCGATATTATAGTCCTTTACTCTCATAGGAGAGTCAAACCGGAATGCAGGATCTCTAGTCCGGAACTCAAACTCAGAACTCAAACTCGAACTTATTTAAGTCTTCCCTTACCCTTGATCAGGAATGGCGGGAAGAGGAAGTCCCTTAGTTTGCCTTTAAGTCTATGAAGGTATCCACTTGGGCTTCTATCAAGAGAAGCCCACGCTCAATTGAATGCAGCTGAAGTTATGTGCAATCATACAAGGCATCGGTACTCCCTTACTCTATTCCTTGACTAGAATAGCGGGACTCTAGTAAGGATAACAACATTATGCACCCAAAACTAACACGAACTCAAACTCAAACTCGGAACTCGAACTCAAAGTTCCCAAATTAACATAAGTAATCACAGATTTCTAGAGTATTCCTCTGAAACTGCATACCTCAAGACATTTTTGGCATATGTTAATATATATTGGGCATTCTAAAAAAAGGGCAGTCCGGTGCACAAAGCACCTGTGTATGTGGGGTCTGGGGAAGGGGCGGACCACAATGGGTCTATAGTATGCAGCCTTTCCTTGCATTTTTGCAAGAGGCTGTTTCCACGCCTTGAACCCGTGACCTCCAGGTCACACGGCGACAACCTTACTGTTGCGCCTAATATAATCTCGAAATGTCAACAAAAAAAATTTATAAAATCATGTTTATATAATTAAATGATTAAAATTTTATGAATTAACACATCTGGCGTCCATTAATCTACAACCTTTTCTTTTTTTTTATCAAAAAGTTGTGGATAAAGAATTTGAACTTGCCTATCAAATGATGGCAGCCAAGTGATTTGAGAGGTTTGAACTTTAAAAGCAAATGCCTAGATTTGTGAGATTTGAAGGACAGATACCAAGTGAGGATAGTTGAGAGATTGATTGAAGGATCTACAAGGAGGTTGCATGGTGGAGGTTGCTGACCTACACTGAAATCACCACTATGATGAAGAAGACAACTAGGATGGTGGTGGCTCTAGAGAGAATCTGACAGATGGCAGGATAGAGTGATTTGTGTTTTTAAGGGCTAAATTGCCAAATCTGCCCCCAAATTACATGCTGCCTGAATCTGCATTATGGGATTTGGTGGTTCAGTTAGAAGGCTACTAAGTGGACATTCATAGGTTAATTAAACTATAATAGTTCTCTTAATTTTGATCCATTAAGAATAAAACCTGTATTTAGAGGCTATTAAGTGCAAGCAAATGCCCCTTAAGTGTCTGGATGGGTGCTTTTTTTTCTTTAGTGCTCATGTCACTCTTATTTAGTTTTGTCTTTCTAATGTACTGCGTTATTTTTTGCCCATTTTTAAAATTCATGTTTGGTAACTATAACTATTGAGAGAATCATGTCTTGTCCTCGTTCAACAACAACAACAACAACAAAACCAAGCCTTAGTGTTACTAAGTGGGGTTGGCTATATGAATCCTTTTCCGCCAATTTATGTGATCATTGACCATTTCTTTTGATAGATTCAAGGATATTAAATCCTTACTTACTATCTCCTCCCAAGTTATTTTAGGTCTACCCCTACCCCTTCTACTACCCCCCACAGTAATTAAGTCACTCGTCCTCATAGGTGCATTGTAAGACCTACGTTGCAAGTGTTCATACCATGTGAGTCGTCCCTCCCTTATTTTATCTTCTATAGGAGTTATACCTAACTTACTACGAATATGTTCATTCCTTAATTTATCTTTCAATGTTATACCACTTATTCATCTTTCAATGTCTTGTCCTCGTTCGTTCGTAATTATTTCTTTTCTTATTGAATTTTTATTATCTTAAAACTATTGAGAAAATCATGGGTAACTTTCTTTGGTCTAGGCTTGGGGAGAAGAAGGATCATGGTTAGTTGGGAGGTGGTGTATAGGTCAAAAAAGAAAGAGGAGTTGGGTCTTTGGAAATTAGTGTCTAAAAGCATTGCCTTGACGTATAAATGGTTATGGAGGTCTTCTTTAGGGGAGAAATCACTTTGGCATAAAATAATGAAAAGTAAATCTAGCCTACAAGAAAATGGGTGGAATACTAATGTGGATTTTGGATCTTCTTTTGAGGGTCCTTTGGGATGTGCATCTCATCTTTATCCACTTTTTATTCCTAATACCAAATTTGGGGTGTATAATGGGCATCACTCTTGTTTTTTGGGTGACCCTTGGATCAGGGTTTTGGTTCTTTTTGTGTGCTTTCCTTTTTTGTACTGTCTTTTCACATTACATAATGGGGCTGTTTCTTCTGTTTTGCTCTCCAGCAGGGAGAATTTTTTGTTGGATTTCCGTTTTTGTAGATCTTTGAATTCATTGTTGACTTTGTTGGAGGGTGGTTATACTTCCGGTAAGGAGGATGTGAGGAAGTGGGTACTCGATTCTTTGGGAGAATTTTCTTGCAATTCTAGTTTTTGATCTGGGAGAACATGTCATTTTCTTTTTATTATTGTATTTGGAAGGACAAATTTCCCTAAAATTAAGACCTTTTATTTGGTTGGTTGTTCTTAATAGAGTCAACACTAATAATTTGTTGCAGAGTAGGAGGCCTTCTACGGCCTCATCTCTGATATGTATGCTTGTTACATTGATAGTTCTGAGGGCCTTTCATTCGTTTATGCATTGTTCTTCTCTTGGAGGATATGGAACAAACTTTTTGGTTTTATTGGGGAAAGCTGGGTTTGTCTTGAGTTGGTGGAGGATATGCTGGCGATTTGGTTTTTGGGTTTCTGAAAGAGCAAAACAGGTGAGCCCTATGGAGATGTGGGCTGGGTGCTGTGTTGTGGGATAATTGGATGAAAAGGAAAGTTCACATTTTTAAGGGTAAGAAAACTTCTTAGGCTTTGGTTTGGGATAGGATTCAATGTTTGGCTTCTTTATGGGCTGTTGTTGTTGGTTGTTTTCAGGGAATGTGTTTTGAAGATGTGCAATGTGATTGTTTTGCTGTCTTATATTAATTTAAAATTTTTTATTTTATTTTAATTTAGTTTTTCTGTTAATTTCAGGGGGATTCCTTACTCTCCTGTTTTGTCCACACTTTTTTCTATTAATATGCTTCGTCTTTTTTGATCAAAATAAATTAGTAAAACGTCATTTTAGCTAAAATTAATTCTCATATATTTGAAAATTTTACATGCGACCCACATGCTTTATAACTAATTGTAACTAACATACTAAAACTAATCTACTCCTAGTAATAGACATTCTACAAATCAAACGTAACCAAAATGTTAAATGTTTTGCAAAAAAAATACATCATTCTTCAAAATATTAAAATTCTTTACGCATGGCTATCAAGTACCAACCTATTAGAGCTTATACATGTATTTTAAAACACATTGTATTTACACATCTATTTACAGGGCTACTATATTTTTACATACTAGTTCATACTAACTAATAATGACTGTCACATATTATATTTTCATATTTGTAGCATAACTTTTTTATTTAAAATTTTAATTTTAAGAGTAATGTGATAAATAGTAAACATATTATAAATACAAGATTGAATAATTATAATTACAGCAAGATATTATCTTTTAGACAACTAGCACATATATATATATGTGTGCGTATATATATTAACATATATTAGGATACCGAATAGCCCACCATATTTAGTTATATTATTACATAATAGTTCACTAGTTGCTCTATTTTTTACCCTTTTTTTGCTAATGTTGATAAGGATTACATAATAGTTCAATAGTTTTAGATGAGTTCTCTCTCTCTTGAGAAGCTTTCTTTTCTTCTTATCTCACTCTCACTGTTCCCAATGGTGGCATTAGTTCTTCTTGGGGTTTTGTTAAGTCCGGATCAAAAGGAAATCCTTCGATGTGAGATTGGATAAAGGGGGGGAGGTTATCACTTTCTTTGTTCTTGTGCAAAATCGGCATCACAATAGGTGGGTTGCATGAACTATTGGATGGCTTTTCGTCACTTATTGGAAGGTTGGATAAGGGTTTTTGAAGCTTTTGGGTGGGTTAGGTGAACTATTGGATGGCGATTCGTGTGGTGAGGGTAGGAAGGTTTTTGGAATTAGGGCATGGATGGAGAGGTAAGAGGTTTTTCTTTCTTGTTAACAGTTGAAAGGTGGTGGTTGGCTTTGATTTGGAAAAGAATTTAGTGTGTCAGTCAGATTTTTTCATCCCTGGCATTGATGGTGAATGTGTCAAAAAAAGATTTGTGATAATTGCTTCCACTATTGGAGAGTCAGGTGGTTTCAGGAAGAATTGATGTTGCTGGAGGTTGTTCGAAGAGTGTGTTAGAGGCTAGAGTTTTAGCAGGTTCTTAGGTGTGGGAAAGGTGCAAGTAGTGAAGCCTTTGTTGCATGAAGCATTAATGATTAATTGAAGTTGCTAAGGGCAAGGATTCTGGTTAAGGAGTTTATTCTAGAGTTAATAGGGATAACATTTGCAAGGATATAAAGAGGTGGAGGTGGAGGAGGGGGTGGGGGGACTTATTTTATGTGCCGCCGCCTCCATTGGATGTATTGTAGGGAATTACTATTTTTAAATACAATAGTTCAGTTGAAGAGCAAAAGGTTGTGATGGCATGGTGTCCACCCTAGTTCAAGAGGTTTCTGGGAAAGACCTTCAAGTTTTGACTTTATTGGATAGTTTGGGCCTCCAATTGTCTCATTGTGGAGGAAATGAAGTTTGTCTTGATGGTGGTAAATCTAAGGTGAAGAAGGGTCAGAGTTAATTAGCTAATTTGAAGGGTTTGGTGAATTATGATGTGGAGATCTTAAAGAGGAGTTTTCTTGGTTCTTTAATTTCATTTTGTTTTTTACTCTTGTTTTTCTGTTTTCTTTTTGATGATTTCAAATCCTCATGCTGATCATTTATTCTCTCTTTCTTAATATATCTTCTATTACTTAAAGAAAGGACATCAAAATGTTTATTTATGCTGTATAAAATTTTTCCTTTAAAATTTTAATTTGGGAACAAGGTGATTTTTTTAGCAAATAAAATATCTAACATCGACATTAATTGTAAAAGAAAAAAAATTAAAATATGGTCTCTTTTCTTATAGTGCACTCTATTTGTTTATACTAGTTACATAATAGTTCAATAATAGCTCTATATTTTTGATAAGGACATTTAAAATCTTCTTCTATGCTATATTAAAATTTTCTTTTAAAATTTTAATTTGGGAGCGGTGTAAATTTATTAGTAAATAAAATAATCCCATGCCAATATTAATTGGAGGAGAAAAATTTTAAAATTTTATTTTACAATAAAATATATATATTTTTAAAAATTAGATAAACAAATGTTTAATATTTAAATGGTTTTAATTTTATAAATATTGAAATTAGGAATAGCTTCCCAAGAGGGGGGGTGAATTGGCTTTTAAAACTTTCTTTTAACTTCTTTTAAGAATCCTTAACTTCTTTAAACACTTAACCAATTCTTTAACTTGTTGGTTTAATTTCACCAATCACACGACAACTTAATTAAACAACCAATCAATTAAACAATATTTTCAAGCCAAATAATCAATTTATTTTCCAAGTATAAGTCAAACAACAAACAACCATACCAAGATATAAAGTATTCAACACTTTGGTAATATAACAATTCAAGATGGTTGTTTGTTTATATTTGCCAAATTTGAACCAAGCCCTATAATGAATGAAAATTTATACTTGCTGATGTAAAGCCCTGTATAGATGAATTAAATCACTCTTTCCAAATATTTAGAACTCAAATAAACTGTTGGTAAATTTATCTTTGAGATGTTAACCAAGTAACGTACTCCCGTAAGGTTTCCGCAAGATATGGTGTAACCAACGTACTCCCTTTCGGTTTCCGCAACCCAAATCAAAATTAAACCTTAAGTTTATTTGATTTCCAAATATATGTAGTTTATATGATTTTCAAATTTAAACCATCCACACAATTTAAATATGCTGAAAATAAAGAGTAAGGGAAAGAGAGAATGAGACGGAGATTTTTACGAGGTTCGGCTTATACCCAACTTACATCCTCGCCTTTGGCAAACCACCAAAGGATTCACTAGTTTAGTTCCGTTGACGGGTGGAACAATACCGATTACAACACTCCTTGGTTAAGGCTAGAGCCCGCCTTCTCCAAACGATATCACCTCGTTCGGTCACTCCTTACATAGGCTAGAGCCTGCCTCTCTAAGCAATATCCCCTTGCTTAGCCAACGATCCAAACAACCCTTGGAACGTCAAAGAACTATAAGAAACACAAGATAAGATTTGCATACAAGTAGACTCTCTCAAAAAGCAAATTAGTACAATTTCAGCACTATGTACTTTGAATGTAAAATACCAATATGAAATACAATGAAGCTCAAGTGTAGAATTCACCAATATCCTTCTTAGATAAGAATTAATAGTAGGAATCCAAAGGAGGAAGGATTGGCACTTCAGAATTCTCAGCAAAAGAATTTTTCAATGAGTGAGCAAGAGAGCTTTTGAAGAACAAGAATACTTTCAGCTTTACAAGCAGATTTTTCAATTCTTGGATATGTTTTGATTTGCAAAACCATGTATTTATCGGCTTTCAAACTTGTTTCCATGTTGCAAAAGTTTCTTTTAAGTGTTTCTCAAAATTTTAGAAAGTTTGGAGCTCAAACGGCTATATTTTAAAACATTAGAATTTAAAAAATTTTCCCGTTGAACAGAGTTCAGTTGACTGAAGTGTCGTGGTCAGTCAACTGAAGTTCCTTAAACCCCTTTAAAATAGAGCTGGATACAGGGTCAGTCATCTGAAGTAGGGTTCAGTTGACTGATGTCACAAGTTCAGTTGACTGAAGTCACAAGTTCAATCGACTGAACTCACTGCTGCAACTTTCTGCTTGTTCTGGAAATGCTTCAGTCAGCTGAACTTATTCTTCAGTCGACTGAAGTCACTTGTTCAGTCATCTGAAGTCCCTCCCGTGAACAGTGTTCAGCTGACTGACAGCAGTGACCCCGCTTCAGTGTTTTAGCCATAACTTTTTCTGTATAACTCCAAATTAGGTGTTCTTGGTGTCAAATGAAAACTAAGAGAAAATCCTACAACTTTTGTGTTCATCATTTTTTAAAATAATGAAGTTTTGATAGTGAAAAATACACCTGAATATGGCTGTATAAAAACTGACAGCAAACAGAAAAACCCTTTTTGGTGCTTTTTATTCCAAAAATGATTCTAACCTTTTTAAAATAATTTTTGACTTTATAAAATTATTTTACAGATATTTTAAAATGTATTTAGGTCTAAGAAGTTAACCTAAGAGCTTCAAAATATTGCAAACGATATTTTAACATTTAAAGTACTTACATGAAAACTTCTAAAACTTTTCTTATTCTTAAGTCTTCATGTTTTGTTTCTTCAAGCTTCCATCTTTTCTTCAAACTTTCATATTCTTTGAACTTTATCACTTTGCCTTCCTTTGGATCTTTTAGTATTCCTTCGCTTTCAACAACTCATTCATGTCTTCATATTCTTCAAGATTTAATATATCATCTTTAAATCCATGCTTGGACTCTTTTAAGCTTCAGTTGATCCTCTTGAGCACTTTGACCTTTGCTTTCTCATATATGAGCCCTGAAATATCATTACTCACACAAATATATTAAATTTCACTTGTTTGTTAGCATCAAAATAAGATAACAAGGTTTTAAGCCTTGTAAGGCCAACAAATATGATTTTAGTAATATGTTTTATAATTAGCATATTATAGTTTTTACAAGACTATCTAACATCAACACTGCTATAGAGTGGTTTTTGGTGTTGATGTCGTAACCATAATATCAAGATTCTTTGCATGCTTCTCCAACATGCATATGACATTTTGTAAGCAAATCTATAATTTTAGATTTGCATTTTTAATGCTTGAAACTTCTTTGGCATTTTATTTTATTCGTAAAAAAATCTTAATTATACAAGAAGATTGTTACCACTTTGGGTTTTTGAAAAGATTAAATAAACCTATTGATGTTTCTAATGGAAAATGTCATATTATTTTTGTATTGTTTTGTTGTAGTTTTATAGGCGTAAATAAAATTTTGTATTGTATTGTTGTAGTTTTATAGGAGTAAATAAAATATAAATTCCTATGATAACTTCAAACCTTTGGATTTAAACTTATAAGATTTTTTACTATAATAAATTAATATGATAATACTTTATCAATTTGTTTATTAAATAAAAATATATAACAAAATATCTAAATATCATGTTTGAAACTGTTTGCTTACCACTTTTTTTGAATTCTTGATGCACTCCAATTTGTCTTTCCCACTCTATCTTTTCATCTAGAAGGCCGAGGCTTCTTAAAAATTAAGGGCTTCTTTATTGTTGATGTTTTCTGTTTTTAAAAGTACGTTTGTTTATGTTGTCAATTTTATGTTCCTATTGATGGTTTCAGCTTTTTGCGAAAAAATTGAAAACCATAAAATTGTTGTTGCCAAAAAAATTAGTTATCTAGAAATAGTTTTTTTTATTATTTATTTATAAAATCATTCATTTTATAAATTTGAATTAAAATAAAAAATGAAATGATCATATGAATTTAAATATAATTAAAATAAAAATACACATAAATTTAAAAAAAATAAAAATAAAAAGTCAATTACAAAAATATTTTACTATTTTTTAATCATCATGTACAATAAGCTTGTCATTGTAATTTTTATTGTAGTATTTTTAATTTGTATTATTTGGCACTTTTATTATTCAATTATGTTTTTAAAAATACTATTTGATTTAATGAAGAAAATGAGCATTTTTTGAAATAAAATATTAATTTGTTTTAATTTTACAAATATTAACCAAATAGGTTATAGTTTTTAGTTTCTGTTTCTGGTTTTTTTTTTTCTCCAGTTTTTCGTTTCTGGTTTTCATTCTCGTAGTTTTTTACAATGAAACCAAATGTGCCCTGAGGCTTTCACTTGGTTGGTTGTGCTCAAAAACATTAATACTAGTAACTTGCTGCAAATTAGGTGACCTTGAAAGCTCTCTCCCCTTCTCCCGATGTATGTGTACTCTGTTAAAAAAATTTTGAAATGGCTTCTCATCTACTTTTGCACTGTGAATTTTCTTGGAGGATTTGGAATATGCTTTTTGGTAGTTTTGGAGAGAGCTGGGTACACCTTTCTTTGGTTGGTTAATTGTTAGCTATTTCTTTCATAGGCTTTGGTAGGTGGAAGGATAAGAAATTTTTATGGAAGTGTGGAATACTTGCAGTTTTATGAGGGTTACGATTGGAGCATAATGCAAGGATATTCAATGGGAAGAAATTAAATGGGCTTTGGTTTGGGACAAAATTCAGTATTTGGCCTCACTCTGGTGCAGTGCTTTGGAATTTTCAGAGGAATTAGTTTCCACGAGTTACATAGAGATTGGAGGAACTTATTGGCATGTTGATTTTTATTTTTTGGAATTTATTAGTTGTTTTTTACTGGATTGTTCCAGGCCTTTCTTCGGAGATATTCCATTCTTCCTCATGTAAATTCGCTTCCTATTAATGAAATCTTCTTTTTCTATCAAAAAAAAAAAAAAACACTAGGCACTGACAACCAAGCGCTTCTGTGTGTGTGCGTGTGTAAATGAACACCCATTGCACAATGTTCCTACATATATCATTGGTTTGAGGCCCATGTGACATTATTGAAAATGATCATTGCTGATGGATTGAAAACTTATCTCTAGTTTGGTAATCAAATTTCAGCTGTGGGTAGGCCCCCATCACTGCAATCAAAATTTTACGTGTATGTTTTTTTTTTTTAAATGCTTGAAATTACTCTTATGTTTGACTGAGTCGATCTACCCCATCTGACATCTGACGTGGTCTAAATTCAATATTATTCAGGCATGAGATGAACTTTAAATCCAAAGGTTAATAGCATTTTTTGTGGCTTTGTATGGGCCCTACAAAACAGTTGTCCCACTCCTTTTACATGAAATGTTGTGTGCATTGAGGTTACTGAATAGGTTTCTTTTCATTTATAAAGTTGGCAACTTCTCTTTAGTTGCACTTCATTGTGCTGCCTATTAAGTATTTTTGATTACATGCTGTTTATTTTTTATTTTTTTAATATAATTATTTCGTTTGTTCTGATTGCCCTTGTTTTGTTTTTCTAATTTTGTAAACAATAGCCGGCTCAAGGAACTCTTCTTCTGAACATTCTTTCGAAGTTCTCTGAAGGTAAAAAAATAAAATAAAATTTGCTGTCTATATAGTCTTCATAGTTCTCTTTTGAGGCCATATTTTGTATTTGTGCTGGAGTTTTGTTGCTGATATAATAATTTATAAATCTATGTTGGAAACAGCATTTTCTTCAATGTTAGAGGGGAAAAATGAAGAAATGTCAACATCTGAGCTTTCTGGTGGAGCAAGAATTCACTATATTTTTCAATCAATCTTTGTGAAGAGCTTGGAGGTGCGTATTCCTATTGTTAGACTAAATTCCTCAGGAAATGTTGTTTGTGTTGACATTTTAGTTCAGCATTAGAAGTTGGATAATGGTGTTTTTTCTTTTTCTTTTTTCCTTCCTCTGATGCAGTGCATTGCATGAACAACTAAAATATCAATGTTTGATGCTGTTTTCTAGGCTTTTGTTACTCCCATTCTTAAAGCACTTGCTTTCTTGGATGCTTGATTTTCTTCTCGTCACGTTTGTGCAGCTTGTCCCATTTATGTCTACAACAAGACAAACAAGCAGCCTTAAATCTCACTAAGTGGGGTCAGCTATATAAATCCTTTTCCTCCAAGTAACACGATTGAGGGAATTTTCCTCAGCTAGCTGAAGAGCTATTAAAGCCTTCCTCACTATCTCACACCATGTTTTTTTACGTCTACCACTACCCCTTCTAATACCAGTAACAATAACTAGCTCACTCCTCATTAGTGTACTACTTTGTTTGTGCTTCAAAGGCACACAGCATCTATGTGGCCTCTCCCTATCTTATCGTCTATCGGTACTAGGCCTAACTTATTGTGACTATGTCCCATTTTTGTCTGAAGTCTGATAAGATTGACTCTCTTGCATAGGAAGTGGATCCATGTGAAGACTTAACTGATGAAGACATCCGAACTGCCATTCAGAACGCAACTGGTCCTAAATCTGCATTATTTGTACCTGAAGTAGGTTATCTTTTATTTTAAGTTTTTTAAGTTCATACTTTACTTTCTGTTTTTGCATTGTTTTCAAATTTGAAAATATATATAGTCATTTCTTTATTTAAAGATCTTTCTTTTTTTTTGAAATTTCAAAATAATTAGGTGCCATTTGAAGTTCTTATTCGAAGACAAATAGCTCGTTTGTTAGATCCAAGCCTTCAATGTGCTAGGTTCATATATGATGAATTAATAAAGGTTTGGAGAACTCTTTCTGGGCTTCTTTCTGATCATAAAGTACCTTTATTCATATGTCTGGAACACAAGTAATTTTCACTGCAGATAAGCCATCGCTGCATGGTAAGCGAACTGCAACGGTTTCCTGTTTTGAGAAAGCGCATGGACGAAGTCACAGGAAATTTTTTGCGAGAAGGCCTTGAACCATCAGAAACGATGATTGGGCACATTATTGAAATGGAGGTAATCCATAATCAAGATATTTTCAGTCAGTTGATTAAATATTTTTTGTGCTTCCATTGATGAAATGTTGTTTGATTTTTCATGTGACGATGAAACCTGGGTTTTGTCTTGGGGTTGAATCAACAGACCCTCTTAATCAGAATATACATATATATATTTTGTTGTTTTTGAAATTTGAATGCAGAAAATGTGAATCAGTTGAAAACTTATTTTCCCTTTTATTTTTGTTCAGTGTCATGGCAACACGATTATTGCTTAGCTGGTGAAAACACAACTATTTTATTTAATGCTTGAAAGAAAAAAAAAATTATGATGGGCCTTGGGTGGTTGACTTTGCAAGATTTTAGGCTGTAGATATGAATATTAATCCTTGGACTTGCATATAAAAAATTAAAGTGTTGCAAGAATGGGTTAAGCCTTCAATTAGTAGTTGGTGTCTTAGGCTCTTAGGCAAGAGAACACTACTATGAATTATTGTGCTTTAGTTTGTATAATGCATCTCTTTATTTATTGCATGGAAATTTAATTTTATTCTTAATTCTAGTTACGTATTTTTGACCTTCCTCTTTATTTCTTAGAATCCTCAATTATTTCAGTGCTCATAAATTCACCGTGACAATATGACACAACAAAGCCTCTTTGCTCATCAATTTACTGTAGTAATATGACAAAATCAGGACTCTTTTTCGGTTTCTATGAATGAACTTTTAAGTTGCCTAGTTTTCATGGCAATCATTCTGCACATATCTGTTGTATTTAACATTTTAACAAGCTTTTATTCATTTATTTCTGAAACAGTTTGTACTCTACATTAGTTTGCTTCTGAGACACATCTGTTGTATTTAACATTTTAACGTGCTTAGTATTTGTAAGCAAATGGAATCTATCCACTATGGATAGCCCCAATATATTTAGCAGGACACACCAGTTAGGAGTATGTACCATGTCTAACATGTGCTGGACAAGGAGAATCTTCTTGTCCAGATCAAAAGGAAATTTTGAAGAGTTGGGGAGGCAGGTTGTCTGTTTGGAAGAAAAATTTAAGTTTAGGAATTGATGGATTAGATTACTTTTTTTGTGGCACGTTGGATATGGAATTGTTTGCCTCTGCCTTTCTTGAGATTGAACCACTTTATTTGTTATAGGAAGTTTGGCAGGGTCCAGTTCAGGGTTGCGATAAAGGCAAATTGATATGGCAAGTTTTTTGGAGTCGTGGTTATGATTGTTGGGTGAGGGGTATGCTATTTTCATTCTTGGGGGTTGGGATGGGATGGAGAAGATGCATGGTGCTAGACGGGCGCTGTGTTTCTAGAATAAATCTTCACCTACAAAATCGTTGTCTTGGTTTGTGGAACTGAAAGGAGGAGCTTTTAGGTAGCCACAGCCAACTGTCCACGAGGATGTGCTCCAGTGCAACAAATGTGGAGGGTCATGGTTGCTGTGTGGTGGAATGGTGGTGAGGGCATGCAAGTCTCAGGCAGCTGGGATTTCTGTGATGAAGATGGTGTACAAGAGCCCAAGATTGGTGCAGGCTTGGAATGCGTTGGGCGTGAAATTATTTAATCACTCTGCACCTGGGCCAAATTTTTAGTACTACAGATTTCGATCCTTTTGAGGGTGTGGGTAAGGCCATGATTAAGGCTCAGCTTGCAAATGTTATTAGTAGTGCGATCCATTCAAAACCCATTCAAAGCTTATTCTGAGGTCAATGTTAGGGATTTAAAGCTAAAGGACCATTCCAAGGTAGATGATGCTTCGCCAAAGAGGAAGGGGACTTTCTATTTTTTTGATAAAGAAGAGGAAGGGGACTTCAGAAGAGGAATTGTAACAGGGAAAGTAGAAAGAGACTTGGGCAATATCCCTTGGGTTGGATTCAGTAATGGCTTATGGGCAAAGGTGTTTGAAGGGAATGGGTGTAGGAGTTTTGGCATCAGGCTCAGCGTGCATGTGAAGAAGGAGAAGGCTTGAGGCTTGTCGAAGGCCTTATCTGGCAGGAGATAATATTTTGAATGATCATGTAACTTTTGGCAAGTGTTCTGGATGAAGGGGGAAGAGAGATTGACGGTTCAGATTGTGCAGAAGTTTGAGAAAGGCAAGGGAGACAGAGGCTATTATGGATGTTGATCAGGGATGTTGTCAAGCTAGCAAGGGTTTTAATAATGAAAAGGTGGGGTCAGATGGGGCAGCGAAACTCTGGGTGGGGGAAAACAGCAATGTCAAATATTTATTCTCGTTTGACACTGCAGCAGAAGGGCATGGAAAGGAGTGCCTCTGCTGATGAGAGTTCAGAAGCGGGCACGGCCATGAACGTCCACGAAATTGTTGAAATTTCTGTCAAAATTTCCACTTTCCATAGCCCTTGAAAATGAAACGGCAGTTGATTTTCAACCTACATAATTTACGTTGAAAATTCAAAGAATTATCCAAGATTTATCGAAATCTTGAAATTTTAGCGAAACTTATTGAGATTTCAGCTGTAGAATGAAATTTCCTTGGAATTTCAAATGTGCGATTTGGATGCAAAGTGAAATTTCTCTCATCATTTATCCTATTTTTATAGAAAGAAAAATTAGTACAAGGGCTTTTGAAATTATTTGAAAAATTAAAATTAACAACATTTTATTTAACCATTCATGTCTAATTTTTATAATAGATAATATTTAGTTAATTTATGAATTTTATTTATATTAACCGAACATGTTTATTACAAATTATATTACAAATATGTTTAAGACATATATTATACAACATAGACGTATTTAATTTATAATATATTAGTCTTAGTATAATAGATAATATTTAGTTAATTTATGAATTTCATTTATATTAACCGAACATGTTTATTACAAATTATGTTACAAATATGTTTAAGACATATATTATACAACATAGACGTATTTAATTTATAATATATTAGTCTTAAAACTTATATTTTATGTCTACTAACCATTTATAAAGTTTCATTAAACCATTCCTAGGTTTTCTAATAATTTACCCCATTTTTTCAAATTTGAAATAGTAATTTCTGTACTTTTGGAGCTTTGAAATTTTATTTGAAATTGAAATTTAAGACATTGGAGGCAGGTAAGTTGTTGAAAAGAGATTGATGTCAATTTTTATTGTGAGCAGCATTCGAATAGGTTGAGCTGTCAAAATTTGATTCAGTAAAGAAGATTGGTGAGGAAAATTCTATTAAGAAATTGAAGAAACGGGGCAATGCATCTGATCATGGCAATGTGTTGGATAGTGGTTTTTTGGTGATGGAGGTCTACTTTAAGATGAAGTTTGTGATTGATGTGGGTATGTATCAAATTCCTTATTTCCTCTGAGTTATTGGGTAATATTTCTTATGTGCCTTAATGTCCGTTGGATAGTTTAGAGGGTGCTTCTTGGTTTGTGGACGATGGAACAGGTCAGGAAGAGTCAGGAAGACGGATGAATAAGCAAACTGAGGCTGATATTTTTCCCAACCCGGGTTCCCATGTGGGAGAATCTAATGAGAAGGATTTAGAGGCTCGAAAGCTGTTGGAAAAGAATTGGTTTGTGGTTGTTCCACCCGGCAGGCAAAGAAGTATGTTCTTATGGCTGCAAATGTAATGCAAAAAAAGGACAGAGAATTAGCAAATTTGCAGTACTCTATTATTATGATGGCATGAGGTTGAAAAAGGTATTATTTAGGAGAAGATTGTTTGCACTTACTTGGTTTTTTGGGCTTTGAACAGGTGCTGATTTCCCTTTGAACGAACTAGCATTGGGCACTTTGCTGATTTGGCGTTGGCATTTATCCTATTTTGACCCATTTGCTCCTAAAACAAAGCACAAACTACTCTTCCTTGTGTTCTTCTCCATGCAGAAGAACATGCACAGCCAGACAACACAAAGTCCTCATGCACAGTTGCACAACTCCTCGATCACTCTACTGGTGAGATCAGCGATGGCTAGGAACTTGCTGTGAAATACATATCGAACTCGGATGCTAGCAGCTGATGCTGGGTCCAAAGTTATTTGTTGATGCTGATAGTGTCTACCAGAAAATCGCAGGACATCTGACTTGGAGGTGTAAATTTGAGCTCCATTCAGTGAAATCCTTCTTACCATCTCTGTGGGATTTCTATCTTGTATTGAAGAGATCCAAATGGATATATATATATATACATATATCATAAGCATTTTTTTTTTGTTTCATTTTGAAAAAAAAAAGAATGTATGCATGTATGTAGCATTTGTATTAAAGGAAAATATTATTTATTATGGTAGATGTTATGTTCTTATTTATTGTTAATTTGTGACTCTTGTTATTTTATATCTATTTATTTATTATTAAATATATAATATTTTTAGTTTTCATAGCATTTGTATTAAAGAATGTTTTAACATAATGATATTTTTATGTCTTATAGTTAAGACAATATTTTTGCTATAATAAAAAACTATGATTTTTGAACATGCTTGTTATTTTTAACGAACAGTTTTTCCCTTGAAAGCTATTATGGTTAAAATAAAAAAAAAATACACATATTCAAAAGTTAGTTATCAAACAACCAAAATAATTCAACATCCAGATTCAAAGACTGGTTCTAATTATATTCAGAACTTGGTTCAAAGATTCAGAACTGCATTCAGTACAAAGTGCTTAATGCTTAATTTTGTCAAACATCCCCTTAGTTATCTCGGTTAGGCTTTTTCCTATTTTTTCATGGTTTTTTTTTTTTTGGTTTCTTTTTTTTTACTTGCTGAGGATTTATTGTCCCAGTTTATTATGTTCTTTTTTTCTTTTTTATAATGATTTTTTTTTTGGGTTCAAAAATAGTCATCAGAGTCTATCGAAGTAATGAAATGGTTGACAAATCATAAAAAATGTGATTCAAAGATTGAAGATTTTCAAAATTTCTTCAAAAGCTTCTTGACGGGGCTTGCATAGGAAGACAAAGCTTGTCTATGGAAAAAATTTTTGGGATGTGTATTTGATTAAACTTGATCAACATTCGTCAATTCTCAATTACATGAATGCAATTTTAACCTTTGATGGTTGATTTTGTTCTTGTTAGTATAATTACTAAATTATTTTCTTATTGGGTTGATATTTTATATTTATTTTTTTCTATGTTTGAAATATTAAGCTTCAGGTCTGACTTATTACTGGACTTCGGTCAGGCCTAGCTCCGGCCAGCCAAATATATGTTGTATACCATGACTGGTCTTAATCATACAAGATTGTTGAGTGAGTGAGCAGTTATAGTCAGGGGTTGAGAGCAGTAGTTTCTGAAGCATTCTAGGTCCATAGTGCATAGAGTTTATCGATGTATTTATTTGTATATGGATTTGTTGACATATTTTTGTTGCCATATTAATATTATGAAGCTTAAATATTAACAAGACATTACTATGTTCTTGTGGTGGTTAGGTTTTAATTTCAATGAGCCTTGGGTTAAAGTTAAGATCTACAAGCTAATGCAATACAAGAATTTTCAAGAAATGCAGATCATGTGCTCCATTCATGTCAAACTCATGGTTTCTCAAGTTAAATCTGCTAGTAGAATTCTGTTCTTTGTCCTGCAATACTTTCTTTTTTTTGGGTGCTAAATTTGCATCATCTAAATTTGTGATGAAGACATTTTTATCTTTTCATTTCCCATCAATGTTTCTCGTAAGTTGTTTTTTATTTTTATTTTTTTCTTGTGTTTGCTACCATTAGTGGTTTTATTGGCACGGCCGCCATGATTTTGCTGTGAGGTTATGATATTGCCTTGCATTCCAGAGTATATTCCCTTGCTTTCCTTAGTCTTCCAATCAATTGTATTTTTGTTGTGGCAGATTTACTTGTTGGTTTCAAATTATGTTGATTCTCAACATTGATTTTCGGCTATTTACGTAATTCCATTTTGTAGATGGACTACATAAATACTTCTCACCCAAATTTTATTGGTGGGAGCAAAGCTGTGGAGGTTGCACTGCAGCAGATCAAGTCATCCAGACTGCCGGTACCCCTTGCTAGGCAGAAGGTATATACAGTCTCTGTTGCTGCATGTTGTAATCCAGTGTGGTTTCTATCTATATTGCTATAGTTGGTTTATTAATCTCCTTTTTTTCCTCCTTAACATGCCAATTAGGATGGTGTAGATGCTGATAAGGCATTAGCATCTGAAAGAACTCTTAAATCTCGAGCTATTCTTGCCAGACAAGTAAATGGCATTGTTGCTGAGCAGGTGGCCACTTCATATATTTTCAAATTTTACCCTTTTTCCCTCATCAAGCAAATATAGACTGAAAATTTGCAGTCATTTATCACAATTTAATCCATCTGACTGCCTACTCTTTCTCTTTGTCCATGTGTGGAACTCATAGGGTATTCGACCTGTGGCAGATGCTGAAAAAGTTAATTCTTCTGGTAATGTGCGGCCTGAAGAACACTATTCTGTATATGTCAAATATAGTTCTAATTGAGGTTGAATTTGCCTTTTTTTTGGGGAATGCAGACCATTTTTGGAACATGATGTTAAATGCAGTTAAATACCAAAGTTTCCATTTTGGGAGCTTGGAGTTTGGACCTTGGATCTTAATTTGTGGGATTCGGATAAAAATGCAATGTAAAATTGTTTTGAGTTTTGTTGGAATCCATACAAATCCAAATCTAATCCTTGAAATCCATAGTTCCACACTCCCAAGCACACCCTATAACAAATTGTTTTTTGGCGCAAGTCTCTTGACAGCACCTTTCTTTTAGCCTGACGAGCAGCATTAGAAATATTAAATATTCTAATTTGGCTACAGTTGATGGTTAATTAGGAAGCATAACCAGTTCAAGTTGGGGAATTTCATCCATTTTTGGTGGGACAGATAACCGTAGCTCCATTAAAGAGAGCTCAACAAGCAAGCCATATGGGGAAACTGTTCACACTACTGAGCATGCCTTTGCTATGATCCATTTGAGGGAGGTATGTGCGTAAAGTCTTCAGTGTAGACTACAGCTCTGTATCCACCCATTTTGCTTATGTTGTAGTGACATTCTTTTGTTTGCACATATTTAAGCCACCAACCGTCTTGAGGTCCACAGAAACCCATTCGGAGCAGGAGACCATTGAAATTGCAGTCACGAAGCTTCTGTTGAGGTCATATTATGACATTGTTAGGAAGAATATTGAGGACTCTGTACCTAAAGCAATTATGCACTTTCTGGTAATTGTTTTTGTCTTTGGACTTGTGTTCTACTTTTTATTTAGATTGTTTGTTTTGCTTTTTATTTTTCCTTTTTTAAATAAAGTACTGTTGGAGCCAGCATTAGTGTTTAAATAGTAACTTTTGGTTCCAGTATGAAAATGAATATTGTTATATTTTATTAGTCACACACCAGATTTGAAGCTTTAAACATTGCACAAGAAGTAATGTCTAACGAATGATCAATTAATTACCTATTTAGATACAGGGACATGTGCAGCCTGTTGGGTGGGTTTATGATGCAAGAGGCTTGAAACTGCTGGTCAATAAGATTTAAATTGAACCTACCTAACAGCTTTGAGATACTAGATTTATTAATTGTAACCTGCATGTGTTGGGACTTGCGCATTTGTGCTCACACAAATTAGGAAAAAAGTGGAAAGCTGAACCTGGAAAAACCATTTTGATTTTGACCTGCCTTGTATTCACTCATTCATTAGCGTGTATCTTGATGGTATGAGATATGTTGGTGCTATTTCTTTATTATTGCTGTTCTGTCCTCAACTTCCTTCTTGTTCAAGGTTTTCCATAAATATTGATAGGCTTTCTTAATTTCTAGGTAAACCACACGAAACGTGAGCTACACAATGTCTTCATTAAAAAGCTTTACAGGTAAAGAAAGTGTAATATCTAATGCTTACTCATTTTAGTTTAAGTTTGGCATTTTGCATTCTCTTTTTGTGCATATGTTTGACTGTTGAGCTACTGTTTTCAACCAGACATGTTTCTCAAAACATTTTCTTGTGTGGATTGTGATCCTATGTATCTGTTTTGTGATTCAAAACAGAGACAACCTGTTTGAGGAGATGTTGCAGGAACCAGAGGAGGTGGCTATGAAGAGAAAACGCATCATTGAAAAACTTAAAGTTCTTCAACAGGCTGTTCGGGTAGGTTCCTGATTCCCTACATCTATGTCTGGTGGAGGATATAGGAATTCTGAGTATTCTTAATTCTAATCAAATTTCGCAGGTTCTATTGTCTTTGCTTAATGCTTTTTGTTTGACCTCATTCTTGTTTAATGCATACTTTGGTGACACACACACACACACACACACACGTTGCTAGCATATTGGTGGAGTCTATTGACCAAAATATCCATGCTGCTTTCTTTTCTTTTCGAAATGTACAACTTGCATTGTTGCTTGTGGATATGGGATTTTGATTTATTCAATCGGCAAGTCGAATGTGCAATTTGCATTGTTGCTTGCGGATGCGAGCAAGTGATCCTGGGCTTTTTAAATGAGCAAACAATAGAGATTCATTTGGCTTTGCTTTGTGCTTTCTATTTTAACTTATTTTGATTTGATGAGCAAGTGAACGTTGGGTTCTTAATGAGGAAGTGAACCTCGGCTTTTCATATGAGCAAACATTCCTAGAAAGCCTTAAGTCCCACTAAATGGGGGTGGCTACATGAATCCTTTTCACAAATTCACCCAATTGAGGGCATATTCCTCTATTACTTAAGAACTATTAAGTCCTTCCTCACTATCTCATTTCAAGTTATTGTAGGTCTATCCCTGTCCCTCTTAATATTAGGTGCAATAAATAACTCACTCTTCCTCACAAGTGTAGTGCTTGGCTTGTGTTTCAAATGCCCAAACCATTTAATCTGCCCCTCCCTTATCTTGTCTTCTACCAACGCTATCCCTAGTTTATTGCAAATAAGTTGTTTCCTTAATTTATCGTTTAATTTTATGGCACTCATCCACCTTAATGTTTGGATTTCAACAACTTGTACTTTTTGGACATGTTTCGTAGTTGTCCAACATTCTAATCCATAGAACATGATTGGTCTTATGGCTGTCTTATAGAACATGCTTTTTAATTTTATGGGTATTCTATGATCACAGTGCATGCCTGAAGAAGTCCATTTTAGGCAAAATGCTTTATCTTTGTCTATTACATCCTCTTCAATTTCTCCTTCCACTTACATAATAGATTTAAGGTATATAAATCTACTAGTGCTATTAATTTCGTGATTATTAAGTTTAATCTTACCTCCAATATTTCTCCTTACATTACTGAAATTGCATTTCACATATTTATTCTTATTTCTACTTATCTTAAAACCTGTAGACTCTGAAGTTGTTTTTCATAGTTGTAACTTGGATTTTACTCCACTCCTACTTCCATTAATCAAGACAATATCATCTACAAATGACATGCACCAAGGGATCTCATTTTGGATATTTCTGGTGAGTTCATCAATTACTTGAGTAAAAAGATAACGGTTCAAAGTAGAACCTTGATGTACACTTAGGTAGTGTTTGGGAGCATGAATTTTGGATTTTGAATTTGGATTTAGGTTGATTTGGACAAATTTCAATACAGTTTATATTATATCTTATCCAAACCCAATACAACTCCAAAACCAAGGTTTCTCCAAACATAAGGTTATTGTGATTGGAAATTCTCTAGACTACCCATTTATAATCCTAATGCTAGTCGTTATTGTATCATTACATATCCTTAATAACCTCAGTATATTTACCACATACTCTCTTCTTTTCTAAAATCAAACAATTAACTTCCCGAGGTACTCTATCATAGGCTTTCTCTGGGTCAATAAAAATCATACGCAAGTCCCTCATCTTTTCCTTAAAATTTTCCATTAATGTTCCTAAAAGATAAATAGCTTATGCTGTCCATCCCCCAGGCATAAAACCTAATTAATTTTCTAAAACTCTTGTTTTTAATCTTATTACTGGTTCAATTACCCTTTTCTATAGTTTCATCATACGACTCAAGCTTAATTCCGCGATAGTTATTATAATTTTGAATATCGCATTTGTTTTTATAATTTATATTTAGATATTAACATGCTTTTCCTCCATTCCTCCGACATTCTCTGGGTTTTTTTATACCAGTGTTGAATTATACATACATACATGCATACATATATGCCATTTACAGCTATTGCTTTATCCCAAAGGTCATGTGTTTCGCCCCTCTCTGCTGGTGGAAAGATCAGAGTCTGAATAATACAAATTATAAATAAATAGAATAGCCTCTATTAATTTGGTGGTGGGACTAACCAGTTTGTCATGTATGAAAGTGATAATGAGCTAGTGAGCCAAGGCTTCTTATATGTACGAACATTCAGAGTCCCACAGACAAGGGGATCTCCGCTGTTGAATTGGAAGCTTGATAATGGAGTTTGGATCTCAATTCGGTAGGATGCAATCAAAGCAGTCCAACAACGTTTTCAATATTGACCAAAGTTTTGAAAAACAAAAGGCAGTCTTAACTTTTATTATTTTGATCTGCTTTCATTTATGACCATGGGATCTAATTCTGAACATGATCCAAATCCCATTTTGTGGACCTATGCAGACCCTATGAATATTTGCTCATCTAAAAGGGGGTTGGCATGCTTGCTCATAACAGCCAGTCACACAGCTGGCTTAAAATATCCATGTCACTTTTTTCACCCCATCTAGAAGATGTATGACTTGCATGATTGTCCTGTGCGTCATTGATTTGGCCTTGGGATCTTTGTGCATATTTTTTTTTTGCCCGTGCGCGCATATGTAAGCTGTAGGTTGCTTTTTTCTTTTTTCATTATAAGGAATATACAAGATGCATTATTCATGTGCAAATTTTATTGGGCTTTGTGTATATTTATTTTCACATCGGTAACACTCGTATGCTTGAGGCTATGAGACTTCTTTTGTTACTAAGCATATATGCCCCAAACTGCTTTATTTCTGTCCCAAGTTTCCTTTTGCAGCCTCCATATTGCAACCTTAAACTGTTGACAGACTGTTTTCTTATGATATTTTTCTGAATTTTGTTATGTTCTTGTAGACATTGAATGAATTGCCACTGGAAGCTGAAACAGTTGAGAAAGGTTACAGTTTAGGTACTGATCCAACAGGGCTTCCGAAAATCCACGGGTTACCAACATCATCTTTATACAATACAAGCAGTGGTTCAAGTGATTCCTACACAGCATCCCCTAAGAATTTAAGGTCCCGAAAGAGCTCGCACTCAGGTGAGCTACAGAGTCCTTTATATGCTAATGCAGCTTCTAATGGAAATGGACGCAATTCCATGCCAACTCTTTATCCTTCGGTTGATTTGTGAAGCGTCTCAAATAGCACGAGTCCAAGCATTTTTCTCCTTAATATGAGGAGCTCTCATTATGCTCTTTTTATCACTCTCTATCCATCTAAATTCATCTGGATCTGCTTTACAGAGCTTCTGGATGGGAGGTAGTATTCCCCTCGACAATCACGTTTGAGTTAGAAAATGGGTATTGTTTTGTCGCCGTATATTTGCTTTTGTTCCTCCACCTATACAATAGGTTATAATTGCATTGTTTCATGATGCTCCGAGAAGGAACAACACGAGCATTTTCCCTTTAATGGAAGCACCAATTAGTTTTATGTATATTTTATTTTGATTAGTTCTCTTTGAGAGTATTTTTTGGAGGATTCTTCTGGTAATAAGCTAGTTGGCTGGCACTGGTATAAAGACATCACCATCATTGTTATCCTCGTTGACATCAGTTGATGACAAGTAACCAGCACCCCACATTTTTTGGTTGGATGATGAGTTAAAACAATTCGTATATACTGGTTTCAATTGAATGCCGAAGCTTAAATTATTTGGTTAAATATCCAGTTTTTCTTAGTTGTTTTAAAGACTGAAGTGTAACCTTTTTTCTAAATAAGTTGGCATATGTCAGTGTATATAGTATGGGCTTTTAAGGAGTTGGCTTTGTAATTGAAACCGATACGATTGTTGTTTATTGCATCTTTGGGACTTCAATTCTTTAATTTCTTCAGTTTGAGCCCTTGGAAGTGATATTTTTTTTTTTGTGCTTCTTGTTTTTGAGTGCATTATGTTGGACCAAAATATAGCAGGGCTGAAGAAATTCTAGTTGGATTTGGGAGTCGAGGAAACATTTACAATTCATTTGGTTTGCAAAATAACTATTTCTTTAAGGTGGAATATAGTGACAATTTTGGGGATGCAGGTAATAGATATGTTCTGTTTGTTTATTATTTTATTTAATGTATTAAGAAAGGAATAACATTTACATGGTGAAAACTTGAGAATAGTTTTTTCTTGTTATAGTGTATATATATATATATATATATATATATATATATATATATATATAATTAAGCTATTGTAACTAATCTGTTTTAGGAATAGGCATTCGCAAATCATAGGCTTAGGATGCCTTTATTTTGATGGTCAGAGTATGCATGACATTGTCTAGTACAATCATACTATGCATTTGGATTGCTATCCAAATTCAGAAAATTGTAGAGTTGTACATTGAATAAGGCTTGGTAGAACACTTCTTGTTCAAGCTTGTCATTTATGCAAATGAACAAACTTTTATTGAGCCAGGTAGCAAGTTATTCATGGATGGTTTGGTTTTTTGGGACCTTTCATCAAGAAAATGCAAGAGAATTTTAGGGTCTTGTTAGGTATAAGGTGACGGAGACAGACTAACACTGCCTTAAGTTTCTGTGTCGGTAGTTCAATCTTCTTGAACTCTAAACTGTATTTAGTTTGTGGAATTTGGGCTAAAGAGTCGAGTCCAAACAATCTTTATTTCTAGGCTAGATAAGCCCACTGTAGTTTACCAAACGTAATTTGACCTTACTAAGAGCTGGCCTAATTCGAGCATACAAAATGACTTACAACTGAGCCAACCACAAATTAGGTTGTCCCCAACTTTAAGATGGGGATTGTCCCAAATTTATCTTTATTGTTTTCAAAATGCTTCCCACATGGATTCAAGGGATAGCAAGAGAATGGAGAAATATGTAGGCCTGTTTCTAAGAAAAACATTTAGTTGGCTTGCTTAACTATGTCACATTTTAATAAGCAACTACACCTTTGGATTTTCAATGAAATTGAGTGATTTTAGAAAAGTTTGATTTCAATTGATTACTTTTAACTCATTCAAAATTAAAGATACTTTTATTTATCAAAATGTGACATGGTTAGACAATATAATATAATTTTTTTGTATTTCTTCTATTCCTTCTATTTTGTAATGAATATTATTACCTCTACTATTTTGATAATTTAAATTTGCAAACTATTTTGGAAAAAAAAAATGGGGTGTCCATTCAACTTTCGTACTTGCTTTTTATAACAACGAATATTCAGTAAAATCATTCGCAAATTTTTGTCAAAAAGTTTGTAATTTTTTTAGTTTTATAAAAATTTAGCAAACAGGTTAATAGATTTTAGCTTTTAATTTTTAATTTTTATTTTTATAATTTTTTACGTGGTACTAAATGATCTCTAAAATAATGAGATTCCAATCTCAATAAAATAATATCACAACACGAAACAAAAATTGTCTAAAACGGTAGGCCACAATCTCACAAGAGTAATTCAAAATTCACCTTCACATTGTTCAAGGGGCAAAAGAAATTGCTGTTATAGCTGTGAGACTCTTCCTCAGTCCTTGAGGTTGAAGAGATACCCACAGACGAGGATTTTTCAAAACAGAAAAGGCTGAATGTCACGACCACATGACATAATGGGTTTATGTCGCAAGACCAAGGTGGATGAAGTGAGCGAGCTTGGCCTACTACTTCATCCGGCTTCATTTTGTCACGTGAATTCGTGATGATCATGGATACAAGCAATAGCATTATTAATTCAATAATCATAAGCTAAAAAAGGATGAAATAAAACACAACTAAGGGGAAAAAGTAAAAGATTTTTTTGAAAAAAAATAAAAAATTATAATTAAGGAGCCATCTCATGTCTGCTAAAATTATCAAAATAAATATCGTAAATAAAATAAAAAATTAGAAACATACATCAAAAACAAGTTTAGTATAACATTTAGTAAATATTTTCAAAACTAAAATAAAACATATCTTCTTTTTTGTGTTTTAAATCAAATGATAACAAAAAATATAATTAAAATAATGAAAATTCAAATGAACGCTGATTAGGAAATAAATAATAGAAAGTGATTATAGCTACTTTTACTTAATTATTTTTCTAAAACTCACTCTTTAGTTATCTAAGAACATGCCCATTTTATATGCCAGTTGAAAATTCTTAAAATATATTTCTAGTGATTTTTATTATTTTTCAAAATTTGATAATTTTTATGTATATTTTTATCTTAATTACATTTTAAATTCACGTGGTCTTTTTCTTTTGACTTTAAAAAAAAAAAAAAAAAAAACACTCTAGATACTATAGTATTATAGATATTCACTTTCCACATTGTTCTATTCTAAGCAAATCAAGTGTAATTAAAAAGTGCATTTGATTTGCAAACGTTGAGAGGAGAGAGAAAATAATAAGAGAGAATAGGAATTAATTTCTTACCTATATAATCAGAGAAGAAAATTTAATCATTTTATCATTACCATTGTAAGAATACAGATAGCACAATTTGAGTATATAAAATAAAAAATTCTACATTAAGAAAGATACAAACTTTGTAAATTAATATAGTTGCAAGATATCAATTAAATGTAGAACAAACTTACGTGCACATTAAACTCAGGATTGTTATATTTCATCAACCATACTTTTAGAAATAATCAGCCGTATAACAACAACAATAACAAACCAAGCTTTAAAGTCATACTAGGTGGGGTCAATTATATGAATCATTTTCCGCTAATTTATGCAATTAGGAACAATTTTTTTTTTCAATAAATTTAGGAATGTTAAATCCTTATTCATTATCTCATTTCAAGTTATTTTAGGTCTACCCCTCTCTCTTCTACTGCCCCTTACAAATAACTAATTCACTATTTCTCATTAGTGCACTATGTGACTTAAGTTGCGAGTGTCCAAACAATTTAAGTCATCCCTCTCTTATTTTATCTTTTCGAGGAACTACGCATAACTTGCAAAGAATATATTCATTTTTTAATTTATTTTTTAATATTATACCACTCATCCATTTAAGCATTCTTATTTCGAGAACTTTAACTTTTTGGATATGCTGTTTCTTTGTTGCCCAACATTATGATCTATATATAACAGCTAATCTTACAGCCATCCTGTGAAACTTTTTCTTTAATTTTAAGGATATTCTACGATTACAAAGTACACTTAAAACACTTCTTCATTTTATTGAATCTACTTTAACTCAATGCATTACATCTTCTTCGATTTCTCCTTTAACTTGCATAATAGATCGAAGGTATCAAAATCTATTATTGCTATTGATTTTTTCATCATCAAGTTTAACTTTATTTCCAATACTCCTCCTACTCTTACTAAAATTACATTACATATATTCTATCTTATTTTTATTTATCCTAAAGCCTCTAGATTTTAAAGTTTCTCTCTATGATTCTAACTTCTACTCCACCCCTAGTTTCATAAATCAAAACAATATCATCTGCAAACAACATATACCATGGAATCTCATTTTAAATCATCTTAGTTAGTTCATTAATTACTAAAAAACAAAAAGATAAGGGTTCAATGCAGATCCTTGATATACACCTATTGTAACGCCTTGAATTTAGAACCATTTTTTTTTCTTTACACTATTAATCTGATAAAACTTTGTCACTATAATATATAGTCAAATTCAACTCGGACCCATAGGTATTGGAGATTTACCTGTTTATATATATATATCGCCTAAGCAGCAGAACCAAAATACACTTTACATATATACAATAACCAGAATTTCACTATTTCTACATATAAACATATAAACCCCACAAATCCATCATGTCCCCGACTCATTTACTTACCTTGCTACTGGGTAAAAGCAACGAACTCCTCAGTCACGGAGCTTGCTCCACATGTCTGTTGGGATTTTCTGAAATATTTGTAGTGTTAGGGTGAGACACCTCTTAGTAAGGGAAATATACTAATATCAGTGTGTGGCAACGTGAGTTTGATATATTATAAACATATACTGCAAATAATTTAATTGTAGTATAACTTAAATTGTAGCTGTTTATACATGGAAATCTGTACTTATAAACATAATCATAATGAATTTACATAACATTTAAATCATATGCTAAATCTGTATAATACGAAAATTATACCATGGATGTCTATGTATCATGACTCCACCACTTATGATCTTGGTTGTGCGGTCCGAAGGTTGGACCTAACGTTGGATGGCCTACCAGGTTAAGTCAAACATAACATACTATGCATGATTTCCCACCCAACCTGGCCTGCCCAGCCTACTACACCGACAACCTCTAAGGGTCAATAACACAGTGGGTATCCTACTACACCGCCTACACTTCCGGGCTAATCGGCCACCGACCCACACTTTCTAAATAGTGTGGTTGCACTGTCGGCTATACTCAATCTGATCCACCCAACCTACTCACCGTCAAAACCACTGGGGTCGGCACTCAGCGGGTATACCTACTACATCGATTTGACTAGTTAGCTACGGTACCGTGCTCTTAACAAAAGTAACCATTCAGGTTCTGATATTGTATAATACATTTCACATAATACATATTTCTGTTTATAAATAACATTTTCATATTCCTGCAATAGAACCTGACTTTTACATATTTCTGAATAAAAGCTGTCATTTCATAACTTCTGAATCATATCATCATAATAATACTGATCACGACATCTGCACCGCTATCATATCTTGGCATCTGCACCGACTATCATATCATAATGTACTGAAAAGTATCTAAATTTCTATACTGATTATCATTTTTCTAAAATCACTGTAAGATCATGTTTGTTCCATGAAATATAAACATATTCTGATATACTGTTAATACATTCAATTCATACTCATGCCACACGAGTGAGTAATTCTATATAATATTATCTGGCTTGGAAAATATACTTATTGACAAAATATTATTAAATATAAAATCATGCTTTACTCAAGTCAACATCAGTATTTCCCAAAACCAATTATATCACATATCATTTTTGAAATATATATTGAATTATAATAAATGTTAAATTTTCTGAAAAACATGACTTAATCTATTCCCTTACCTGGTTTCTTGAACTACGCCTCCAGGGATCTCAAAATCATACCCGCGACGCTCACTCGAACCCTGAATTCAATAACCCTAGTTCAATCCCAAAATGCCCAATATTTTAACATTTCCAAATCTACAATAATTAAATAAAAATTAATCTCTAAATAACCCATTATCTTAATTTTGGGGCTATACTTATGACGACCTCATGAGAAATCCGCTCCTCTAGACTTGTAGAGAATCATCCCTAGATTCTCGTGGTGATGTCCGATTGTCAATTCAACTTAAGATTTAAGAAAAATTGAGGTAAGAGTGAAAATTTACCTTACCTCAGGAGATATGCTTATGTCGTTCCTATGACAAATCCGCTGCGGTAGAAATGTCGGTGACGGAGAATGGAGCCAAGAGGTATTTTTTGATTTTTGATCGGCAGCTCGTTAGGCCTGAAAAATTGAAGAGAGAGAGAGAGAGAGAGAGAGAGAGAGAGAGAGAGAGAGAGAGAGAGGTGGAGACTAGAGCGCAGAGAAAGAGATGAAATGCCACTGGGGGGGGGGGGGGTGAGAGTTAGAAGCAGAAAGATTTCAATTGAAATCTTCACTCATTACATATAATAACTTTAAACATATATAATAATAATAATTTATTATATTATATTAATATATTAATATATCATATTATATAATTTGATTAATAATTACTATTATTTAATTTATTTAATTAACTAATTAAATTTTTTTTTTTACATTCCCAAACATATCATTTTTTGGGGCGTTACATTCTCCTTTTCTTATAAAAATTTTGTCCTCGAAATTTGTTGAATACAACCCTTGTAAAATCCATCGTTAACCTAACAAGTTTTGAGTTAATCTTATAAACCACCCTATTAGAACTGATAACTAACATAAGTCGATGGATTATACATCTTGTCCTAATACACCTTACTTCAGCACCAACACTCAACAACTTCAATTCCTATCTCCACTCTTCCAAAGATCTGACACAAACATTTCCTGTTTAGCATATAACTGATACTCTCGTAATGTTTGTAAAATTAATCACAAATGTTGTTCACTCTTCTTAAGTCTTTGAATACCCCAAAAATCATCCATAAAAATTATATCAAGTTAATCCAAGTATGGTTGAATAACTTGATTCATCTTATCCATGAAAATGTAAGGTGCATTGGTAGCCCTAATTGGTAGCACCAGAAACTTATAGTGATCTTACTATGTACTCAATTCTATCTTGGGATGTGTAATTCCCAAATCTTAATTAGTGATAATTTAATTGCAAATCAATCTTAAAAATTTTTCGAGTTTTACCATTTAATCAAATAATCCACCAATCCTTGGAAGTCGATACCAATTCTTAATGTAAGGTGATTCAACTTCCAATGATTAATGCATAACCTCAAGGTCTCATTATGTTGCTTAGTGAATAACACAGGTGCAACCTATAATTATATACTAGGTTGAACAAATTCCTTGTTGAGGAAATCTTCTGGTTGCACCTTAGGTTGCCTTTGTTCAGTTAGCGTCATTCTATATGAAGCAGTTGACATGAGCTCTGTTCCTAGTACCAAATTAATATTAAATTCAACCTCCTCTTGGAGATAGTCTCGATAAATCATCTGGAAAGAATATCTAAAAATTCATCACCTATGGGTAAAGAAGTAGGGATTCATTAACTCGTCTATTTCTTTCGTTGCTACTACAATCCCCAGACATGCGGCCAAATATCATCCTTTCACAAGCACTCAAGATGTCAAATATGAGAGCTTGTTAGTTGGAAGGAAACCATCACTCCATTTGGATCTCTGAGTACTACTTTCTTTTGGGAAACAATGAACTAGGTGTATGATAAATAAATAACTACCAATGGTTAGTCTCATCTTTAAACAGAAAACTTGCAATGTTAACTCATACTCATCAAGGACCATACCTGCTGGGACATCTCAGATCAGGATGCGTAATCATTTGCCTATTAGATCGATTGTATAAAAGGCACTTCAAAACTCTCAGTATAACTTTGTAATTCGTTTAAGTAAAAATTATATAAACTCCCAAACATTCCCTGGAATTCTAATCACCTAATTTCTTTTCAATGCCAAACTAATGCACAAACTTATACTTTTAAATCAAGGTAAGGTATCATAAGTAGAGTAAGTTTTCCCTAAAGCATTAAGGGAGTTTATGATATGAGTAAACCTAGTATACATATTCGTGATGGATTCATCCGGATTCATTCTAAAAGTTTCATATTCACTAGTAAGCATGTCAATTCTATTATTTCTCACATCAACGGTACCTTCATAGGTTACCTCTAACTTGTCCCATATTTCTTTTCCTGTTTTGCATGCCATGACTCTATTGAATTCATTTATGTCAAGTGTACAATATAAAGTATTTATAGTACTTGAGTTAACTCGCAACATCTTATGGTCGTTTTCGGTCATGTCTTTTTCTTCTTTGGGCATTTCTTTTCCATCTACAAGTTTGGTAGGGATAAGATCACCATGTATGACAACTCTCCATGGTTTGAAGGTAGATTTTCATTCTTTGTTTCCAAAAAGTATAGTTAAGTCCACAAAAGATAGGAGGCCTAATTGAGGATTGACCCTCGGCAAAGGGCGTTACGCCTAAGTGTGCCATTTATGTCTTTATATAGCTTCTAATTAAGATTGTCTATAACCCCTCTCTGATACCAATTGAAAACTAAGGTGTAGTCCCAATAAGGGGTTGAATTGGGTTTTTAAAAGTTTCTTTTAAATCTTTTTACTGATTCACAACTTTTTGTAAATTTAGCAAACACGCAAGAATAATTTTTTAATGCTTAATTATACCAACTACAATCCACACTCAATATTAACACAAGCCAATGATTCTTAATGAGATGTTGTCCACAATGTTTATCAATCAACCAATCAACCACAAGATACTTAACCAATTATATGAGCTGCAACACTTCCTTGATTCAGCATTTGAAAAACTCAACTTAGAGTTTAAATAAAGCCATGTATATATGAATATTGATGCACTTCCTTTTAACCAAGATTTCCACAAATGATTAATCAACGTACTCCCTTTAAGGTTTCCGCAAAAGACTAATCAATGTACTCTCTTAAATTAAAAGTTTTCTCAATCCCGAACTTTCAGCTTCCTGCACTTAGATATACAACCACACAATTTATATATGCAGAAAAATTAAAGAGTAAGGGTAGAGAGTGAGACCGAGTTTTTACAAGGTTCGGCTTATACCCAGCCTATATCCTTACCTTAGGCAAGACCACCTAAGGATTCCAATATAGCGTTCCTTTACAGGTGAAACAAACCATTACAATTCCTCTTTCAATTAGGGTGGAGTCTCCTCTCCAAGCCATACCCCACGCTCAGTACAATGATCCAATAACCATGAACCGTCAAAGAAAACAAGGAAATAAGAAAAAATTCTTGTGCACAAGAGATGCACTCAGATAGAGCTGGTTAGTACAAATATAGCACAACTAATACTTTAAAGTAAATATCAAAGAGAATTGAATTGAAGCTCAAAGAAGTATGTCACTGGGATTCTTCTTTTGATTTGTATCAAACCTCAGAAGATTTGCTTTCAGATCAGTGATCAAAGACTCAGTTTATCTCAAAAAATTCTTAGCAAGAGTATGTGTGCAAGAGGACTTTGAGAGAGAGTGAGCAATATAGCTTGAAAACTTATTTTCAATTCTTGGTATAGGTTTGATTTGAGAAACCATGTATTTATAGGCTCAAAAAGCATTAAATTCATGTTACCTAAGTTACTTGGTGTGTTTCCTAAGTTTATACAAAATTTAGGGCATAAGCAACTTCGAATTTGAATTTAAAAAGTTGTTTTAAAAACTAGTCATTCGAGGGTTAGTCGCTAGATCTTTTTGAACACTGCAAAATTTCAGTTTAAAACAAGGTCAGACGCCTAAAAATTTAGGGGTCAGTTGCTTGAACCTTCACTGCCTGTTCAAAATCAATTCAGGAAAATCTTCAGTTGCCTGAGGTCTAAAGCTTAGTCGCCTGAACAATTATAAAAACTATTTTTGAGGTTTGTTTCCAAAATCCTTAGCCATCTTGCTTTGATACATTTAAAAAGCATTTTTCGAGGTTTTCAAAGTAAGGTCTCTAAGTCCATATCAACCCCTAATGAGCTTCAAAGCATTCAAAATGATATTTATAATGAGGTACTTACATAAGACTTCCTAAAGACTTAAAAACTCTCTAAGTTTGAAGTCTTCATGTATTTCTTTGTTTTGAGTTATCTTTGCCTTGAGCTTGAGTATTCTTTAAGCTTCCACATGTTTTAAACATCTTGGTCCTCTTGAGCTTTTCTTTTGATCACCTTGTTGATGAAGTATAGCTTTATGGTACTTGTGATCTTGGACTTTCATTTCTTTGAACCTTTTGAACTTTGTTATACTAGGTTTCCTGAAATATCATCACTTAAACAATAGCTTGTTAAATTAAATTAATCTTTATTTTTTATCATCAAAACAGGATTCGAAAGCCATGTTAGGCCAACAATTCTGATAGTTTATGTTGATAATATAATCCTAACAAGAGATGATGCAGTGGAGATGGAAAGATTAAAGAAAGTCCTAGCTGCTGAGTTTGAAGTTAAAGACCTGGGACAAATGCGGTACTTCTTGGGAATGGAAGTTGTTAGATCAAAAAAGGGTATCAATGTCTCTTAACGAAAGTATATCCATGATCTCCTAACCGAAAATGGCATGCTTGGAAGCAAACCTAGTGAAACCTCGATTGAAACAGTAAAGAGGGTCGAAGATTACGGAATACTAGTTGAAAACGAGAGGTATCAAAGATTGATTGGTAAACTAATCTACCTATCACATACTAGACCCAACATTGCATTTGTGGTAAGTGTGGTAAGTCAACACATGCATTCACCGAAAAAGACTCACCTAGATGCTATGTACAAGATCCTCAGGTACCTCAAGGGCTCTTTGGGCAAATGACTCTTCTTCAAGATATGTGAAAGTAAGGAAGTACAAATTTTCACAAATGCAGATTGGACAGGATTAGTGGAAGATAGAAGGTCTACCACTAGATATTGCACCTTTGTATGAGGAAATTTGGTAACTTGGAGGAGCAAAAAACAGAATGTAGTGGCTTGAAGTAGTGTTGAAGCTGAATTCAAGGCAGTTGCAGAAGGGATATGTGAATGACTGTGGTTACGAAAACTCTTAGAAGAATTACAAATCCTGGTGAAATTCCCTATCAAACTCTATTGTGACAAAAAACAGTCATCAATATCTCTCTCAATCCAGTTCAACATGACAAGACTAAGCATGTAGAAGTGGACCGACATTTTATCAAAGAGAAGGTTAAAGAAGGAACCATCTGTATAACTTATGTACCTACCAAGGAACAAACTGCAGACATCTTTACTAAAAGGTTAGCTCGACAGAGCTTTGGTGATTTCATTTGCAAGTTGGATATGATCAATATCTATGATCCAAATTGAAGGGGAGTGTAGAAATCCCGAATATCTTAGAGTATCTTGGAGTAATTTGGGGAAGTATATATGTAGAGGATTGTATATTATTGAGAGAAATTCTATTAAGAGTTTGTTTCCATATTTAGATCTTCCGATTGTATTATAAATATTGTAAATTAGTCTGTACAAAATTCATTCAAGAAATATAGAAATTCCATTCTATTTTCAAATCCAAGTTAATTGATTCAAGAAAAGATCTAATATTGGTCGTGAGTTATTTAATGCAACATATATTTTTTTAAATTAACTTTGCATGGGTTGTGTGTAGAAAAGATTAGAACATAAACGCTAGATCTTCTTTGTGAAATTCAAAATAGAATAAAACTAAAAGAAGAATGGTGACAAGATATATGTTCTTTTGAAAATGTACCTTAAAAACTAAATCAACAATATAGTGTTTAAGTCCTTATGTAGTAAGAGTGCTACATTATGTTAGGCAATTCAAATTACTCTTAGAATCTAAAATAGGGATACACAACAACAATAAATGAAAAAAGAAACAATAAAAGGAGAAGACAAAACTCTTTAGGCATGCTGCCTATGTAGAGTCTTTTCAGTTAATCACTGGCAGTAGAGATTGATTACACCATCTGCAACTACTTATTTTTACACATGGTCACCCCACCTCTCTCATACTTAGTATAAAAATTAATTAGTAGTTTTATCTAAAACAAAATTTGTAGTGTTTAATCTGTTGATTGATTTTGTAATCACTTCCATTTCATTATGGTCAATTAATTACTACTTAATTATTTCACTCACTTTCTATTTTACTTATATTTGATACTTGTCACAATCTATTTATAAGTATAATATTTCAGTCTATAATTTTTCAAAGTACTTTTCTTATTGCTTTGGTTCACTCTCTCAAATGGATCCTCCCATTTGGAAATGCAAGAAAGAATTTCACTATACTAACAATGTTTGCCCGAAACCTAATACTTTTACTTCAATAATAACCTAGATGGTATTTGATAATTGGAAATTAACTCTAAAAATTGGAATGAGAATGGTTGTTTCCCATTCCTAATGTTTGTTTTACGGTAATCTTAGTAAGATTTCTATTCTATATAGGAATGAGATTCTTCCTTTACTTACATTTTGATTCATGACTTTTACTTTGAAATTAAATCCTGATTCCTATAAATATAGTATTTATTATAGTATGATAGTTCATATGATATAGTATGATATTATATATATTACATAAATTTAAAATATAATATTAATATTATGACATCATTATTAATATTTAAAATAGTACTATATATTTTAATATAAATATTAAAACATCATTATTAATATTTGTATAATATATAATAATTACATTATAACATATACAAAGTAATAGAATAATATTAGATGTTAAAATATTATGATGTAGTTATGGTATGATAATTAATTTATTATACTATTATTTATAATCTTAAAGAAAATAACAGAAATAAAATATTTATTATTATCATCAATTATAAATATATAATAAAATTTAATAATGACATAATTTAAAAAATATAATACTACTATATATTAAATATACGCAGGAACATATATATATATATATATATATAAATCTAAAATAATATAATTGTTGTGTGTAATTCAGCTAATTGCTAATTCTAAATTTCATATTTTAATTAATTATAAACAATCCACAATCTGACTTTACCTAAACATCAACCACAATCACACCTAAACGAAAACCTGTTTATGTTAACGTGTGCGTGTGTGCTAAACTTGAACAAGAAAAATATATGTTCACCAATCCAATATTCAGCAAAACATAAACATGTCAATCACACAATCACAAGAACAAATTTACATGGTTCGACTTAAAAATTGGCCTACATCCACGGCAGAAACTCACCTCCAAAGACACTATATTAAATCGGCGAAAATAAATACAAGTACACACAGATTTACCCTTTCTTGTCTTTCCGATCTCCTTTGGAAATCAACCCAAGAATAATCTAAGAAACCCCCTCTTCGCACCTGCTAAGAACCCTAGATTTCTCCCTATATTCCTATATGATTTTCCTACAAGAAATCCTCCGCAAGAAACCAAATCTGAGCTTACCATCCTCACCTTGTGCGTGCCTCCGCTGGAGGTTGGAGATCCCCCCAATGCCGAACCTCCGCTGTCGTCTCCTTCTCTCGTGCGGCTTCACTCTCCCGTGTGGCTAAAGAACCCACGGCTGCAGGCGCCCTCGCAGTTGGTGAAGACGCGCAGTTGTAGAACGGAAACCCTCCTGCGCTTGGGTGAAGAAGACTCTCGCTGTGGCTCTGCAAGAGGCTTCCTGCAGGCGTCTCTCATGTTGGTGAAGACTCGCGGCTGGAAAAGGAAGATCTCCTACGCTGCCCTTTTTTTCTTTAAAGCTGCCAAGACCCGAAGATGAAGAACCCCCACCCCCTGCTGTGTTTTCTTTTATTATTTACAATTCATTTCATGTAAATTACATCACTGCCCTTTATAACAAAAGAAATAACACCAGCCATTGGATCCGAGAAAAGAAATGGACGGCCTGGATTCTTCAACAGGCTTGACACTCCAACAATTCTCCACCTTGGCAAGCTTGTGATCCTTGCACCTCCTTAGCATCTCCTATGGCAGTTCCTGCAAAAAAAATACTAACAGCTTCCAAGGTTAACCAAGTTCGAACAATGTTCAAACTTGGATTTAGGTACTACTTTAGTCATCAAATCCGAAGTCCAACTAATAGCACTACCTAAAAAAGAAAAGACCATACCAGACAAAGACTTCCTGGTATCTAGATTTCCAGCATAGTCAGACTCTACATATCTTTTTAACCCTATTTCACAATGCATATCCTTTTTGCCAAACATTAATCCTTACTGTTTTGTTCCAGACAAGTATTGAAAAATTTGTTTCAAAGCATGCCAATGTGGTTTTCCAGGTTTGCTCATAAATCTGCTCACTTGACTTACAGCATAAGATAGATCAGGCCTAGAACATACCATAGCACACATTACACTACCAACCATACTAGCATAAGGTATTCTATTCATAAACAGTGACTCATTTTCAGTTTCAAGACACTGTTTGCTAGACAACTTAACATGCTATGCAACAGAAATAGAAGTAGATTTAACATGACTCATTCCAAATATTTTTAATACCTTTGAAATATAAGACTTTTGAGACAAGTAGAGAAACTTTTTATTCCTTTCTTTAGTTATTTCCATACCAAGTATCCTTTTAACAGGTCCAAGTCTTTCATTTCAAATTCAGATTTAAGCATGTACTTAACTTAATTTAACATATCCATGTCTCCACAAGCCACCAACATGTCATGAACATATAATAGCAAATGTATATGACATTTATCACATGATTTAAAATAAACAAAACCATCATAATTGCTTCTATAGAAATCATTTTGAATCATGTAAGAATCAAATCGTTTATACCATTGTCTAGGTGATTGTTTCAACCCATATAAAGATTTCTTTAATAAACATACATGATTTTTTATTCATTTCCGTATCAAAGCCCTCAGGAGGTTGCATATAAATTGTTTCTTCTAAAGTACCATGCAAGAAAGCAGTTCTAACATCAAGTTGTTCCAAATGCAAGTCATGTACAGCAAAAAAGGATAATAGAATTCTAATTGAAATATGCCTCACAACAGGGGAAAATATTTCATTATAGTTTACCCCTTCCCTTTGTGTAAATCCCTTAGCCACTAACCTAACTTTATACCTAGGTGGTTCAACTCTAAGGATTCCCTCTTTCCTATTAAAGATCCATTTGGATCCTATGAGTTTTTGTTTTTCCGGTCTAGGTACCATCAACCATGTCTCATTCTTGTTTAGAGACTTTATTTCTTCTTACATTGCAAAAATCCATTTTTCAGCCTCTTTACTATCCATGGCCTCTCTAAAAGCCCTAAACTCCACCTCAATTTCTATTTCAAGAACAGAAAGAGCAAAAGTTGTCATATCAGCTTTCCCATACCTTTGAGGAGGTCTTATGACTCTCCTCTTCCTATCACGTGCTAGAAGGTAAGTTTTACTTAATTCAGAGGTTTCCATTTCTAAATTTTGCTCCTCAAAAACTGCAGCATCTGTTTCTAAATGGTTATGAGAAGTGGAGGGTTGCTCCACCTCAAGCTGCAGGTCACTAGTGTTAGAGTGCCTAACACTTTCATCTGAATTTTCTAGTTTGCCCCCCATTATAGTTTCATTAAAAACTACATCCCTGCTAATAATACATTTTTGTTTTCCAAGTTTTATAATCTAGAGCTTATAGCCTTTAACCCCCTCTGGGTTTCCCAAAAAAATGCATTTAATAACCCTAGGCTCTAATTTATCAGTTCTAATGTGGGCATAGGCTACGCACCCAAAAACTTTTAAACCCTGATAATCAATAGGCTTACCCATCCAAATTTCTTGAGGGGTTTTATAATTTAAAACTATGGAAGGACACCTATTAATAAGGTATACAACAGTGGTCACTGCCTCTGCCCAAAAGTTCTTGGGCAGACGTGAAGTGGCTAACATGCATCTTACCCTTTCCAAAATGGTCCTATTCATCCTTTCAGCTAATCATTATGTTGGGGAGTATCCCTAATAGTCCTATGTCTAGCTATGCCCTTAGCTTTACAAAATTCAAAATTCAGAAAATTCATTTGACAAGTATTCTAATTCATTGTTTGTTCTCAGTGTTTTAACTTTTCTGCCAACTTGATTTTCAACTAAGGTTTTCCATTCTTTAAACTTTTCAAAAGTATCACTTTTATGTTTTAGAATATAAACCCATACTTTCCTAGAAAAGTCATCTATAATTGACAGAAAATACCTAGAACCACCATGAGAACTAACCGTAGCAGGCCCTCACAAATTTGAATGTATGTAATCAAGAGTCTGTTTTGTGGTGTGAGTGGACTTCTTAAAACTAACCCTAGTAGACTTACCCAAGACACACTCCTCATAGAATGACAATTCCTCAAGTTTCCTATCTCCAAGGAGCCCCTGTTTCTCCAGCTCCTTTAGGCTCTGTTGGCTAACATGTCATAACCTCCTATGCCACAAGGAAACCTGATTGTCTACCCTGTGATTGATAGGTGAAGCCTCACCAATCACTGTCTTTCCTACCAAGGTGTACAACCCATTCTTTAGCACCCCTTTCATCACTACCAGTGAACCTCTACAAACTCTTAGGCTACCTCCTTCAGATTTAAACGTGTACCCTGTCTTATCTAAGCTACCCAGAGAAATCTAGTTTCTCTTCAGCTCAGGTATGTACCTCACATCTCTTAGCACTCTTTCCATCCCATCATGCATTAGAAGTCTCAAAGTCCTAATACCCTGTATTTTACATGATTTATTGTTTCCTAGGATAACATGACCTCTTTCTAAGCATGTAAAGGACTCAAACCAATTTTTCAATGGACACATATGGAAGGAACATCCCGAATCTAATATCCATTCTTTTCCTGAATCTTTATCAGAGACATTCAACACTTTCGCACTATCATACCCATCTAAAACTACAGCTGCCTTACCCTTTGATTCAGAGGTGGTGGCATTTGTACCATTTTTCGTCTCAGGGCAGTCCTTCCTAAAATGTCCTTCCTTGTGACATGCAAAACATTTTAGTGCCTTACTCTTAGACTTTGATTTAGACCTCTTGTCTTTTCCTTTCTTGTTCCTCTTTTCAAACCTACCTCTCACATTTAACCCTTCCCCTGACCCTGATTTAGACTCAAACTTAGTGTGCAAATTCCTAGAGTGCAAAACAGCTTGCACATCTTCTAAAGTCAACCTCTCTCTCCCATACATCATAGTTTCTTTAATATGGTCATATGTGGAATCAAGAGAACTCAATAAAAGAATTATTTGGTCTTCTTCATCTATACTAATATCAATATTAACAAGATCCAAAAGAATTTTATTAAATTCATCTAAATGTTCATCAATCGATGTTCCAGGGGTCATTCTAAAGGTGTAGAGTCTAGTCTTCTTATGGAGTCTATTTGTTAGGGATTTTGTCATGTACAAACTTTCTAATTTTGACCAAACTCCAGCTGCCATATCCTCATTGGCAACTTCCCTAAGCACTTTATCTCCTAGGGACAAGATAATGGCACTATGTGCCTTTTGAAGAATTTCAGGCTTCACTTTGTCGGTGGAGGGAAAATCTAGTTTCCCCTCTTGTGAAGTGGAGACACCTTTCTTTTCTCCACAAACCAAAGTCATTTTTTCCGGTGAATTTTTCTATTTCAAACCTAGCAGTCTCCATCACATAGCCAGACTCTGATACCACTTGTTGTGTGTAATTCAGCTGATTGCTAATTCTAAATTTCAGATTTTAATTAATTATAAACAATCCACAATCTGACTTTACCTAAGCATCAACCACAATCACACCTAACGAAAACATGTTTATGTTAACGTGTGCGTGTATGCTAAGCCTGAACAAGAAAAATATACATTCACCAATCCAATATTTAGCAAAACATAAACATGCCAAATTGGCCTACATCCACGGCAGAAACTCACCTCCAGAGACACTATATTAAATCGGTGGAAATAAATACAAGTACACATAGATTTACCCTTTCTTGTCTTACCGATCTCCTCTGGAAATCAGCTCAAGAATAATTCAAGAAATCCCCTCTTCGCACCTAGATTTCTCCCTATATCCTTCCCTGATTTCCCTACAAGAAATCCTCCCCAAGAAACCAAATATGAGCTTACCTTGTCTTACCCTTGCGCGTACCTCCGCTGGAGGTTGGAGATCCCCCCAATGCCGAACCTCCGCTACCGTCTCCTTCTCTCGTGCGGCTTCACTCTCCCGCGCAGCTGAAGAACCCTCGGCTGCAAGTGCCCTCGCAACTGTGGAACGGAAACCCTCCTGCGCTCGGGTGAAGAAGACTCTCGCTGCGGCTCTGCAAGAGACTTGCTGCAGGTGTCTCTTGCGTTGGTGAAGACTCGCGGCTGGAAAGGGAAGATCTCCTACGCTGCCCTTTTTTTCTTTGAAGCTACCAAGACCCGAAGATGAAAACCCCTGCCCCTTGCTGTGTTTTCTTTTATTATTTACAATTCATTTCATGTAAATTACATCACTGCCCCTTATAGCAAAAGAAATAACACCAGCCATTGGATCTGAGAAAAGAAATGGATGGCCTAGATTCTTCAACAGGCTTGACACTCCAACAATAATGAAATCATTAAATATAAATATATAATAATATAATAGATATATATATAACAATATAATATATATATATATAACAATATAAAAATATTTTTAGCATTTTTATAAATATTTACATTACATATCATAATATTATAATAGAAGAGTATTAAATTATAAAATACTATGATGTAATTGTGGTATGATTATTTATTTATTACATTATTATGTAGAACCTTAGAATAAGATAAAATTAATATTATTAATATCATTAATACAAATATATAATAGTAAATTTTACTAATTATATAATAAGTAAAAAAAAAAAAGAATAAAATACTATTGTGTAATAAAATATAACTAGTAAAACCAATCCAAGCTTTGCGTCGAGTGCATACATATATGCATTGATAATTAGTTTTAACAATAATATCAGAGCTTAACACATTATTTTATATTTTTTGTTCAACTGAATTGCGAAATATTTATAAATAATTTAATATTTATAAAAAGTGCATATAATAAATAAAATTCAAAAATGTTACAAACATATACATATGATATAAATTTATTTACAGCATACCAATCTAAATGTAAAATTAATTGAGAAAAATAAAATACATAGATCATGCTAATATTGAATAAGAATTAAAAATGTAAAATTTGAGTAAAGTTTAAATACTTTATTTTGTAACATATAGGAAGTTGAAAACTTTATGTATTCATATATATAAATATATATTTATCTATAATTGTAATATTATGTTATTGGAAACTTTTGTTGGAAAGTAGGTGAGAAAAATTATATTCTAAAAATAATTCGAATAACTTATTTTTTTTTTTTTTGGATTACGCACAGAATATCCACGTGTCCATTTTACGGTCCACGTGACTAATCCTGCGCCCCTTGAAGTTGACCCCACAACTCCAAAGGGAGGGTAAATTCAGGAATCCAGGGGCGGAAATGAATCCGAGAGAGTTTGAACACCTGACCTCGTGAAAGGCACTCCCGCAGTCCGCACTACCACCTGAACCACACCCTGGGGGTAAAAAAAAGTGGAGACGAAACTTATTCTTATTTTAATGTATGTAATGTATGTAAACAGTAATGTAAGATGATATTTATATTTTCATATTTTTGATTTAAATAAATTAAAATAAATTTTAGAATTTTAGTATTTTAGTGGAGAAAATTTATTGTATTGTATATATTTTATTGAATATTTTAAAAATATTTCTAATCATTTATTCTAATTTTAATGTATAAATTGTATATAAACAAAAATGTAACACGGTATATACATTTTTATATTTTTAAATAATATAAATAAAAAGTAATTTTATGATTTTAGTGGATGTAAATATAAACCAAAGATAAAGAAAGTATGAACCAATAATTTAAATTAGTTTTATAATAAAAATATCCAGAAAGAAAGTGATTGAAAATTGTTGAGTTGAATCCCATTTTAAAAATTATTTTACTAAAATTGATTCATGTTGCATTTTAAAATTTAGTCTCATAAAAGAGAGAAGGGAGTTTAAAAAATAATAAAGCAAATTAATGAAGTTAGAGAGAGAGAGAGAGAGAGAGAGAGAGAGAGAGAGAGAGAGAGAGAATAGTTTAAAAAATAAATTAAAAATAATTATATGTATATATATGCTATGGTGTTTATTTTATAATATTATTATTTTGTATTAAATTAATTGAATAAAATTTTTATACAGATTCCTATCTCTATGTAAACACTACAATATAATTTTGAGTCCGATGTTATGTCGAATCAAATATGAGAGAGGAATCTAACATTTCATTTCCGATTCCAATGAATTTTGATTCTGATTTTAATTCTAACTGTGAACCAAATGTTACCCTAGTCTTTCCTTTACCAAAATGTACATTGAAGTTAATATCCAAACTTGCATCCCCCAACAATATGAATTTTTTTATCTCTTTGTTTTCCTTGCTTCGTCACCACCTTTTACCATTCAGTGTTCATATTATATTTTTGAAAATTTTAATTGTACGATATTTATTTGAACGAATTGTTGTATGAGAGTTTTATGATTATATTAATTTCATTGAAATATGAACACCATCTATTTATTTGAATTACTTTGGCACGGGTAATGTTATATTACTTTAGATGGTGAGAATTTACCTTGTAAGCCAATGAAGACTGTGGATGATGAAAGTTTACTCTGTGAGTCAACAGAAATCATGAATGGTGAGAGTTTTCTGTGAGCCAACGAGAACCATGAATGGTAATGGAGATGTGTCTCGAGAATCGAGTTGGCCGAACATCCAACTGATGCACAGAAATCGTGTCCGCATTTCAGACTTTACCTGATCAACGAGACTTAGGGGGAGGACGCTGATTCGTAAGTTTGGTGCGGCACTAGGGGGTCCAAAGGATTTGTTGATGGCTAGAGTTCCTATGTAATAAAAAAAAAAAATTACTTTTCTAGTTGTAAAGTATACTTTTATTTCTGATTTTGATGAAATTTATATATTGATAAATTGGTCAGAATTTTTTTTAATCAATTTAATATTTTTTTTCATATATATTTTTTAATAAAATTTAGAACTCCATGCATTGCAGTTTACTATTTTATATGGGGAAAAAATTGCTTATAAAAAAATGTTGCATAGGTCACATGGTGGCAATAGAAATTAAACAGCCACGGTCCTTACTATGAGAACAAGTAGTTAGGCTGTTACGTGTGTGTGTGTGTGTGTGTGTGTTTGGGGAGTGGGGAGAGAGAGGGTGGGAGGGGATTCACAAATATACAATTTAAAAAATTATTTTAATGAAAATAGTTCACATATTTCTACAAATCTCTCTTTATTGTTTTAACCTAGTAACCAATGATTTGTCATACTATTTTCTTAAACAAAGGCTCCTAATTTTTTATTAATTATTTTTTTTAAACAAATCCTCCTAAAATATACCACACATTACAAATACCTCCTTAAACTCTTAACAACGATCCCTAAACCATTAAAGGGATTATATAGTTAATATTTATTAACTAAAATATAAAAATACTTTTATACCTTTTTATTTTAATTTTACTCTTACCTAATTGGATAACAACTTCCCACAATAATCAAACAACCATAGGACAGCCCAAATTATTGTAAATTTTCAAATATCATTTCTGTTCACTTAGTGTAAAATGCATTAGTTTTCATGAATAAATAAAAAAACATTTAATTTATTAAGTTTAAATTATTTCTTCGATTTGAGTTTTTGAATAGTACAATGTAATTCTATAAGATATAAGTAAAAATTACAACATTATTTTATTAATGTATTCTGTATTACTCATGTAATGTAGATATACCATATTTTACTTTATAGAATTAATTATTTTAATTTCTCAAAATTAAGTTTTTATAATTATAATTCAATTAATGTTTCTATATTTTTAATATATTATTATTATTATTATTATTATTATTATTATTATTATTATTATGTCATTGAAGCCTAAAAAATAATGTCATTCCCCCCCTCTCTTGGGCATTTTTGCCACTCATTTAATAAAATTTATTAACAATAATATTCATCAAGCTTATAAGGATAATTTTATCTAAAAAAACAGTATTAACCATTCAAGTGTAATACCATTACACTAATTTGTTATCTTAACTATTTTTTTTGTTAATAGAAGAAACTTTTACAACCACAGAAATAATTTATGGAGCATATCACGATATTCAAAAGTTCATGAAGACATTTATAATAGAGGACATAATTTAAGGGTGTTTCTCCTCTTTATATATATATATATATATATATATATATATATATATATATATTATTAAATTGGTCATCTTTTACTCTCGAAACAATTAAACAAATATATTTATCTTCACTATAATAACAAATAATAAGATAGTAGCATGGTATGATATTTTGTTCGCGCTGAACACGACACAACTAGTTATCGAAGTAACTCAGTGCAGGTGCCATGCGCACGTGCCCTTCATCAGCTATACCGCACTTTTAAGCGTCATTTAGCTCACAAGATCTACATATATACTGCCCTCAAATTAACATTCTTGGGAATGCAATACACGTTTTGCTCAAACATAAAAATCTGTAAGTTTCAATATGATTATCAAAATATCCTTCTTGTGCATGTAATAATAAAATAGCATCCCCAAACTAGAGAGCTCGACGCCCGCCTTACTTTGTAAGGATAATAGGAAGGACGTCACAGTTTACGGAACTTTACCCAGAACCAAAAATCACCTTAGTTCTTTCACTCAAAGATAATATGTGCAATTTGCGGCTTAACAATGTACACCAAAACAAGCCCTAAGCCCAAACCCACCCCCCAAGGGAAAATTAAAATCCATTAATTCTGAAATTACGACTTCAAACAGGTCCCAAAACCAGTCACTACCTTTGAAACAATGACAACTCATAAAATTTTCTTGGTCAATACCACTCATATTGCGCTTGAGACTGGGCAAGCTAACAGAAAGGTTTTCAATATCCTGTTCCTTCCTCTCCCCAATTCCCAACCTTTCCCAAATTCATTCTACAAACAAAAGCACACACTCAAATCCATCAAAATAAGGGTTTAGAGGAAAATATATATTCACATATCCATGCTGAACAGACGTCAAGAAAATTTCCAGATACAACTGCAATACAAGTTAAACATTGATTCGTCCAAACCAGCCTCAAACTAAAAAGTGATGAAAACAAAGAATATGATAATGTAAACAGTTGGTAAGAGCAATCTGAATCATATGTACATTCAGTTATGGCAAGCTGAAAACTATTACATAGAAATTTTCCATTTAATTGGAAATTGACTTTTCACTTCCCGTTCGGCAGTCACGGTTGAGGTTGAGTTGTCACCATTGATAATGTCAGTGGCGGTGGTTATAGCATCTAACGAATTAGCTTCACCATCACTCTGACAAAGATTCATGAGGAAAAAAAAAAAAACATAAATGATCAAAGTGATAAACAATATGCATAAATACCCACAAGGTGGCTATTTATGAACTGCCAGAGATGTTTTGGTTGCTCCCGGGCTGCTCACCCTGCCTAGAAAATCATGGTGGAAGCAACTAATCATCTAGGAAATATCACTGCCTTACAAGAAGGGGAAACAAAAACAACCCAACTCAAGTTACCAAGCTAACCAGAAGTCAAATCTTTGCAAGTAGTATACCTGTTCAGATGCCTTCACAGAAGGATCCAGGCCCCCCAAACTTGAGACCTTAGGAAGATCTCTCAGAACTCCCTGCAAAATCAACCTTCAGGATGAGACAAATTCAAGAGGAACTGGCAAGTATTTCGGAGATGTCTCAGAATCTTCCACAAATTACTAGATCAGTGAACACAGTTAGCTTTATTAAGGACCCAGAATAATCCTCTAATTCTGCCAAGGAAATTCAATGTGAGAATGTGAGACATAAAAATGGGGGAAAAGGGGATACAATTCAAGCAGCAATTGGACATTGAGAAATGATATTACAAAAAAATTACAGCTGTACTGCCTCTCACACCCTAAAAAAATATAATTAACCAGAGCCCAATACCAACACAAGGGGAAACTTCAACAAGGTAATTTTATTATCAATGGAATACCAGAAACCGACATCCTATCACCAATTCCAGGAACCTTTACAATATTTTATTTCTCGAAATTGTAGCTAATTCAGTAATATATGATTCTTCATTGAGAAATTTTCCGTAAATGGAAAGCATATAACTGCATAACATCATCCAATTTTCCATAAAGAGATGCATTGTACAATATTCGAGAATCAAAATATAACACAAAGTCATCCAAGATAGCATCCCACAGGATTCAGCTTAAATTAGCGGATCCAAGAGAATGTGTTCACAATATTGTTCGCAAATGATATTGTTCTGATTGATCAGAGTAGGAGTGAGGTAGAACCTAAGTTGGAACTTTGGGGAACCTTAGAATCTAGAGGTTTTAGAATATGTTGAAACCAGACTGAATATATGAAATGTAGTTCCAGCCATGTAAGGAGGAGTGTTGAAGATGTATTAAATTTGATAATCAAGAAATCGACAGCACTAATAGATTTTGATATCTTGGATCTATTATGTAAGCGTTGGAGAAATTGAAAAGGATGCAGTACATAGAATTAAAGAAAATTGGGTAAAATGAAAGAGTGCTTCAGGCATGCTGTGTGATCATCGGAAACCGTTGAAATTAAAAGGAAAGCTCTACAAGACAACTATAAGATCAGCCATGCTATATAAATCAAAATGCTAGGCAACTAGGAAACAACATATTCAAAAAGTAAAAGTTGTCGAAATGCAAGTGCTAAGATGGATGAGCGGTAAAACATTAAAGGATAAATTGAGGAATAAACATATCCACAAGCTAGGAATAACACTATAGAAGATAACATAAGGGAGTGTGGCTTAGATGGTTTGGGCATTTGAAATGAAGACCAAGAAGTGTGCTAGTGAGGAGCAAGCTAGTTATTGTTAATGGTATTAGAAGAGGTAGGGGTAGATCTAAATTAACTTGAAATGAGGTTGTGAGAAAGGAATAGTTCTTAAGATAGTTGAGGAAAATGCCCTTGATTGGATACGTGACCCCACTTAGCAGACTTAAGGGTGCTTCTTGTTGTTAGCCGTTTGGAGTCCAAACTCATAAGATGTCATTGGTAACCCTAAAAGTCTACCAAGGCCAAATATCCTTTCAACAGGTACCCTTTTTGTCCCACAAGAAACTTGGCTTATTTTTTAACAAGTTTACCCATGCATGTAAGTGGGATTAGATCCCAGGTACGCAGCGTTATCATGTTCCCAGCCTAACCTTGGTTGAGGCATTACAGCCAAGTGATATTGGAGCAACCAAGTGGTATTCTGCGCACTGTTGCTTGTGTGACAAGTGCCCTAAGGGCATTTTGATAGTGGAGTAAAGTTTATCCATATCTCACAGGGGAAACCAAGTTTCTCACATGTCACAAGAGGAGGTTGCCTGTTTGAATAGGGAAGATTATAACTTCCCCTGGTGGGCTGCTTGGGAAACCAAGGCTCCTATTAAAATGGCCTCCTTCACTTGAGTGGCTACATGGGAAAAAGGAAACTAACCACCGGCAATCTGATGAAAAGGGAACTGCATACTGTTGGTGTGTTTTTCAGGTGAAGAACAAGGTGAAACAAACAATTTGTTGCTTCACCATGAATGGCTAGAGGGTGTTATGCAATTCTTGGAGTCAGCTGGGTTGTTGCTGATAGTGTGGAGGGCAGAGCTGCTGGGTTGGAGCCTTGAAGGGGCTCCAGAAGCAGGAAAAAGGACAAAGAACAGTGGGACTCCAAACCTCATGCACTCTATGGATTATGTGGAGAGAGAGAAATGTCAAAGCCTTTGAAGAAGAGAAATACAAAATTTTGAAGTAGCTTTCAGCTCCATTTTTTTTAGATTAATGGCTCCTGCTGCTAAAAAGAGATGCAATGCAACACTTAATGCACAAAGCTTCCACACCATATCTGGTGTCAGGGAAGGGCGTGACGTACACCATCCTACCTCCACAATTGGAGAGTGTTTCCATGGCTTGAACTTGTCATGACTTCATAATAGTTTTGCTTCTATTGTTGATTTTTAGACAGTTTTTGTGGATATTGGTAGCTGTTTTCATACCCTCATGCTCTGGCTACTCTTCCTTGGAGTCCATTTAGTAAGAAACACTTTCTCTAAAATAAATTAGCATTATCTATGATCCTAATCTTGCTAATTGCTACTGCATATTCTGAAATTTGACAGGAAATAACAAATTTTATTCTCCTCAGCGGGAAATAGCACAGCAAACATCTCTTTGAATAAAGTTGTTACTAGTTTCTAAAAACTTTCAAATTCTTGACTGAAGGCAACAAGCTTTTCATCACATAATGAATTGATGACCAAAATACCTTAATCTATTCCATCATATGAGGGATAAAACAGTTAAGAGTTCAAGAACAAGCTAAAGCATCTCAAGTGTAAGTTGCCAACACAAGAAAAGCAGGGAGCATGATGCACTTTGACGAAAACTCTCTTTATGTTGCATGATGAACTACATGCCAATATCCAGAAGTGCACCTATAATTGGGAATCAAAGTTCAGCACCTGAATAAGAAGAGTAAATGATACCTAAAATGGTGTACTTATCATGACTTGGATGAAACAAGCATGGGTCAGATGAATCAGGAAGACACTCTGGTAACCTTAAATACAAAAAAGTCACAGATGTAGTCAATGCAACAACAGCATGCAAGTGGATAGTTAATAAAAGACCTCTCATCATGGACTGTAATATAGATTGAGAAAAGGAAATATAAAACCTTCCTGATTATACCAACCTTGTTGGCCCACTTAAGCCCACATGCATTGCACAGGGTCCTTGGGCCAGCTGGCCCACGACGCATCATAGGAGTGGACTTTGAACTAGTTCCACAATTAGTACATCTGCAAAACCAGACAAATAACACAAAGGAACGAGGACGACAATCATTTCAAAATGGCATTCATACTATGAATTTCAACAACACCACAAAGTAGCATTGACCAAGCATTAGATCATCTTCATGGGAAAAGAAAGCAGACTGTTGAGAGAAAAAAGAAAATATAATTGTCATTGACTCATCAGACTTCAACTTCAATAGAGAATTATTATTGTTATTATTTTTCTTTTTGACGAGAAATTATAGATAATTCGGTTTCAAAAAGCAAGATTTTAAACTCACAAAGTTTCCTGGATGCTGTCATCTTGTGCAGAACCCTGCGTTGTGTTACAGTCTGAAGAAGGTGAACCCACTTCCTCAAAGCTTGCCTTTGATGATGTGAACTGGCCTTTCTTGCGCTGCATCCTGACAACCCACAATCATGTATTTCCTAAAATTGTTAGAATGACACTAACTATTGGTGAAAAAAATAAATAAATAAGTAGTCAACCAAAACTTCAGAAAGAGACTACACCCTAATCACAATGGTGGTGTGTGCACTAGATCAATGATATAACTATCAAATACAACGCAGGTTAATATACTCGGCATTTTTTTTAAACTGAACATTCCTTGACCTTGACCTTCTTGAGTGTCTTCTATCATTCTATGCCAACTTTGGAAGGGGTTGGCATCTTGATTAGCCCTATTTCATTTCGCATATTTTATATGGAGATGCTTATCAAAGACAGCCATGAAGAGATTTTCAGAATGAGGATTTTCAGCCTCACGCTATTCAAAATCTTAGTTAGATGCACCAAACTATACATATAAAATGGTTACAGGAAGTTATATGCACACACACACATATATATATTAGAAGATGTAAAAGAAAGTGCAAATACCCCATGTAACAAACAAGAATAGAATAAGAATAATAAAAGAATCTTTTTATGATTCGGTTATTGAACTGCCTCCTTATACCTTACCAAGAATCTCAATCTTTATCTTCCCTTGTACATGTAATGAATTAATGTCTACCATATACATTCTCAAACTGTGGAACGACCCCTTAAGCCAAAACCATTAGGTAAATAATGCACTTTCCAGCACACGAAAGGGGCGTGTGATATTTAATATGACCCATGGCCAGCTGCACGCCCCTTCTGTTTTATTCTCTCTCTCTCTCTCTCTCTCTCTCTCTCTCTCTCACCAGCCCTCTTCTTCCATTTCTATCTAAAAACTGCTATCTAAAATCTGGAGATGACCACAGATTGAACTGAGGCTACAAGACCTACATTCACCTTTCCACAAGTCAGTAATTCATAGATGGGTAAAATGTGAAACTAATGATTGATTACAGAGTGAGATAATAACGGTAAGCAATCTTAAGGAAAGAGATTCATCATCAAAAGGGAAAAAAAATGGAGTGACACTGCACTTATGATTGAATTAAATCACACTTGGCCATGTGCCCACTACATGTATGTGCCCTTACATGTGCTCGGGGAGGGTATAAAATTACATCCACCATTTCAGTTTCCATCTAATGTGAGGGAGTTTTTAGCATTTTGAAAATCTACAAGGACATCACTAATCCGACTAGAGGCAAAAGGGAGGAGATTGGATTCCAAAATACAAAGGAACAAAATGAAATTAATCCTTTAAAAAAAAAATTGATAGGCATACAATCAATACGGATACATGTGCATGCATAATATTTATTTGACATTGAAAATCATAAATAAATAGTTATTCCTCAAAATAGAAACCACATGAATCCCCTTCTACATCTTTCTTTTCAGTGACCTTCATAGAGTTGCAAAGACCTCCCATGAGATTTCTAAAACTATGCCACCAAAGAAGTGTGGTTACTTGTATTACTCAACCGTCAGCTTTCAAAGAGTCCAAGTTTGCTTCTTCTGATCCTCCACCATTTCAAAATTAGTCCAAATTTTTTCTAACTGGGGAAGATTAAATGATGCAGGGGCAGCATCAAGGATCTGCAGCCATGGGAGAGATAAGAAGAAATTGAAGAGAGGAACGAGAAGGAAGGAGAGAGGAGATACAAGGGGGAATCACACATTCAACTTAATTCAAATTCATCAACAATTGCACACGACATGACTTTCACACACAATTTATAAGAAAGCGTCTTCACATGAAATTACATATACCCCTAAAACTACATTACATGACAAGCATAGCCCTAGAATACACAAATATTACAAACAAGCCCCCAAAATATACTTAATACTATACTAATTAATCTAAACTCGTAATAAACTACTAACTAAACCCAACAATCCTTGTCCCAATTCTTTTGAATTATTCTCCAATAAGGATTCTACCCATGGTCTTGCTTCTTGTCCTACACCAATTACCCATACAGAAAACAAATGAGGAGGCCCTAGGAAATTATAATGCACCATTCTGATACCTTTCCTACTTCACAAAACAGTCAATTGGAGGCCTGGACCACAGCAACATGATGGGAGGTAGCCCATTTCCCATCCCATACCTTTCCTTCCCTCCCATGATCCGAACCTAAGAGAAGTCCCAATCTTTAATCCCTAGGATACTAATTCACAGAATAATACTTCATAAATCATAAAGAGAAAAATTTTGAATCCCAGAATGGAACAACTCAATGATAATAGTTCAATGCACCTCAATTCAAAATCATCAGATTATCCGTATAACGCCCAAATTCAGACTGTAAGTGAGGAGTTATGGGAACAATGTGACAACTCAACACTAAGTTTCCCTTTGATTATTTCAATCCCTGGTATAGTCCCTAGACTTAAGAATAAAGGCACAAAAAGCATGCAAATCATTATCTCTGGATAGTGGTGGCAATTACTACCCATACCTATTAAACCACACATACCCATAATAGATATAGAATTAGGGCACGCCCATACAATTGTATGGGTTGTAAATGAATGACCCATTTAAACCCATTTATTAAATTAATGTAACCGCTTAACCCATCAATCCATTTAAATTTCCAACCTTAATCTACTTAATTTATCACATTTAAAAATATACTACAAGTAAACTAATTAATATGCATGCATGTTTGTAATTGCATAATTGGTTTGATTTATACATGTATGTAATTATGTGGGTAAGCAATTATAGTATTTTCCATAATTATTATTTGCAATTAAATTATATAATTATATAATTAATATTGTGCTTAGGAAATCTACATACATAATTTTATAATTATGGACAGCTCGGTCATAATATGTACGTAATTATGCAATTATGTATATGTAATTAATTTGATTTACTTTGATTTTTCAAACCAATTAACATGGATGCATGTACGTAGTTTATATAATTGGTTCAATTTAGATATGTCCATAATTTTATCATTCAGGTAATTATATTAATTGTTGATTACACTTATCATTTGAAATTAAACAACACAATTATGTAATTAATACCATTATAAAATATATATATATATATATGTACATAATTTTGTAATTATGAGCAATTATAAATGTTTACAATCAATTTGATTTATACGCCTACATGTCTGGTTCAGTTTAAATATGTTCGTAATTATGTTGTTATATAATTAAACAACACAATTACATTGTTAATACTAAAATTTAGAAATGTATGAACATAAGTTTATTATCACAGACAATTCCATTTGAATATGTATGTAATGACACAATTATGTATGCACGTAATTGATTTGGTTTGATTTTCCAAACCAATTAATATGCATGTATATACATAATTACGTAATTGATTTGATTTAGATATGTCTGTGATTATATAAATATGTAATTATAGTATTAGTTACACATATCATTTGAAATTAAAATTCATGTTTGCACAATGAATTCTATAATGTAGATATCTATGTACATATTTTTATAATATATTAATAGTTTGGCTCGAATATGCAAGTACTTACATAAATAAATGTACATAATTGATTTTTTTTTACTTATGAGGATACATAATTATGCAGTTATGAGTGTACACAATCAGTTAGATTCGTTCACGCAAATCAATTACTATGCATGCATGCATGTATGTAATTACATAATTAGTTGATTAAGATATATCCATAATTTATAGATATGTACGTAATCATTAGTGTTGGTTACAACTACCTTCTAAAATTAAACTATATAATTGATCGCGAAATCAGTATTATAATTCAAAATCTATATACATAATTTTTTAATTATAGATACATCAGTTTAAGTATATATATATATATATATATATATATATATGCGCATAATTATGCAATTATGAGTGTACATAATTGGTTGAATTCGGTTATGCAAACCAATTAATATGCATGCAAGCATGTAAGTAATAATGTCACTCATTGGTTAAGATATGTTTATATATATTGACAAGTAATTATAGTATTTATTACAATTACCATTTGAAATTAAACTGCATCATTATTACATAATTAATAATGTAGCTCGTAAATTTTTACATAATTTTGTAATTATTGACAAATTGGTTCAAATATATGTAATTACGTAATTATGAGCATATTCAATTGATTTGATTCGGTTATGCAAACCAGTTAATATGAATGCATGCATGTATGTAATTTTGTACATATTTTTCAATCGAGTAATAGATCGAATAATTTTTAAACATGGTGGTAAGTTGTGCCAATGACAATGTTTGAAGAAAGTTATAAGTTTCAGTCGGTATTCAACAAATTATTTCGCATGCTTTAAAATTAAATGGGTAAATAAGTTGACCCATGTCTAAATGGGTATGAGTCATAAATGGGTCAATGAGTCATACCCATCTTAACCCATAACCGTCCATTCAACATGTCTACTTCTAGAACAACTTGAAAGCTTGACCAATACAAAAATAAAAAAATAAATAAGCTACGAATGGCCTTTTTACAACTATTTGCCATCAACTATGCAAATACTTTTTCTCCATTGAGCTCACATTAGGGAAACACTTCTATTAAATAAGATTCCATTATATCTCTTTTTTTACCACCACAATCTGCATTTTTCTTGGTCTTTCTCAATTAACACCTCAATCAAGTCACTTTCTCCTTACATTTGTTTGTCTTTGTTAACATATCCATACCATCTTGACCAGTTCTCTCATCTAATCTTCAGTCAATGCTAAACCTAATTCCCTAATCGCTTGCACATGCAAACATATCTTTCTTTTAACATATATAGAAAAAATCACATAGGCATACAAGAACATTTGGGACCTTTTGTTTCACCACATCTTTCAACATTCCAAAAATGTAATGTCCATGGCATCCCATCCCCAAATTTGTTTTGGAGGCCACAATCAAACAATCAGGCCACAATCTAACAAGGTGATAATCTCACATCAACTCAGTATGAGATATCACCACAAAACACATCCCATCCCCAAGTTTGTTGGACGTTAGCGCCCAATAAAATAGTATTATGCGCTATCATAACACTCATAATAATAGATTATTATAATAACAAAAATAGAAATTAATAAAAATAAAAGTGATATTATTATTATGTTATAAAAATATAATGTAATCGTTAAAATTTTGAGACAATATTTTCATCTAATTGGATTAATGTGTTGAATTTTTTTTATATATGATAATGATTATTGAAATTTTTGGGACATGGATTTAATGCAATGAATATTCTTAGTAGCTTCTTGTGCTAAGAATATGATTATTCTCCATTTATTATTTATACACAAGTCAAAGGTATAATGGTAAAGATTCCCATGTTCAATCAAACAATAGCACAAACATCCTATGTACATCTTTGGGAAACACGAATTGAGCAAAAATACTCCCATGAGGCAGCATCCCCATTCCCAGGAATGAGACTATCAAAATATCATTTCATGGGATATCTTCTTAAAAATAAAGACATTAAGCATAAACAAAAGCACAACAAATCATATGACAACATTGATCCCCTTCCTTGTGCAAGTTAAAGTCCACTCAGCACATACAAGACCTCAATAGGAAAAACTAAGAGGGAATCAGAAGGACATCCATTCCTGCTCTTTTCACTTGCATTTTATCATTTGGTTAACACACGGGAACTAATAAATAATAATATACGGGATTATGCAGGATTATACTCGAAAGATCTTTTTTTGGCTCCCTATTTAGTCCTCTGTCTCTTATCCCTAGAAGTTCTTTCTCAACTAGCAGTTTTTATTTTTCCTCCTGGAAAACCCCATTATTTTGGTGTGGATAGCAAGCATACCTGAGTGCAACTTCCTTCCGAACATTGTAACGGATTTTCTTATCAAAGCATCTCTCTTTTCTCTTCTCTCTGAACCGATTTAAAGAAGCAGCCCTCTGTGGTTGACTCAACCTTCCAGGGAGGTCGCCCAGACCCTAGGAGACATGCAGATAAAACATCAAACAAACTAAAATTAATACCAAATAACAGAACATCCACAATCAGAGCAAACAAATACCCTATGATTATTAGGTGTCATTGCCACAGGAGCCCCTGAAGGTACTTCATATCCACCCAAGAGTAACAACACTGCCTGCACCTGTTAAAATCAACCAAGATGAAGCGTTCAAAATAACTGCAGGACTCACATAAAATTAACCAAATCCAAGCAAACAGCTCCAAATTTACGAACACATGCAGACAAAAAAAAGGAGCAAAATACACAAAAATAATCAACTCACACGCAACTCATTCAAAATCACAAACGCAACCCCGCAAAGGAACAACTTTAAATCCCAAAAACACATGCCTAAAACACTGCAGAAATCACAAAAGATTAAATAAAAGCAGTAGACTCGTAAAACAGTAACAAAACCAAAAGCAGATGAGAAAAACAAACCTTGTCAGGGGACACGGCATCAAATACATAGACCTCGCCCTGAAACGAGAGGGTCAGCTGGTCAGTGCCACCCGTTCCAGCACCCTCAGCAAAATCAACGCCAGGATTGTACAAATTATGGGAATGAACCACTTCCACACCATTCATCGCTTCGATGCTGTCTCCAACAGGCCCAACGGCACCGTCCCCCATCACCTGATGATCATATCGGATCTGAGGGTTGTCTATAGACTCCCCGCCCGCAACATCGTCGTCGTCTTCCTCAATACCGTTCCGCACATTCAGTGTCTCAGTTCCGTACAGAGACACATGCCTATTCGCCTCCGGCATTTCTGAAGCACTGAAGCACACAAAAATCTGTAAATAGAAAAACCCTAGAAGAATTCCATGGACCAAAAAAAAAAAGCAGGAAATCTCGAAACCCTACAGTAGGAAGTCAAAAATTGAGAATTGAAAAACCTAGAATTAGAAAAACGTAGGAGCGAGAAAAGTGCGGACTGTGAATGCCGGCGTAAGGAGTAGAGTCGGAGACACAGAGGGGGAGGGAAGAGGCGAGGAGAGCGATGGGGGAAGGAGAATTGACCCCGACAGGACTAGTGAATTACGGGGAACGCCACTGTAGAGGCTTTGCCAAGTCTTTGTAAACCATTTTTTCTTTTTAATTTATTTTTAATTTTGTACCACTTCTAAGTCCTAAAGACAAAATATATTTTCATTGAATTGTTTTTTGACAAAGTTCATCAACAAAATTCAATACACTCAGCCTTGACTCTAGATTTATGTATATTTTTCAAAAAAAAAATATATAATTTGTATAATATTTTATCCAAATATAAGGCTCGAAATGTATACAAATCCAAATTAAAGGTACAGAAATCATGCTTCCAAAAGTTACCTTACAATTTTATCTATGCCGTAATTCAAAGAAATTAAACTTTTTTGTTTTCGCTCCAAGTCGATTCATACCCCTGCTAACATATCTTTATGAAATCTTGCGATGCCTCTTTTTCATTTTTAGAGGACCTTTTATATCCAAATATGTAATCATTTTTTTCCCCATGCCTATTTTATCTTCCTTTATCTAATCATCTATTCATTTTGCATAACCATTTATATCCTCAAGAGATTCAAGTAATAGATAATAAAATATTTCTCTTTCAATTACTTGTAATAATGTATTAAATGGACTATACATAGCTAAAGCCTTAAACCCTAACCCATTTACAACGCAGAAGCAAAGAGCCACCATGGCCTCTCGTGTCTAATCTCTCATTAGCTCCTTTTATTTCACATGGATGTTGGAACCTTTTTATGTTAAGATAAGTCAATCTCATTTTTGGTGTTTCTATTATGTTTTTTAGTGTCTTTATTTCATTATTTGGTTTGAACCGATCATTATGTTTTAAAGGTAGTGTATATATACTATAGACCAAGTCTATGCAAATAGTTTGTCTGCGATATGATGCTAGGTGTAGTTCTATTTTTATTTGCGTCCTCAAATGAGTTGAAATGATTTTTAAGCTTGTTAGTCAAGGAAGTTGGCATATTCAATGTGGAGAAGATAATTCAAAACTTAATTATTGATGGGTGGAGGGACTCACTTAGTCACTAGTTATGATTGAACTCAGTGAGAAAACACTCAATTGCACACAAACATTCTTTGATTTCAATAATAATCTAAAGAAATATAGAGAATTCTCAAAATACAATTTCTTCTCTCACTGGTTATGTAACGTCCCTCAATAAAATACAACATAATAAATAAATGGTCAACTCGAACACGTGGGTAACGGGGACATCTGTCATACACAACGAAAAACCTAACAGCAGTAAACATAAAAATCCATACATCCATCCATAAACCATAATACTAGAACTTTCTACTAACATCAATGTGCTGTTCATATGTACAATCTCCAAAAAGTCAAAATAACACTAGGACTATGCAACAAAAATCTCCTAGTCCTAGCTCAGGGCTTACCCTTTTAGTAGGGAAGCACCGATCACTTAACGACGGCCCTGACCCGCTGGTCTCTTTGGGTTTCCTGAAAAATATATTAATGTTGGGGGTAAGACACTTCTCAGTAAGGGAAAATAAACTAAATATAGCTGTGTGGCAACATAAACATTTAAGGTGCTTATACATATACTATACATTTCATAATTCTGGAAATAATCATAATATCATACTAGATAATCATGTATTTCCATATTCATTAATAAATCATACATACATAAACATCTGTTATAACTCGTAATAACATACATAAAACATCTGTTGTAACTGTAGTATTGAAAATATACACCCAGGATGAATAGCTAACTAATGTCATGTATTACCCCCCATGACGGGTTGTGCAGCCCGAAGGAGGGACTCGACAATGGCTAGCCGATCACTGCCGAATCAAATATGTCTGTAAGTATGATGGGCCCGCCACACCCTGGTCCGGACTGCCAGGTGGACGTCCACACTCTACTGAAAGCCACATCGACTATCCATCTCCCATCCCCTTGTGGAATGGTTAGCACTAATATGGCCTCGTGCCAAAATCTGAACTACCCATAGCTACGGTACCGAGCTCCTGGTCTGAACTAAACTAACATCCTGGTTGTAATAACATATAGTACATGATCATACATAACATCATCACAGCGTCGTACCGAAAACATAGATACGGCCTTGTGCCGAAATCATACATATGGTCTCGTGCCAAAATCATAGTAAATAGGGCCTCGGGCCGATAACATAATAAATACGGCCTCGTGCCGATAATATAAGTGTGGCCTCGTGCCAAAATATAAATACGGCCTCGTACCGACAATATAATAAATACGGCCTCACGCCGCAATCGTTTCAGGTAGTTACATTCTGAAAATACATCATTCATCAAATAATCGTCAAAACTATCACCATATACTCATCGTTTCATAATATTTGAAAATATGCTTCACTCATAAAATCGTTCACATCATGATTCACTTCACATGCAAGTAATGTTCATGCCACACATATGCCGTTTAAAGTCATGCTTCATGTTCTAAAATTGTCATTTCTAGCATCTCGTACATATATATACTTTTTAATCATAAAAGCAGTATTTTCCAAACGTACTTTTCATATATGATAAATAAATATAACATATGCTTTTCTGAAAATAAATGTACTCATAAATTATAATAGCTTGCATGAAAAAATATCTGCTTTAGTTTATTCCCTTACCTGGCTACTAAAAAAGCCCCTCAAATTTCTAGCCTGTCCCCCATAGGATTTCCTATTCAATATCCTGAAACTCAAAACTCCCAGTATTAAACGTCCATATTTTCATATGTACATCAATTTCTATAACTACCTCAAAGTCTAATTTGGCTTAAAAAGTCTTACCTCAACTTTGGGATGATTTCCAACTTCGTTTCTCTAACGATCCGCTCCGTCAAACTTATAGGGAACTTCGCCAAGAGCGTCGTGGTAGCCTCAGATCTTCGATCCAGGGTAAAACCAACCTAAAATCGAAGAGAGAGAGAGAGAGTAAGAGAGCCGAAGAGGGGAGAGAGGAGTGTGAAAAATGAATAAAAAAAATCAGATTTTTCATATTTATAGGCAGCGAAATTCGTCGACAAGCCCGATCTTTGTCGACGAGTTCTTCATAAATTTTGTCGACGAGACCTTGTATTCGTCAACGAAATTCAGGCTGCCTTAGAACCCTTTTTGGTATTTTCTCATCGACGAAGCCCTGTGTTCGTCGACGAATTCTCTTGAGCCTTCGTCAACGAAGTCTACGGTCTACTTCCGTTTCTGTTTCTATTTCCCTCTCTCTTTATTATTTAAATTCCATTTAAAACTTTGGGTTGTTACAAGTTACTCTCCCTCTACTACACCACATACATTATGCACACACACATCTTCATATATATAGCAGTGGATGGGAATGGTAGGTGGAGATTAATTTCTCAATAGAACTGACTAAAGTTGGTGGAGGTGGCTACCAACCAAGTTTAATATTCAACAGGTTGGTGGAGGTGGTTGCCACCGTGAAGTTTAATATTCAACATCCCCCCTTAAACTTGGCTCTGCTGGCTTTATCATTATGAGCATTGTCTTTAGTCTTATAAAAATATTATGTCTGAGTGGCTTCGTGAATCTGTAAGACATCAGATCCACTTCTTTCTTCTTGACATACTCCCTGATAAAATGATACCAAGTATAAATATGTTTGCTTCTTTCATGGAAGAGTGAATTTTTTGCAAGTGCAATCGCTGATTGGTTGTTGATGTAGACTTCTGTTGGATCATCTTAGAGAAATCTCAGATACTTCAGTACATTCCTGATCCATATACCATGACAAATAGTTGAGCTAGCAGTAACATACTCAATTTCATATGATAACAACGTTACGATGGGTTACAATGGGTTGCTTCTTTGATGACCATGTAAACGATGTATCTTCCATGAAGAATGTGAATCTAGTCATGCTTTTTCTTTTATCAAGATCCTTCCCCAATTGCTACTTGAATAGCCAATAAATTTGCAATCACCTCTTGACATAGCAGAGTATCATTTTTAATGCATTCAGATGGGACTGGTCAGGAGTCTTTATGTACTTGCTAACAAGTCCAACTCCATAGAGTATGTCTCGTCTGCTACACATCAAATACCTCGAGCTTCCAACTAGACTCTTAAAATATGTGGGGTCAACATCTTCTTGCTCATTATTTCTTAACTCCAATCCCGTTTCAACCGAAGTTCTCACAAGATTGCAGTTGTCCATTACAAACTTCTTTAGTATTTCTTTTGCATAGTGGCTCTGGAAGATGAAGATTCCCTTCTCACTTTTCATGACTTCTATGCCAAGGAAATGAGTCATCTAGCCAAAATCTGTCATTTTGAATGCTTTGACCTTGCTCCTCTTGAAAACAACAAACATCTCTAGATTGTTGCCAATGAAAATCAGATCATCAACATATAGGCGGGCAATTAGCATGCTTTCATCTGTCTCCATCTTCATGTATAGCGCATGCTCATAAGGACACTTCTCAAATCCATTCTTTTGGAAATAGTCATCAATCCTCATATTCCACACACAAGGTGCCTACTTCAAGTCATAGAGTGCTTTCTTCAGCTTGTCACTCTGCTTCTTTGCTCTTCTTTACATATCCAGGTGGCTGATCGATATAGATCTCTTCTTCTAGAAAACCGTTCAGAAATATTGATTTCACATCTAGTTGGAAAATCTTTCATCCATTTTGAGTAGAGAGTGAAATTAGTAATCTAATAGTCTCAAACCTGGCAACCGGGGTAAATATTTATCCATAATTAATCCCTTCTATTTGCCTATAGCCCTTGGCGACAAGTCTTACTATGTATCTCTGGACTTCTCCTTTAGCGTTCTTCTTAGTTTTGTAGACCCATTTCACACCAATAGTCTTGTGGCCCTTCAGGAGATTTTTCACCTCCTAAGTCTTGTTCTTCTTGATGGATTTAATTTCCTCATCCATCACTTTTCTCCATTTGTATTCTTCATTAGTCTCCTCAAAGCTACTAAGGTCGCTAGTCAACAACAAGTAGTATAGAGTAACATACTCTTCCATAGATTCTGTATTTTCATACAGATCAGTTAGGGTACGGGCTCCTCTAAGCCTCATGTCTGAGATTTCACGCTCAATTGGTGATGAAGCTCCATTCTTCTGTGATGAATGGAAATCATGTGGAGGTGTCTGCAGTTTGGGAATTTGTGACTCAATAGCCACTCTCTTGTTTGTGTGGGTTCTTCTCCTTCAAACATCAATTATGCATCTTTAGAATATTCAACTTGGTCCCACTTCCAGGATTTATTTTCTTCAAAAATGACATCCCAACTTAAAATGACTTTCTTGTTGATGGGATTGTAGAGTCCATAACCCATGGTGTTGTTGCTGTATCCAATAAGGATACACTTCCTCCTTTGTCTTCCAACTTTATTCTTCTTGCCTCTAGGATCTTGGTGTAGACTATGAAGCCAAACACTCTAAGATGACTCACACTGGGCTTGTGAGTACTCCAAGCTTCATGCGGTGTCTTTGTATCAAGACTCTTCATAGGATACTTGTTAAGCAGATAGACTGCACATAACACTACTTCTGCCAAAAAAATTTTGGGCACAGTCTTATCCTTTAACATGCTCCTGGCCATGTTAAGGATCATGCAGTTCTTCCTCTCCGCTACACCGTTCAAATGGGGAGTGTAGGTCAGTGTGAACTAGTTTTGAATCCCTTGTTGCCTAAGGAATTCCTTGAAAGCTTCTTCTTTGTACTCTCCTCTTTGGTCTAATCTGAGTGACTTGATGTGATAGTCACTCTACTTATCTACGAGAGTTTTGAACTCTTTGAATTTGTTGAACGCTTCTGACTTCCTTTTCAAGAAGTAAACCCAAGTCTTCCTATTGTAATCGTTAGTGAAAGTGAGGAAGTATTAGTTTTGTCCATCTGAAATCGGGTTTAATGGACTTGAAAACTGAAGTGTAGTCCCAAAAGGGGTGCGAATTGGGTTTTAAAATTTTCTTTAAGAATCTTTTTATAAATTCTTTCTGAACTTTTTTTTATTCAACAATCACAAATATAATATTTAAGTTTTAATCACTTAGGCCAACTGAAAATTGAATTCAAATTTTAAGCCTCTATGAATGAGTATGTCAACTTGATCTTGTAGTAATTTCAATCAACACCCAACCAATGAAATGTAATACTTTCAGCTTTTGACTATTTCAATCCACTCAACAAGATAATCAAAACAAGATTCCCACTATAAAATGAATTCAACAAAGCTTCCGAGATTCAACGATTGAATAACTCAAAGTAGAGTTTGATAAAAGCCCTGTGTTAATAGATTTAATGAAGTACAATTGAAATTTCCAACACTCTTACAAAACATAGAATTTAAATAAATTTTCAATTAATGAGTCTTGGGTGTTAATCAATCAACGTACTCCCTTATGGTTTCCTCAATAAGTATTGATCAACCAACGTAATCCTGTTTGGTTTCCGCAATCCCAAAGTTATATTAATTTTTGGTTTATTTAATATCCAATCCACACAGTTTATAGATTTGAAATAATCAACCACGCAGTTATATATGTGCTGAAAATTAGAGAGAGTTTAGGGAAAGAGAGTGAGACCAAGTTTTTTACGACGTTCGAGTATACCCCCCTATGTCCTCGCCTTAGTCAACACCACCTAAGGATTCCACTATAACACTCCTTTATGGGTAGGAGCAACCTTACAATCCCTTCTTCAATAGGCTAGAGTACACCTCTCCAAATGATATCCCACGCTTGGTACAATGATTCAACAGTCCTGGACCTTCACGAAAACAAGAACAATTTCTTACGTACAAGAATTACTCTCAAATAGAGCAGATTAGTACAAAATATAGCACAGTTAATCAATACTTCAATGTAAATATTAATGAAGAATAGAATTGAAGCTCAAAGAGTATAACACCGGGATTCTTTCTTTTGATTGCTTTAAAACTCAAAAGTTTTCCTCAGAGATCAGTAAACAATAACTCAATAATTCTCAAAAAATCTTAGGAAGTAGATGTGTGCAAGAAGGCTTTGAGAGAGTATGAGCAATATAGGCTTGAAATTAGATTTTCAATTCTTGGTATACAATTTGATTTGATAAATCATGTATTTATAGAGCTAAAAAGTCATAAATTTGTGTTGCCTAAGTTACTTGGAGTGTTTCCCAAGTTTTTATAAAATTTGGGGCATAAGCAACTTAATTTGGAAACTTTAAAAGGCTGTTTTAAAACTAACCGTTACTAAGGTCAGTCACTTGAACCCATTAGGGTCAATTGCCTGATCTTTGAAAATTAGCATATTTTCAAGGTTAGAACAGGGTCAGTCACCTAAACTCATAGGGGTCAGTCGCCTGATCCTATACTGTCTTCCAAATTTAATTCAGCAAAAATTGCCAGTCACCTAACCAGACAAGGGTCAGTCACTTGAATATTTAAAAACACTATTTTTAAAGTTTGTTTCCAAAAACTCTTGCCAACTTGTTTTGAGACATTTCAAAGACATTTTCCAAGATTTTCAAAATATGTTCTATAAGTCCATAATTAACCCTAATGAGCTTCAAAGCATTCATTTTGATATTTAAATGAAGTACTTACACAAGACTTCCTTAAAACTTTAAAACTTTTTAAACTTGAAGTCTTCATGTATATCTTTGCTTTGAGTCCATCTTGTCTTGATTTTTAATATCCTTTGAGCTTCCATAAGATTTTTTTGTCTTTGATCCTTCAAGCTTCCTTTTGATCACTTGTTGTTGGAGTATGAGCTTTTAATAATCACTTGTGATCTTGGACTCTTAATACTTGAACTTTTGAACTTCATAGACTTGGGTTTCCTGAAACATCATCACTTAAACCACAACATGTTAAATTTACCTTGATTTGTTATCATCAAAATAAGATTTGAAATCCATGTTAGGCCAACAATATCCCTCTTTTTGATGATTACAAATAAGGAGCAAAGATGAGAGAACC